>NW_006262339.1:18260907-18343376 GCF_000493195.1 Citrus x clementina | reverse complement strand
GGAAGTTCCATTACCCCGATATCCACTTCATGTTCTTACAGAAATACAATATAGTCATTTGGCGTTGTACTTTTTCTTTCTTTAATGGATCTCCTTAATGACATAAGTGCTTCAGGTGGTAGAGTTTGTTCCTCTATAAATGTACAAGGGTTCTTCGATATTGTTTAGATTTGTTGTGTCATGAACAAAGCCACAAATGAAACCCTAGTCGATGCCAAAAACACCTACAAGAATATTAATATATTCATTTTCAAAGACAAAATTTCTAGTTTTATTTCCTGCTACAAACTCGACATCCTCAAAGAATTAGGTATTTCCTGACTAAAAAATTGACTTGTACCATTTAGCCTAGTAACTTATTGTCCTTGAATATAGTTTCTTTTTATTAGGTTTATAAGGCCTTGCCTCAGTTGGATATCCTTAAACATACAAATGCTTAAGACTAGGCTTCTTACCTGTTGACAATCAATAATGGGTTTTAGCAGTCGTTGTAGTTGGAACCCTGTTAAGGATAGATACTGTAGTCTTAAATACTTCTCCCCATAGTAATTCCAGTAAAATGGAATGAGAAATTGTACTCCTTACCATGTCTTTAAGCCTCTTGTTTCGTCCTTAGTAAACGGTCCTGAATGTTATTCATTTGAATTGTCATATCTGCCATAGTACTCACCACCAAAGTCATATCTAATACTTTTGATTCTTTTGCTGAGTTTGTTCTTGACTTCAAGGATTCATTAAATAAAGCAATCATATCAATCAAATAGAGATAATCATAGGCTGATAAAAAATCAAAACTAACTAATTTTGATTCATGAAACAAACTGAATTTTTCATTCCCTAATAAAGAAGATAAACCAAACTTGTCCAAAGCAGAAATGGAAATCAAATTCTATCTAAAATACAGAATAATGTCTTTCACGATTGAAATAAAATCTAGTTTTTAATAATAATATAGATTTTCCTATTGCTTTCACCCCAACTGACTTGCCATCGCACACATAGATGTATATTTTACCATCATTGGGCTTTCGGCAATTCAGGCAACCCTGGCTAGACACACTAATGTAAGTTGTTGCACTAGAATCTATCCACCATGTATGTCTAGGTACTGAAGTTAAATTAATTTTAGAACAAACCAAATTAAGAAGCATACCCTTCTTTGCACACCATGCTTGATAATTGGCACAATGCTTTTTCTTATGCCCTTCAACTTCACCGAATAAACAACTAGTACCTTTTAGATTAGTCAGGTTTTTTGTTGTTTCTTTTGATATGTTTTATTTGCAGTTTCCTTATCTTTTTTTATTTTCTTTCCTTTGCTCATATACATTGTTGAAATTGAAGTTGTCAAAAGCATACCTATTTCAGCCTTTTCGTTCTTCACAAACCATTTTCCAATGTCATAATCATCTTTTTAGATATTGAGCCCTTGATTGCTTCCAAAATGGCCTTCTTCGTGATCATCATACATATGCGATTTGACTATGAGAACTATTAAGAGGTACGAGAGAATTAGCTCTTAATGCAAAGATAAAATCCATAATTGCAAGAACTATTAAGAGGTTTTCTTAACATGACTTTAAATTAGAGCCATTTAGCATAAGAATAGAATTAATGTTTACAGTAATATTAGCAGGAGTAATAACTGAATAGAGAACAACAAACAAATAAACCAAGCTCATATAAGTCTTAAAATAGAATATATAAATTGAAATAAAGGTATATCACATGTCACGATATCAGACACTCTATTCGTACTTCATCTTTAGACAAAATATTAACATGTAAGTGATATCTTGGTATAGTAATCAATCATTGATAATAAGAAAATGTCAGATAATAAATCTTCCTTTAGGTCGATTTATTATTCACATGTAAAACTAAATAATTATCACATGTTTATTACTATAAATGTACATGTGACTCTGTTATACATGGACCTTTCTTTAAGTCAATCGATATTAAAAAACATTACATACACACAACCGTTTATATTAAAAAAAATTAATTTCCCCTAATAAATCATCCTTTTCGCTGATTTATTATTCACATGTAAAACCAAATAATTATTATTCACATGTAAAAGTAAATAATTATCAGGCATTTATTACCATATGTGAAAAGGCGATTTTGTTAAATATAAACTTTATTTTAGGCAGACTAATATTCCCAGAAATTACATGCACATAATCGTTTATGTTATTAAACAAATTAATTTCCATAAGAGAAGTTACTATGGCGACATGCTGCTTTAATTAGGCCACCTCAAAATATTAATAAACATATCAATATTTGAATTTAGAAATTGCAATTGTGCCACAGCCTAGTGGCCACGACTTTGCTTTCTGTGGCTCGTTGGCTATTTCTTTTCTTTTTTTCTTTTTTTTGATTCTTGATGCGATGGCCATGGTTGCCGCTTTTCATGTGTACCGCGACATTTCCTTCCCGTCGCAGCCTAGAATACCGAGGCCCGTGAGGGTGTTGGTGGGGATGGCAGTGACTGCCACCGGCCTTGATCTCAAATCCTTTTTCTTAATTAACCCAATTTTTTTTATTAATCCTTAAAAAAACAACCACAGTTGTTTTAAAACTCAATAATACCAAAATTATTAAATTTGAAAATACTAAAGATTCAATTACTAATTGAAAATAAATTTGATTCTCAATAATTCAACATAAAGAGGTTCTGATGCCACTTGTTAGAACCTTAAATCTTTTTGTAAAAAAATCATCCCCAAAATTCCAGGAACATTCATGTTGTATCACCAAGAATCAATAAATGAATTTACGAAATCGTACCTGAATACATAATGTTTAATTACTCTCTAGGATCGTGTGATTAGCCTTCTAGGTCGAGAATCCTTTAACTTTCTCATTTTACTCTCTCTGATGATGGAATGCTAGTAGAGAATAGAATGATACATGTGACATGGGGACTATAACCACTTATATAGATAATTTTTTTTGTTATCATTAAGTATTCCTATTTCAACTCATAATAGAAATAAAAATTACCCTTAGGTCTGTATATATTAAAAGCCCACACTATCAGATGCATTAAAGTCTAAATTACTAAAAATATTAATAGATCACTTTTAATTGAGTTTAACCTTATATGAAAGTTCACAACACATAAATATTCACATATAAGCCCAACATTAGATTAATGATCCAACACAAAGACCTTATCACATACTAAGTTCTAGCTCTCTATAAATTCAAACTCTTGAACAACGAATCAACACAACAAACAGCAACCAGCCTTCCAGTGGCAAAAAAATGAAGACTTCATTGATAACAACACTCTCCTTCCTTATCCTTACCTTGGCCACGCAGCCTCTATTGGGCATCTCATCAAACTCTGAACCTGTCTTAGATATCATTGGCAACAAGGTCAAATCCACCCTCGAGTATAAACTTATCCCAGTCCTAGATGGCGCCGGTGGATTCAGCACACACCTAGGCACAAATGGACAGTGTCCCTTGGACGTTATCCAATTAAGTTCTCCTAGCGAAAGGGGAGATAATTTAAGATTACTTCCGTACGACAATTACAAAATTGTCAAGGTATCCACTGATGTCAACCTGAGATTCCCCGTAAAAGTTTCTGTTAAGCCCTGTAATGAAGAACCATTGTGGAAAGTTGATAGCTATGACGATCCATTAATTGTAACCGGCGGAATTGAGGGCCACCCAGGAGCTGAAACGTTGCTAAATTGGTTTAAGATTGAGAAAGCTGGAAATTTTTCATATGGTGGTGTATACAATATTGTCCATTGTCCGAGTGTCTGTCTTTCTTGTCCTAGACGCTGCAACAAAATTGGCGTTTCTTCTAAGGATGGCGTTCGACGTCTGGCTCTAGTTGGTGATGATGAACCAGCTTTGAATGTTCTGTTTTTTCCATCAGAGGAAAGATCAAGGCTACTTCAAGCTGCTAACGCAATATCAAGGTTTTTTGAAGCTGCTGAAGCAATATCAATGACCGCGTAATGAATGAACTAGCTGTATCATTCTAAATAATAGACCAGGCTAGTAACCTTTTATCTCTATTACAGAATAAAAATAACACCGCCTGTGATCCTTTTGCTGTTGTTAATCTCTACTCATGTTATGTATACATCTTTTAAGTCTCCATGCATACGTATTATCAGTGCTTTGTCAATGTTTTATATTGTGATAAAACCCTCAACAGTTAGCATTTTCCATTGAAACAATGATGTTTAAAATCAGTATTTGGGCTATCTTCGAATAGGTGCTATTGGAACTAATATGATTTTGGAATCTTTCAATCCAATCATGATCTTCTTTGCTTTATCGGCATGCTTTGGTCCGCTTTATTGAGAAAGACGACGCCATAAAAATTGTTTGTTAGAATGTTTTACCCATAAAACTCACGGAGAGAATTAAAAATCTTTGTCCCTGGTACTAACTTTGTTGACCCAATTTCACTGTCGTCATTAAAACATTGATAGAAAAGGTACACGGATGAATTTGACCTTTTTAACATACAATTTGCCATTAAAGAAAAGATTGACATAGTTACAATTTAAAGTAACAAAATTTGTATGTTAAACTGTAGCATATATAACACACACACACACACACACACAGATATATATATATATATATATATATATTCTGGTCAGGGATTTTAAAGTACGGAAAAGTCAGAGAAAGCTTTAAAACCACACGGTTTTAAAGGTTTACAGTTTTAAACCTTTAAAATCATGCGATTTTAAAGGTTTCCCGCAGTTCCTGTACTTTAAAATTCATGACTGGAACATTTCTCTCTCTCTCTCTCTCTCTCTCTATATATATATATTAACATAAAAAATGACATAGAGCATCAAAGCTAGGAAGGGTCAAGTTTTAACAAAGTTCTTCCTTGTTCTGAGATATATCAAGAAAAATACAACTTAAGATGAAAAAGTATCTGCAATCAACAATTAAACAAATTTTTACATGATAGAGTTATTTATGCTCTAAAATATAGTTTAACATTCTTTTACTCTTCACATCATTCAATAAAGGGAAAAATTCAAATTTCCCTTGAAATTGCACTGTTTTGTGCTCCTTTAGATTACAGATAAATGAATACAGTTGAGGATTTAATGAGATGTACTAAATATTTCATTCGTTTTTTTTTTCAATCATCTTCTTTCTCCTCCAACGATCTTCATGGTCATCTTTACTTTTTTTTTTTTCTTTTCTCTATCATCTCTCCTCCTAATTCTTTCTTTTCCCATCTCTTTATTTCCCTCAACTATGTTAAAGTTGCTTTAAACTTGCATAAACTTCTCTTACACAATTTTTAAAGGACCAGAATCATCAAACGAAATTAAGGTTTTTTCTCTTTAATTTTAAGGATCCTTGATCCATCCCCTTTAATAAATTTTAAAATAATAATAAATTTTACTCTTCACACCCTTTTAAATGCCAAAACAATACCCATATACGATTTAAGTAATTGTTTTTATTTTTATATCCATAAAATATTTCATCATTCTCAAAGTCATAATGCCCAAGATTTTTCTTACTTTTTTTTTATTAGCTTTTTTCTTTCTTTCCCTTTTGTTATGGCTTGATCCTTTTTTACTCCTCTTCGATATTTGTTGAGACTGATTAGGTGTATAAATCCCAAACCATTCCCTCAAGACCTAAGCCTAGTCGAAGATTGTTTAATAAACTTAAGAACCAAAGTTTAATCACACACAAAAGAAAATGAAAATCGAAAGAAATTTTATTTGAAAGAGAAAAAATATGAATGAGAATTAAAATTATATTCCAAAAATATTTCTATAAAATATATTCATTTTCTATTTACTAATTTCCGAGAACAATTTGTCATTTAATGTCTTTAGGTACAAATGGTGCAATTTGTTAATCTTTTATTCAAATCTGTCCATTTTATCCTTTCAGTTGCATTGCTGTAAAATGTGTGTGGCTTGATGACTTCCAGCTTATGTTGTTGGCAACTATATAAGTATTTTGCTTTACAATGGTTAAATTGGATAATGAAGCAGAAAAGTTTTGACAATAATTCTTCTACCCGTATATGCCGGATGGGTTTTAAGAGCATTCATATTTTCTTAAATTATATTAATATCCCTAATACTATCATTTTTTTTTTTAATTAGAGTTTTTTTTTAGACGAATCTTTGACGATATTAGCGAGATTTATTAAAAAGAAGAATAATAATAACACTTAAATAGAATGATGTAATGAGTCTTACTCTAAAGCAAATTAAAAACATGAAGTTAAAATAGTCATCTAACTAACCTAAACAAAATGTTGTCTAAAAAGATAAACATGCATTACAAAAATGCGAACAACAGAGACAAAATCTTGTTAAAACGATAACATTAGGGTTATTTTAAATAAAATAAAATTTCACTAGAATGAAAATTATCCAAAGAATGTAAATTGCCACACTATTATTTTAGACGATTGATATTTAATCGCGATTGGCATGATGACAAACTATTGCTATCCCTTCCCTTGTGAGTTGGGACCCGCGTCATTCATCTTCTCCAGAAAAAAATGATAAAGACTTTTTTTTTTTTTTGTGGTGCAGATGACAAACTATTGCTATCGTCTATTATTTTAGACGATTGATATTGAATCGCGATTGGCATGATGACAAACTATTGCTATCCCTTGTGAGTTGGGACTCCCGTCATTCATCTTCTCCAGAAAAAAAATGAAAAAGACATTTTTTTTTTTTTTGTGGTGCAGATTCCAGCAGCTTTTTATCATGTTTTTCCCGTTGCTAGTATTAGGTTTCATCAATAATGGATGATTCCTCAGGTCTGGGATTTTTAACACGTATAATAGACTAAACAGTAGATAGGGTCCTTTAATTAATTAATTTAATTGACTGGCTTCCTGGGCAACCTACCAACGAACTAAAAATATCATGAATATTGCGTTGAATTCGCATATGAAAAGTATAGGATAAAATTTCAAGGTTTGTGGCTATAAATCTATTGTAATTATTTAGCAAACTGTTAAGATTTTTAACATGGTGAAAAAGAAAAAAAATAATTATTTAGCAAGGGTAGAATGGACTTTAAAATCACTGATATGAGGTATGGGGGAATAATTATCACTCTATATTTATGGTAACGTTTTTACAATTTTTTAATGGTGAAATTCATTACTGAAGGACTTGAATGAAATAGATTCAAAATTTGAAGGACTGAAGTTGTACATTCTAAAAGTCGTTGATCTTTGAGTTTCTTTCTTCAAACAACAAGGAATCAACTAAAAATTTTACCATATATCAATTGGACCACGATCCTTACTTAATTGTAAGTTATTTCACTCATGGAATTGCACGAAACAAACAAATTGTTCTTTATCTAATTCAACTCTGTGCTTGTCTGATACAACTCTATAGTTGACATAATTTATATCATTATCTAAGGGATTTCTTGCTAATTAATTAATTACATATTGAGTCAAAAGTCAATAGGTAGCTTATCTACGGTTTTTAGTTTCAGATCTGCGCCAACAACCCCGCTTGCTCCCGCGAAATTCGCCAATTGAACTAAAGTCGATCAATCTTGGTTATCACCTAATCTACAATTAACCTCAGACACTCATGCAATTGAATTATGTTTTTGGCAAGTGGATGTTTTGAGGATTATTCATCGAAGATTAGTATCTTGTTTATTCTGATGAAATATTCAGTGATGTGGCATTTTATATGTCATCTATTAATTAGGTAGTAAAAAATCATATATTCAAAACTAAAAATAAAATTAGTGGATACCATATATACGGAAATAATTTATTAGTGACACATTAATGAGTATCACAATTAAATATCATTACTAAGTGAATATAACATTATTATTGAAGCTGCTAATTCAGTTTGTACAAGATTATTTCTACAAATCTATGTGGCTATGTAATTAGTTATTCCAAATTTGTCTCCCTTGAGCTATTCCTTTTGTGGGTATAGTTCGATTCAGATTTTTTTTTTTTTTTTTTTGGGCGAACTGAGCTGAACTGAATAAATTTGATGAAAATTCTGATCCTAACTAAACCAAACTGAAATGCATACGATTTCGGATTCGGTTCCCTTTTCTCTTCATTTTTTAACTTTTAAAATCTTGATTTTTACTTGTTATTCAGTTTTTAGGTCAGTTTTTTATTTAATTAACTAAACTAATGGATATTTTTTTCCTGATTTTCAAACAGATCCGAACAGCCAATTCGGTTTGATTCATTTGGTTCCCTGATTTTTCTGCCCACACCTAGCTTGCCCTCCCCTACCTTTGACTTCTTTAACTTTACCCGTATCTTGTTTTTTTTTTTTTTTATCATTTTACTGGAAAATGTGTTACAATGTAAGTATGTAGAAAGAAAATTAAAATGGCATCAAGCTGACAAGTCAACAAATTCTTCCTTCCCAAATCAGTTTTAAGGGGAATTCCAGATATTGGAGATTATACAAATAGAGAGTTTGAGCTTGAACATAACTCAAACAATAGACCTGATGCATCCCAATGGCTCTAATTAGAATATCATGCACATGATTAAGTCAACGATGCGGCCTTTAATTGTTTAAATATCTTTGTAATTAAGAGATATATTTTCATTCCTTTAGAGCATGATACAACTTTTATATATAATGTAAAATTCTGTTTGAATATAGTATCTCAATTAATTCTCATATTTACTTTTTACGCAAGCTGGCCGACGAAAACGAGAATTCTTTTCATGAACAATGCGTGGTTTTGGTGTGTTATAGTGTCACTGTAAATTGCTAGAGTGTAGGCACTAATATTATTTTCTTTCGCCCTGACAAGTGGCTATTCAAACAGCAGTGCTAAGAAGAAAATAAGGCACAGGCAGCTTAAATAAAATAAAATAAAACGCTATATGATTTCATACATTCATACGTGAAATTATTGGTGTATATGTTTAGAGTGGGGGCCATCATAATGTCGCTCTCATACGCAAACGATTGTGTTAAGAAACGCCAGATGGAATGCCTTTAAAATCCGTAACATAGAATCTGTCGGTGCCTTATCATTCAGTCCTATTCTGCAGACAAAGCAAAAACACGACAACATGATCATGTGAGATTTGGCAGCATCCCTTAATTTTGGCGAATTGTCGTCATGCCAAAGTCTGATCAATGTAGATTGAAAGATTATTCTCATAAATAGTTATTTATTTAATGGACCCTCTGGCTTATGATAATTGGAATACATTCGATTTTGAATAGACAAATCCTAATCAATATGATATTAATCAACAAAATTAATTACTTAATATTCATTAATTTTTATAATTGATAAAATTTGTTGGTGTTCATTTTTAAGTAGTGGATTTTGTTTCTCTTAGTTATTGATACCAATTATTTGTAAGTTAAAAAAAAATATATAAATGAATTGATGAGAATTTGTCAAATTTATAAGAGAAGGAGAAAAAATAGTTAATTACGTAAGTTTTTCAAAAATTACTTAGATAATAAAATTCTTAACTAAAAAGAGAGTGTAGAGAAAAAATTTGTGGATTGAAATAGTCCCACCTATTTTTTTATTATGAAATTTATTTGAATGAAATAAATTTAAATTTTAAAGCACTTAAGTGATGTATTTTAAAAACCGATGGTATTTGAATTTCTTCTACAAATCATGAAAAAATCTCTGAGTATTCTAGAGCAGTCCTCCTTATACATTTACTTTTCTTATCAATATATGATTAAACTAATTATCACAAGGACTCTTAACTAAAAGAGAAAAGAAACTGTAATTAATTAACCACATATTGAGTCAAATGTTTATGGATGCCAAATGATTTGTTATCTCATCTACGGTATTTACTTTGTGATCCGCACAAACAATCCCTGCATGGCCCCTAGGGATGGCAATGGAGTAGATATGAATTGGATCTACTTTGCTTAATTCAGATCCACATCCATAATGAAAATTATGATCCGTAGCTGCTTCAGATCCGTCATGGATCTATATTTTTTGCTCCATATCTAGATCCGAAACAAAAAATTTGGATCTATATTTGCTCCAAATCCAAAAAAAAAAATTAAAATCCAAATCTGCTCTAGATCCGTCACGAATTGTAAATCTCAATAATAAGATATCAATAATTTTTTAGAAAGAAAATTTAAGACTAAAATGCATTGGTAACAATTAAATTCTATAATTTGTATAAAAAATATGATAAGTATTGTAGCTTCTACTTTTACACCAAAATAAACAAATAAGAAAGATAATAAAATATCCATCAAAAGTAATTGCAGGAATAAGGTCATTATAATATTCTAATGTCTCTTTTAATATCCTGATATCCACGGCACACCATCATCATTCCTATATCATTAAATAATATCATATAATTTAAAAATGATATATTATATTCAGTGATTTATTATTTTTATTATGATCATATTTAACTAAATATATGATTAACATAATTATTTTATAGTTGATAGCCACAACTAATTAGTGATTATACAAAATAAATAAGATTATGAGAAAATGATAGGAAAAAAAACCCAAGTCTATAGATTTTCCTAGCAATTAAAAGACTGATCCAAGCATTCAATTGAAGTGGAGAAGCGAGAGTAGACTAAAGAGAAAAAAATACTAAATTATAGAGTGAAAAACTTAAAAAAATTAGGACATGCTACCCTAATTTTATTTTACACTTGATAATTTTTTGTCTTATTATCATTTAAATACCTTAAATTTTAAGATTCTTGAATACATGCTAATGAATAAATTTTTTTATCGTTTATAATTACATAATTGTTAAAAAAAATTAAAATAAAATTACATTAAATGGTGAGTGATATGGATCTGGATCTAGATATTAAGATAAACCGAACTTGCTCCATATCCACCTTAGATCCATGCATTGATATCCAAATCCGATCCAAATTCATTTTAATCTGACCCAAATCCGATCTGATTGGATTTGGATCACGTGGATCTTGGTTCAGATTCAATCCATTGCCATCCCTAATGGCCCTACGACAATCGCTAATTGTGCTATAGTCGTTCATCCGTTCATTGTACGCTACCCTACAATTAAAGTCGGGAAGTTGCCATTTTTTCTTCTATTAAACTCAATATATACCATTATATAAAAAAAAAAATCAATATATATCATTTATCTCCTATTATTTTGATAATACCCAATAACCTTGTTGGCACCGTAATTACAGAACTACTCTTAGTTTTATATATAGTTTTATCCATATTTATTATAAATTAAATAAATCATATAAATTGAAATTAAAAAATATATATACTAAAAATAATAAATTCACATTTCTTTTTTAATAAAAAATTAATACTGAGCATTTTTTGTATTTTCGTTATTTAAAAAAAAATCTTATAACAAATATACATTTTTTTATACCCAAGATTAAATATAAAATAAATAATCCATTTGCTTTTCTTTTCCTTTCAAAATTTTGGTGCAAAAGTGGTTATTGGATACTATGAAAATAGTAAAGGTAAGTGGTACGTAAGTAGAGGTGACCAATGAACCAGATGAAACGAGGCACAACACATGTCCGTACAGTATTGCACGGCACGAGCACGTTTTGGTAGAGCACGTGGTACAGCACGGCACGGCACGCATATGAGCTGGGCTGGGCTTAGAATTTTAGGCACGTGAACCTTAAAAGCACAGCACGATTAGAGATGGACCAAAACACGACAAACGAAAAAGCACGCAATAAGCACATTTTATTTTTTTAATGAAAGTAAACTTATAATTTTATGATTTTATAAATAACTTGAAATTGAATCTTTTATTATATTTCATTAGCTCAAGTTTTTTAAATTTATTTAAATCTTAGTTCAAAAAAATTATAGTTGATTTATGTTTATAATTTATTAAATAATAGTTGATATCCGGATTTTAATAAATAAAATTATAAATATCATGATTTTATAAATATGTATTAATATTATTATAAACTATGATATATGACTCTACGTAATTCCAAGTTAACAAATAAGTTAACCCTTAAAAAAATTATTATTCTTGTTGTTGTTAAGTACTAAAAAAGAATTCTAATACCATAGAGTCAAACTTAGTAACTAATATTACATTCTCTTATTATTATTAATTTATTATTATTGAATATTCACTTGAGTTTTGAATTTTTTATTCTATTAAAATTGAATAAAGGCACATAGATTCAAAAAAGTACAAAGACTTGAAAAAAATAAGACAACAACTTGGCATGCACTCTTAAAAAAATAAAAAAATAAAAAAAAAACTTAGTGGACTTTTTTTTCTAGGCATGGCATGTGTGCCGGGCTGGGCCTAAACAAAAAAAATTAGACACGGCACGGCACGGCACGAAACATATAGTGGGCACGACACGGCACGAGCACGAGCATGCGTTTACTTTCCTTTGATGGGCCTGGACCGACACGGCACAACCCGTTGGCCACCTCTATACGTAAGGTTTAAGGAATGACTTCATAAATTTATTCCGTGAGACTAGAAAGTATAGACCAAAAATGGTTTTCAATATCTTAAGTCAAGCCCAGTTTACAAATTTCCTCACCAACTTGAGGGAAAATGAAAAGAATCAATGAAAAGATAAACCATATCTCTGGCAAACAATTGCATGATTGATTGTCAATCAATACAAATCAATCCCAAATTTTATCATTTCCTTTGTTGTGTTTTGAATCTTTTATAAGTTGAGCATTTTGCACTTATGAATCAATAAAAGTAAAATATATCTTCTTTTTATAGATATTTTTAAAATCATTGAGGCGCAGCTTTCTCTCAAAATAGCTTTTAAGTAAGAGTTAGGCTCATAAACTTCTATAATATGAGAACCAAACTTATGTATGTGTCGCCCATACTACATTTCCATATAACAAAAAATTAACAAATTTACTAAACTTAAAGTGGAAAAAAGTAAGACTCAATAATACATGACCATTCAAGCAGCTACCACAAAGTCCTTATCACATATTAACCCTAGCTCTCTATAAATTTAAACACTTGAATACCGAATTGATCAACAAAACAAACAGCAAAAAAAAAAAAAAAAAAAAAGGTGAAGGCTTCAACGGTAACCACATTCTCCTTCCTTATACTTGCTTTGGCCACAAAACCTCAGTTGCGCACCTCAGAATCTGAACCTATCTTAGATGTCTATGGCAACGAGGTGGACTCCAGCGAGAGGTATTATCTTGTGTCAGCACTCTGGGGAGTTAAAACCGGCGGTGGAATTAGCGTAGACAAAGCCAAATATGGACGGTGTCCAAAGGATGTTATCCAATTAAGTCCTAAAAACAAAAGGAACAAGAATGTAGGTTTATTTCCGTATGACAATTCTACAATTGTCCGGGAATCCACTAATATTAAATTGAAATTCTCAAGAGTTTCTTCTCTTCAGCAGCGTAACAAAGACAAATACGTTGCCATAAAATCACAACAATGAACATGATCAGGAAGTATTATTAAGTATCCATTGAAACAAAGGCAAACCAAAAATAGGGCCCTATAAAGCAGTAATATTAGTGACACACGGCCCTATTCAAATCTTTACCGCTCTGATTTAAAAAGAAAAAAGAAAAAGCCTTCACCGATTCTTAATCTCAAAAAAAATATCTATACCACAGACTTCGCGGATATCTTATCCAAAGCAACATACATCAAGACAATCAACAAAAATGTGCAACACATGTCCATTCAATGCAAATAATATTGAATTCTTGCTAATTAATTTGGAGAGAATACATGTTTCAGCTAAGGATGTCAATGGGGCGGGGTGGGGGTGGGGATGCCTACCCCATTCTGTTGTGAAAATTTTAATGTACTCGCAAGCGCACGAATCTAGAAATAGAGTAGTGGTAACGAGGTCGATCCCACAGGGATTGTTATAAATTGAAAAGTCTAATTTAAATCTAAAATTAATATTAATTCTAACCTAGTTGACCAAATTGAGTTTTAAGAGAAATTAAACTAATTAAACTAAGAAAACAATTAAAATAAAGGAGAATTCAATAGGATAGAAATTACCAAGGTTTCAGAATCCACCACTATTCAACTAGTAATTATTTAATTATTAATTAATCCCCAATTTTAGAGTGACAACTCGAAATCAATCTATGTCATCTCATGGATATAACAATTAAGCTCAAATAAAATTAATCTTGTGTAGGTTCTTTTTCTGCTTATAATATGATATCTAAGCATCCCATGTAAACATATTGAATAACAAAGAGTCAAAGTTTCCCTAAGCACTCTATGTAAACAATTTAATAAAAGACATAAAATCAAAGACAATCATGTATAAACTTTATAGATCCAAGCATAGATTTAATCAAATATTAATCCTAACAATCAATAATGCATGACAGAATTGATGAAAAGATTTTAATAACATCCAATTAATCATGTAAAATAAAAACCATAATCATTAAAGAACATATATAGGGAATTAATTAAATAAAAAGATAATTATTTTATTGAATAGGGTTTCATCCTTAACCTCAGTATAAGAAAATTAGCTAGACATACTTGAATTGAGAGCAACACAAGAAATAAAATCAGCCATGGAAGCTGAATTGCTGCTGCTGCCGAATACTCTCTCCCAACCTTGCGTCTGCACCCTTTTGTTTCCGTCCAACCGCTCTTTTAATTCAAAAGCAAAACTCCCTTTTATATTGCTTGGCCACCGAATCCTATTGTGATTCTAATAACTAAACCAACTTTTATAAGCTAAAGCCCTAAGCTTGCCACGTAATTGAAAACAATAAAAGCCAAAAGCTATTGATTTCCTTCCTTTATTCTACTTTGACTTTCCATTCAAAGGCTTAATTAAAAGCTTTGTTTTTATGTGCTGCCCACTTTAGCTTTAACCTTCTTCTTTGTTTGCACGTGGATGGTGAATGCATTTGTTGAGTTCGGTTTCCTTGGCTTGAATTAACATGCATATAAGCATAATTGCTTCCAAGTTAATTAATCTTTTATGCTCACAAATTGAACTCCTTTGTGCCCTTTTTATCCGTAATCTCCAATTAATTTCCTATTCAATAAAACAATTAAATTAATTAAAAATAACAAATAAATATAACTAACAATTATTTAATTAAGGGTAAAATAAGCATATATTATATGCTCATCAAATACCCCCAAACTTAGATTTTGCTAGTCCTCGAGCAAAACTAAAACTTAAAACAAAAATAAAAATAACAAAACAAAAAGTAAATCTTAACTAAACCAATTTCGCAGGTAATCGCGATTGCATTTAGCGTATGCAACAAACCTTTAAACCCCTAGGCGGCCCTAGTGGACGAGTTGTAGTCTCATGAGGGCTTCAGTGATGATACCCATAAACATCATTTAAAAAAATTAAATTAAAAGAACAAAAAAAAACTTTAAATAAAACATGAAAAATAGCCTCAAAGATTGCAAAAATTATATAGCTCAAAGAAAATTTCAAATATTAGCAAAGTTCTAATTTTAATTCAATAGTCAATCCCACCTCTCTTTCTATTCTTGTAGTGTGTGTGTGAAATCAATTCAATCAAATCCATTCCCAAAATCCTCAACATCAACAGCCTTCGCCTCAAACAAAGAACAGAGTAGGTCAAACTAATCTTATCATCTTGATCTCCAATTTTTTTTTTCTCTCACAGGCTTTTATGTGCATTTTCTTTTGATTTTTTTTTCAGCACATGCACTTGATTTGATTTTTTTTCTTTTTTTTTTCTCAACCATAGTCAGGAGCTTTCACTCTACCCCTTAAGGTAGCCTTCTTCTCATGGTAGATTATCCTCTACATACTTGTGGTACATAGGCCCAAATTACTCAAGGATAGCTTCACTCTTAAGGGTTATAGGTAGCTATTTCTGACTTTGGTGCCCGTGTATACTATTTTGTATTGTGGAGATAAGAATCAAGACAAACAGTCATTTACTCTATCTAAAATTCTCAACTCAGGCTGCGTTAATCTCAAATTTCAAGTCAAAATTATGAAAGAACTGATATTAGTGCTCATGGTCTAAAGAATCTCAATCAAGAGGAACTAACACAAGAATCAAGTATAAACTAAGATAATATTCAACCCTTTCTAAAAACCATATTCATTGTCAATCAAATTCTTATCATTGGCTTTTCACATAAAAACAAAAAAAAAACAACACCATTTTTTTTTGGAATTTTTGAATTTGTTTTTTTAACACACAAAGCAGCCACTATTCCCACCCCTAAACTTATTCGGAACATTGTCCTCAATGTTTCACAAACAAAAGATATGCAAATGAGAGAAGAAAAAAAAAATAACAAAACATAAATAATAAAAAGAAAGTTGGAAAGAACACACCTGGATGGGCTGGGAAAGCTTAAAACAAAATGACAACTAAAAGAAAACGTTAGAAGAAATATAAATAATAAAATAAAAAATCATACTAACTAACTAATTAATGTAAACAACAAATCAACCAGGATCAATAAGAATTTGGTGAAAACCAAAGCAATTATATAGAAAATGCCAGAAAACATAATTGACTAAGCACTGGAGCATTTTATTTATAAAAGGATGATGGTAATGAAACTCCTCAATATTGCACTGCCTTGATCTCTTCTATTCCAAGCTTTCCTGAGAGTTATCTGAAGTAGTATAAAAATCTAATAATTTAAGCACTTTAGATCTTACCACCTTTTTCATGTCAGAATGTGACTTATGTTGCACATTTTTAGGAAGTAGCTCTAACTTGAATGGTTCACTTTTCTCTTCAGGAGGTAGTGGCTCAATCTTTTCTTTCCACTTAATTAGATCTATGATAAGAGTCAAATCAAGTAAAGCATTAACTTCTTCAATACCACTATCAACATCAACAGAGAAATCAGAGTCAGTTGTGCATGGTATTAATGGATTGTCACAGTGGTTAGAAATAAGTGAGTCATCAATTGATGCTTCTATCATATCTACTTCAACTACTTCATCATCTTCTTGTGCCTGCTTGGGAACATTAAAAATGTTTAATTCCATGGTCATGTTACCAAAAGACAATTGCATGTTTCTAGCCCTGCAACTAATATGAGCATCAGCTGTAGTTAAGAAAGGACGACCAAGAATAACTAGGGTGTGTTTCTTCGGATCTTGTACATGTTGAGTATCAATAACAATAAAATCAACAGGATAATAAAATTTATCAATCTGTATCAACACATCCTCTATAATACCACGAGATATTTTCATTGATCTATCAGCATGTTGTAAAATAATAGGAGTTGATTTTAACTCACCCAGTCCAAGCTGCATGTAAACAGAATAAGGCAAGAGATTAACACTAGCACTTAAATCCAATAATGCTTTATCAAAACATTGGTTCCCTATAACACATGAGATAGTAGGGGAACCTGGATCCTTAAATTTTGGTGGCATTTTACATTGAAGTAAGTTGCTAGTTTGTTCAGTTAAAAACGCTTTTTTAGTGACATGCAAATTTCTCTTTTTAGTGCATAAATCTTTCCAAAGCTTGGCATAGGAAGGAACTTGCTTAATAGCATCGAGTAAAGGGATGTTTATACTTACCTGTTTGAAGATTTCCATAATCTCACCTGTTGAAGTCCCTTTCTTTACCTTTGTTAACCTTTGAGGAAAAGGAGCCTTGGGAATGTAAGTTGGCTGGCCACTCTCTTCTGGATCATTTGGTGATGAGTCTTGTGATGGAACTGGATTTGAAGAAGTAGGCTCAGATGTCTTCCTTGTTTGAACCTCTACTTTGTTGTCAAATAATTTTCCTCTTCTCAAGGTCATAACAGATTTTGCTTCTTCATGTTAATGGCTTGAACTCGATCCAACTTCGTGCACTCCTTTGGGATTAGGAATTGGTTGACTTGGAAATTTTCCTTTTTCTCTCTCAGCTACAGTAGTTGCTAATTGACCCAATTGGTGTTCAAGCTTTAAAATAGCTTGAGTGTTTGACTGAAAAACTTGTTGGGTTGACTGAATGAAACTTTGAAGTGTATCCTCTAAAGAAGGCTTTCTTTATTGGGGTGCAACAAATTGAGACATAGGTTGTTGGGCAGGAAGATATACTTGGTTAGGAGGGACAAATTGTTGATTGAGCATGTTAAACTGTTGTCCTCCTTGGTTTGACAAAGGTTGATTTTGTTTCCAAGAAAAATTAGGGTGATTCCTCCAATTAGGATTATATGTGGGTGAATATGGATTATTGGGGGTTTTCTCATATGATTATAAGGCATGTACCTGCTTAGAATAAGCATCTGGATAGACTGGTAATGATGGACAATTCTGTGCTGTATGAGACAAGTTAAAACAGATAGCACAAACTTCATTAGCTACCCTAGGATGATGATTCATGGATTGGTTCATAACTAAGGCATCTACTTTCCTATAAAGTGTAGCTAGAGTGGATTTCATATCTAAATCATCCTTAACTTCATATAACCCCTTTCTAGAAACTTGAGATGATTTTTCCCTTTGATTTGAAAAATCCCACTGTTGAGAATTTTCAGAAAGTGAATTAAAGAAATCTCATGCGGCCCCTTCATGTAAGTTCAAAAATCTCCTACCATTCATAGACTCTACCATATGACGATTTGACATGGTTAAACCATTATAAAAGCATTGTATAAGTCTCCATTTTTCAAAACCATGGTGGGGACACTTGAGGAGTAAATCATTGAATCTTTCCCAACACTCGTAAAATTGCTCACCCCCTCTTTGATAAAAATCACTTATCTCTCTCCTAAGGGCATTTGTTTTAGACATAGGGAAAAACTTGGTGAGAAACTTATTACTCAATTCATCCCATGTACTAATAGACCCAGCAGGAAGTGAATTCAACCAAGCTTTTGCTTTGTCTTTTAATGAGAAAGGGAACATACGAAGCCTAATTGACTCATCATTAAAATTTTGAAAACGGAATGTAGAGCATATGTCAAGAAATTCCTTAATGTGAAAATATGGATCCTCTCTCTCTAACCCATGGAAAGATGGTAAAAGTTGAATGACAGAGGGCTTAAGTTCAAAGTGTGTTGCTGTAGTTTGTGGCAACACAATACAAGATGGTTGGTTGGCTGCAAGTGGTGAAAAGCATTCTCTAAGGGTTTTCTCTGCTTGCACTGGTGGTAGTACTGGCAATAATCTATTTGGGTCATCCATCACTTCTAAAGAATTAGTTTGACTACTATCAATTTTCGACTCTCTTTTAACCAAACGATTTGTTGAATCACGTTCCCAAACACTCATAAACTAACCAGACAAGGAAAGAAAGAAAAATAAAATAAAATAAACCAACAATAATGAGAATAAACGAAATTTAAAAAGAAATCAAACAATGAATTTAAAGACAAATAAAGGTTTTTTTTGTGTTTTTTTAATTTAAAAAAATAAAAGACAACCTAAATTATAACTAGTGGAAGAATCAAATCAATCTAGATTAAACTGACTTTCTAGCACAATCCCCGGCAACGGCGCCAAAAACTTGTGAAAATTTTAATGTACTCGCAAGTGCATGAATCTAGAAATAGAGTAGTGGTAACGAGGTCGATCCCACAGGGATTGTTATAAATTGAAAAGTCTAATTTAAATCTAAAATTAATATTAATTCTAACCTAGTTGACCAAATTGAGTTTTAAGAGAAATTAAACTAATTAAGCTAAGAAAACAATTAAAATAAAGGATAATTCAATAGGATAGAAATTACCAAGGTTTCAGAATCCACTACTATTCAACTAGTAATTATCTAATTATTAATTAATCCCCAATTTTAGAGTGACAACTCGAAATCAATCTATGTCATCTCATGGATATAACAATTAAGCTCAAATAAAATTAATCTTGTGTAGGTTCTTTTTCTGCTTAATAATATGATATCTAAGCATCCCATGTAAACATATTGAATAACAAAGAGTCAAAGTTTCCCTAAGCACTCTATGTAAACAATTTAATAAAAGACATAAAATCAAAGACAATCATGTATAAACTTTATAGATCCAAGCATAGATTTAATCAAATATTAATCCTAACAATCAATAATGCATGACAGAATTGATGAAAAGATTTTAATAACATCCAATTAATCATGTGAAATAAAAACCATAATCATTAAAGAACATATATAAGGAATTAATTAAATAAAAAGATAATTATTTTATTGAATAGGGTTTCATCCTTAACCTCAGTATAAGAAAATTAGCTAGACATACTTGAATTGAGGCAACACAAGAAATAAAATAAGCCATGGAAGCTGAATTGCTGCTGCTGCCGAATACTCTCTCCCAACCTTGCGTCTGCACCCTTTTGTTTCCGTCCAGCTGCTCTTTTAATTCAAAAGCAAAACTCCCTTTTATATTGCTTGGCCACCGAATCCTATTGTGATTCTAATAACTAAACCAACTTTTACAATCTAAAGCCCTAAGCTTGCCACGTAATTGAAAACAATAAAAGCCAAAAGCTATTGATTTCCTTCCTTTATTCTACTTTGACTTTCCATTCAAAGGCTTAATTAAAAGCTTTGTTTTTATGTGCTGCCCACTTTAGCTTTAACCTTCTTCTTTGTTTGCACGTGGATGGTGAATGCATTTGTTGAGTTCGGTTTCCTTGGCTTGAATTAACATGCATATAAGCATAATTGCTTCCAAGTTAATTAATCTTTAATGCTCACAAATTGAACTCCTTTGTGCCCTTTTTATCCGTAATCTCCAATTAATTTCCTATTCAATAAAACAATTCAATTAATTAAAAATAAAAAATAAATATAACTAACAATTATTTAATTAAGGGTAAAATAAGCATGTATTATATGCTCATCACATTCCCCACCGCATTAAAATTTTTTGCCTCCATTCCCTAATAAATTTAGTGGGTCGGGGATGGGGAATCTCCACGTGGGGAATGATTCCCCCATCCTCACCCCAGTCCTTATTTACTTATTTTATAGTGGATATAAAAATATGATTTCAGTAAATTAAAAATTAGCGACTTAAAATAAAATCATCACCATATTATAAAGTATTTAATTTTTTTTTAAAATCTCTAAAAATTTGAAACAATATCTTAAAATGATATTAAAAGTGAAAAATATTTAAAGAGAGCAGCATCTTAAAAGAGAAAATAAAATATAATAATGTTTTAAAGTTGAAAAATATTGTAGGGTTTTCTTTTACTCATATTCTGTTATATTACATAAAAATTAAAAAAATTATTAATTGACATTATAGTTGATAAAACAAAAATCATTAAATAAGAATTAAAAACGTATTTATATATAATGGGGATTGGGGTGGGGGTGGGGTGGGGAGTGCAATACCAAACCCCACCCTGTTAATAATTTGGGGATTATTTTTTCCCCACTCCCCACCCCATTCCCCAAAAATTATTAAACATTTTCTCAATTTGGAGTGGGGCTCCATGGGAGCCCAAACCCGTGGAGGATTTTGTCATCCCTAGTTTCAACAATGATAAGATGTTGTATTTACCACTAGGGATGGCAAAATCCGGGTCCGGGTCTGGGTCCGGGTTTAACCATTCCGGATCCGGACCCGGACGAATATTTTCTGTACCGGACCTGGAAATAAACTCGCATTTTTCCACTCCGGGTCCAGTACGGGTTCAACCCGGAACAATTCGGGTTCCCGGACTGCGGGTTTCCAACCCGGATTCATGAATCCAATTGAAAAAAAAAACTAAATTCGACTAAAAAAATCAAATAGAAATACATATCTAGGATTTCAGCAAATCAAAGAAAAATTATTTCATCTGGAAACTAATTAACAAAAACAACAATTTTGTTTGGTTGCCCAGAATCAGCAACCCAATGTGGCAGCTCGTTCAAAACATTAGTAAAGAGAGCTAAAGAACTAGCTTTAGTTGGGAGCAGGAAGTCAGGAGTTAAGGAGCAGCCAAAGCACTTTTAATGGTGATGGGAAAGCTGGAGGGGTAATGCAAATAAGTTTACATTGATTGGATATTCAGAAGAAGTAATACACCATTAAAAGCAACAAGTTTTCCAAAAAGCCAACAAAGACAGACACCACCACACCACCCCGCACTGGATGAAAAAAGATGAAAGCATGATAAGTGGCATCGAGTAAGCCACGTTCTCTCTCTCTCTCTCACTCGCACTCGCACACATTGTTACTAAAATGACCAAAAACAAGATTCCCATCAAAATATTTTCGAGTATCATTCTTGAAAGTGACGGCGGCTGATGATGATGATGTTGAACAACTGTGAAGATGGGCAAGTGATGCGACGATGATTTGATGAAGATGAAGATGAGTTGAAGAGGGAATAAGAGAGGAAATGTTTGTGCGGCTGGGAAAGTGTAATGAGCTGCTAGGGCACCATTTGGGTTTTTTTGCTTTCCTATTTATATTAAAAACAATTTTTAAAAATTAATATATATCCAGGTCTGGGTTCCGGATGTACGAGTTTACCTAAACCTGGAACCGGACCCAGACACATGCGGATTTTTAAAATGATATCCGGATCCGAGTTTTATTTAATCCGGTACGGGTTGAACCCGGACTGGAAAATCTGGGTTTCTTCCAGGTCCGGGCCGGGTGTGGGTTGAATTGCCATACCTATTTACCACTTATATATCCCTAGTAGATTTTTACTTACTTTTTTTATCCCTTCCATTAAGAAATAACAAAATGAATTATGAAAATAAGGGCAAAATTTTGTAATATTTTTAAATTTTAAATTAAAATATAATGTAAGTAATTGGGATAAGCAAAAAATGAAAAACTGTGAATGTTCTTTTATTAATTTTATAGGACTAATCATTTTCATCTTCTCTTTAATTTTGACACCGAACTACTTAGAAATGTCATATAATCTTCTAGAGGAGTGAGTGGTAAATAAACAAAAAAAAAATGTTGACTTTATGTGTTATCTCTTAAACCAGAAGGATGAATAAGGTAACTAAAAATCTAGTAAGGATGTAAATAGAAATATGACATTTATTAGATGAAACATGCATTCTCCAATTAATTTATTGGACTGTTGGCTACCTTTGTAGTGAATTCATTAGGCTTATTATCTTTTACCCAACAAGTGGAAATATCCACCGTCTTCGTTGTATTATAAGCCTGATAGCTGGGGGAGTTCCTAAAGAAAACTACAATAGTAGTTTATCAACCATGCTCTCGCAAGACCACCGAGATCTTAAACTTGTCAGATCTGGGAACTACTTTCCAACGACTTGCCGAAACACGGTCCGTCCAATTTTTCTTTTATTACATTGTCTTTTAGTTTATCTGATAGGTATTGCATACATTCTCTAATTATTAGAAATTTAAGCTTCCTTGGTTATTGAAGTACTGTAATTGTTGTGAAATAATGTGTAATAAACATAATTTTGAATAATAAGCTTGAAAAAAATATTAAAGATATTATAGATTTTTCATAATACAAGTATAGTGTCACATCAACTTAGCTTCCACACTACAGTAATCATTGATTACCAAATATTTTATTGTAGTAACCTTTTAGTTATAGCTACCTAATCATATCACCAATCAAAGAGTTAATTTTAATGATTTTGGACAATAAATATTGTTATTCATGATAAATCGTAAAGTGGAAAACTGTAACATCATTATGGTTTTATTAAGGAGCACGATCCATGCATGCTTTGACAAAACAGCATACATTTATGAGGGACAAATTACTCCAAACATCCATGACTTCCGGGTAAGGGTTATTGGAATGCACTAGTTGTGTTCGAAATGGTGTTAAAAAGGAATATTCAAGGGCACTTCCAGATATATTACTCAAAAAAATCGCCACAATACACCCAGTCGATTGTAATTAAGAAAATTCTGTTCCTATTGTAGCCTGTTAGGTAACCTGTAGAGAGATTGTTTCTTGCAAAGGCTAGCAACACCCCCCCCTCCCCCGGCGGGAGGCCGCGCCGCCTGTACTGTTTAGCTAATATTATAGCTCTTGCCTGTTAAATTAAGATAGATTGCTGAAAGCGGAAGGCTAAAAGTGGATAACATTTTTCCCCTCATAAAAATAAAAATTAGGGGTGGGCAAACGGTTTGCGTTACCCAGAATTAAGATACGCGGAGGTTGATTGGCTTGTTTAATCAATCTTTAAATTTTAACACTTGGGTTGTGTAATTAATATCAGTCCTTTCAACATTTGGAACCCGACTCTAGCTCTGTGTATTTGTTATGCCTATCATTTCTACGTTAAATTGCTGGTGCGTATATTTTGGGTGTGGGACAATCATACAAACTAATAATTCTCTAAAGTCGCTCTCATCCAAATCAGTTCTCGTATTAGACGTAAATAAGTGAAATAAGATGGGATGCTGCTACAGCTCACCTAAACTGATTTTTCACAATTTTCAAATTGTTTGAATAACAACAATTAAAAATATAAAAAAATTAATTTTGGGTGATTGTATGTTATAGCTAACGTAACATAACAAGGTGCAATAAGAAAAGCATGACGAAATAGCTCATTGAATCTACACCACAGAGTCAGATGGCTCCTTTATCATTCATAAAACACAAACACAGTCATCTGACATCTAGCGTTATCTCCTTTCCACGTGGAGCCACTGATATATCATTACGAACCAATTGTGATCTTGCATTATCGGCTTTTTTGTTTTATACGTGGAAAAATTTCCTCGACTTTTGCATAGACTTGAGCGGTTGTTATGTGAAGTGTTAAAAATAATAATAATAATAATAAAAATACAAAAAGGAAAAATTATTGTGTCGGCCATTTCTCGCAATTAACATCGCATGTGAGAGTATCAACGTAAAAA
Organism: Citrus x clementina; assembly: GCF_000493195.1. Lineage (NCBI taxonomy): Eukaryota > Viridiplantae > Streptophyta > Magnoliopsida > Sapindales > Rutaceae > Citrus > Citrus x clementina. The sequence continues at coordinate 18,318,592 of NW_006262339.1, read as the reverse complement.
ATAATTTATACAATGACATTGTACAAAATCATTGTTGTATTCTCATCGGTTATTGTTAGAGAAATTGATTCCCACCCAAGATCTTATAAGAAAAAATATTAAATAAATAATAAAAAATTAAATAAAAAATAAATTCAATCACACAACACAGTAATTTATGTGAAAAAATATTATAATCATTCTATCATTTATTTCACACCCAAAGTCTCAATAATATCGAATCTCGCAATAGATCTACCGTTTTTCTCACATTAGAAAATATTTATGTACAGAGAACTAATTGTTGTATTATACAAACAAGTGAATCTAATATATAGTGATTATTTCTTGTAGGAGAAGTATTCTTTTTCTTATACTAGTTGTATTTCTCCTTAAATAAGTCAAGTTCCAAAAGAAAAATTATTTATTTCTTAAATAAAATCATACTAAAGAAGAACATATCCTTAGAAATTCTTATTGCAAATAAGACATTTCCTAGTGGCTGCTAGATGACCTGGTTCAATATGAGACATGAATTGTACCCCATAGAAATTGCATATTCTAGAGGTAGTTGGGTATAAAGAAAAATGGGAAAAAATATGGTCCATGTAATTCAGACATTAGGCCAATTTATGAAAGATGAGGAAAAAGGAGAAAAGGAAAAAAAAAATCTCAATGGTGTGTGTGTTAAGGTGTTAACGTGCAAGTGTACACAACAAGTAATATAATGATGAGAATCAAGATCGTCTTCACATAAATTGATATTATAGGATTTGCTACAGTAATCTTAATAGTGCAACTTTACTAAACGAAATAAAATAAAATAAATGTTGAGATTAATGATCTAATGAAACTAAAAAAATACAACAAACAGAATGCAATTAGGGGGAATTAACGTCAAACACAAAGATATACTTTAATGATAAAGGGGTAGTTGGGTACTAAACTTACTTAATGGTTATTGGCGGTTTTACACTTGAGGTGTGGTTGCTACATCATCTACTAAAACACTAGACAAAATCTCTAATGTATCATCAACTGTCGCATGTTGGATATCTTATGTTTGTATACAATCTAACAATAACTAGTTGTTAAATTAACATTAAACATAGCAGTATACGATATAGACTCTATTTGCCCTACAAAGTGATCTTTATATCTAGTTCTTCACTAATTTTAGATTAAGTATGACTCTATTCAAATTGAGATTTACTCAACTTGGGAAACCCAATTTAAAACCATCTATTGTTTTAATTTGTTCCACTAAATCAGGCATTTTTTAGGCTCTTTCTTAGCTAGTATCCACTAAACGGGTGGTCAACCGAAATAAGAATTTGCTATATGTAAAATCAAGACAAAATGACATAGTTAGATTCTAAGCAACATACATATATATAAGTCAAATAACTATTAAGCTCATTCAAAACCCAACTACATTAAAGTTTAGCTCATGATGAGCTTTAAAACACTAAAAACATAAGTATGTGCCATGAAACACATCATTCAAGAGAAAATACAATAAACCAAATATAAGAATGAAGTTGAGATGCAAAAGGATCAAGGTGTCATGCTTTAGTTTTCAAGTTCTCTCCTTCTTCTCCACGAAATACCCTCTGTTTTAGCTTTGAAATTCCTTTGTGTCTTTGTCTTTTTTTTTTTTTGTGTTGACGAAAAATACCTCTTTTGTTTCCTTAAAATGTGTCCTTTTATATCTTGGAATTAGGGCAGCCCAAAAAGGGCATGAGGACACTTGTCCGTTCTTGGTATTTTAGGACCACATTTCTTTTTGTGCTACTCGCCACGTCTGCCATTTTTCCTGCACCTAATAGTGGTAGTGCAATAACGACTTTAGCAGAATCTATTAGATAGCATGTGTACAACCCAGACAGTTTTGTTTGTACTTGGTCTTAGATTGCTATAGAAATTGCTCTAGCATTTCCCCTAGTTTAGACTTGTTTTTGTTCATATGCAGATAAGTCTTTTGTCGTTTTTGCAAGTTTGTTGCTACAGCAATGTAATCCTTCTACAACATTTATCAACAAGGCATGAGCTTTTGGGTTGCCTATAATGTCACATTTAATCAAAGCTAAAAATGATCTAAAACACATGAAATAGATACTCCATGCACAATTTACTAAAAATGGGATAAAAACTCATCATTAATTCTCTAAGTAATATTAGTTTAGGTCTATAAATGTTATGATAACTCTCATTTCATAGAGTTATCACACCCCAAACTTAAACCATTACTTGTCCTCAAGTAATAACAACACTAACATTTTAATCACACAATCATGCAATAAACAACTTAGCTTTGTTATCTAGATTGCTCTAATTGATCAACCCTTAAACTTCACTCTTAAACATGCTAAGTTACCATTAACAATTCTAGTTCTAGACTTTGGTTTTATTATGTCCAGTGTGTGCATGTTTCACTTTGATCAAGTTGTAGAATTGATGCAACATCACTTAAGCATCAAATTTTTTAGCTTAGCCATTAGACCAAAATTTATTTTATTTCCTACACAGTTTGCAATAGTTTCTAAACTACTAATTTGTAAAATAAACTTGAATAGGCTGGGGATATTCCCCTGTTATTGAAGATAATGCTACAACACTCTTTGTGCAGGTTCACTTTCTTTTTGCCTTTGCTTGGACTGATTTGTAAAGTTCCAGCAACTTCTTCAAATTTAAGCAGATTGGGCTTTGTTTTCATTTGTTCTGGTTCTTTGGTGTTTGTGATGGTGCAGCACCTCTAGAGATTTGTGCCCTTATTCTCTTACTGGAAACTCTGGGAGTTGTGGCAGGAGACTTCTTGGGGTCTTGTTTGTCGTAGATGGTCGAGGAGATGCTGTTAATTGCTTAATAGTTGTGCTAGTAATGAGCTCCTTCAAGCTCTTATTTTCTTCTTCTATTCTTGCAGCCCTGTTGATGACCTCTTCAATAGACATATCATCTTCTTCTTCTTCTTTTTCATCTGAATCTTTATCAAGCATGATTTTCTACTTTCCTTTGTTTTTATCCCCTTCCTTTTCATCCTCTGTCTCTTTTGCATTTTCATCCCCTTCACTTTCTTCTTCTTCTTTTTCTTCTTCTTCAACTTCAACTTTGTCCTTCTCTAGGTGCTACTCTTCTTCTGATTCCTCACCCCATTCCTCTACTACTGTACTTTCTTCAGTTGGTTCATCTATTCAAGTAGTCGCCGCTACAGTATGAGAATTGTATTATTGCAGCAGAGATGTTGTGCAAATTTTATTATACTCGCAAGCGCACAAATCTATTGTAAAATAGATTTTGTGGTGACAAGTGTCGATCTCACGAGGTGGTAGATTTAATTATGTGTAGGGTTAATTTTTTGGGTGTAAATGTGAGTTGGTTGAAAGTGGATTCTTTTTTATCTTAACATTAAAATTAAAAGGCAGAAATGTATTAAGGATGAAATCAATGCAAATGAAATGCTTGAGTCTTTAAATTCACACTCAACATTCACCATGCGCTTAATATTTCCTTTTTAGTTCTAATTAATTTATGAGGTGGATATTTCCATTCCTCATAATTCTCACTCTAATAAATATGGTATCAAGTGCTCAATGTGCTAGAGGTAATGATTTTCCACTAAGTGTGGTATAAAGAACATACTGTGCCAGACAATAATAATCCTTTTGTTGACAACGTGGTAAGATCATCCACTAAGTAGCTTAGATACACTCTCTGTGGAGACTCAGTCAAGACGACCTACAGAATACTAGAGGGGAATTTTTTGCTAATTAATATGGTGCTAAGTGCTTATTGTGCTAGACAGTAATGGTCCGTCGCTAGGGAGCCGATATACCTTGCAAAATCTAGACATGATATGTTATCTGTCAACAATGAGTCAAAACAACCACATAAATCAGAGAGAAAAATAAAATAAACTCACCTAATTAAACACATAGATCATGTTGAGATTTCACCTTCAACCCAAGCTTAAAACTAAATTGGCCACTCACAATTGAATTAGGGGTAAAATGATAATTTTATTAAAATACATAGAGAATGCAAGATAGAGAAAGAATTATAGAAAATAGAGCTAAAAAATAAATTCAGGGGCATCAAATTAGGGGAGAGCCCTTTATTTATAGATACAATAGGTAAATCATGGTTATCAGATGAAAATAATTCAGACGCTTAGGATTGGGCAACGTGATAAGCTTTAATTGGTTGGAACACATCATCAGTCAACACCAGATCAACATTTCGGTCCAATAATATGCTACTACATCATAGGTCAATGCCACATTAGTATTTTGGTACAATAGCATCCTACCACATCATCGGTCAATGCCACATAATTGGTTAACGTCACATCATCGGTCAATGTCACATCATCGGTCAATGAATTGCTCTACTACGATGTTACCATGTCATCGATCAATGCTACATCATCATACCCTTCTATGAGCGAAATCAAATCCTAGCTATTATTGGAACTCGAATCCAATTGGGCACATGGGTTGTCAATAGGCTACGAGCCCTTTGGTGTATCAAGGGCCTTTGTTATATTGTATTGCTACTTTACGCCTTCCAGTGCTATAAAAGAGTGAGTGTGAAATTTATAAAATTCGGATATCCACAGCTTACTACAATAATTTTATAAATTAGTAAAATTAAATAATGGGAATATTACAAGCAGACTATCATTATTTTTATTTTGCATGCAGTCGATCCAAATAAATGCCTACTTGAATAGCTTACCTCTCATTTAATTTATACTAGGGGTGGGCAAAATATCCGACTAGATCCGAAAAATTTCGGGTTTGGATCGGATCAGATGGTGAACAAAACCTGATCGGGTGAAATTGTCTCAACCCGATTGGATTATGATCGGATCGGGTTTCACCCGATCCGATCCGAAAACCCGATCGGGTTGAGACAAAAAAAAAAGAATTTTGGCAAAAATTACAGTATCACACACATGATAAACTCACATGAGTACACGACACAATCACTAAATTAGTAACTCACAGAATACAGATCACAGTGTCACACATTCACGGATTTGCAGTATCACACACTCACACTCTCACAGACTCACAGTCTCAGAGTATTCACCACACAATTTAGTAATTCACAAAGTCAGTATTCACTCCAAACTATTCACCGCAACAAAACAATTCAGTAATTCACAAAGAAAAGAACACAAGCAAAGTAACAACTCACAAACCCTCACTCACTCAGACACTCACCACCTCACAGTATCACAAACCCTCACTGTTACACACAAACCACTGAAACCAGCACTCAAGCCGTCAAGCACAACCAGCCAACCCACACCCATTCACGCCTCACGGCCACCGTTGCTCACCAAACGCAGCAAACACACACCCACAGTTCACGAAGGTAGCTTCATCCGGCCACTACACGCAGCAACCGCTGCCGAGAACGACGCCAACCGAAGTCGAAGCTGATTCGCGAAGATCGTGACCCGATCTACAGATCTGTTGCAACCAAGCGCCGGATCCACGCCTTGAATCCTCCACTCCACCATCACTCAGTCCGATTGAAGATCCACCCGGCAAGCTGCCTCCAATCCACTCCAGTCTCCACCATAGGCATTCACGGGTCACGACTGTTGAGTGTTGACATTCGGCCACTACACCCATTCACGGTCACGCCTCACGGGTCATGGCTCCAGTCTCAAAAAGTCTCTTCACTCTCTGTTTTGGAAATTGGAAGTTTGGAACTTGGAAGCCTGAATCAGCAAATCTAACCTTTATACTTATTCAAGAGATGGTATTAATATAATATATAATTATATATGCATTAATGATTAATTATAATTGTTATTTGTTATATGAGAAATGTCAATTGTAACTTTGTATGTTAATTATAATTGTTAAATTTTATCAATAAAATGAAAATAATCTGGCATTAATTTTCTGTTACTTATTAATAATTGATTTTTTGTATGAATAGTAATGTTAGATTAAAAATTAAAATTAAATATTATGTTACAATATGAATTATAATTATATATGTCATATGATATGTGTACTTGTACAATAGTTTCAACTTCAACCAAAAATTAACCAATTTAATTGCAGTAGTTTCAAGTTTCAACTTCAACAAATAATTAATCAATTTAATTAATTTCATGATAACCAAGAAGTAAATATTAAGTGATTAAGTACATATAATGTGGGCATAATAAGAATTAAGAATTTAAGATATGGATATGTAATTAATATTATATTATTTTGGCCAATGGATAATTAGATATTATAAATTAAATAATTACATTAATTTCTAGGTTTTCTTTTATGGAATATGCATCTTGAATTCTTGATCATATATAAACATTATGGTGGAAAATTGGAAATATCGATTTCATAAAGTTTCATAAAATTAAATTAACAATTATTTGAATCAATTTGTAATACTAACTATTAAGTAGATTTTTTTAATAGTCTTTTTTGTTTTAATTTATGAATTAATGATTAATAATTATTTATTTATATGTTTAGATGTTTGGACACTCAAGATCGAATTCAATAAGTGATGATGACAATCAAAGTGTTCAAATGGAAGGAACGCAAAAGGCAAAGCGGAAAAGACCAGTGATGAAGAAAAGATCTGTGACGTGGAATCATTTTACTTTACTTGAAGACAATCCAAACAAATGCAAGTGAAACTATTGTGGTAGACAATATCAATGTCATTCAAGGCGTGATTGGATTACAAATATGAGAAATCATATACTGGTTTACCTTGCATACAAGACATTCCGGGAACAACAAGAGGGAAGTCAACAAAACTTGACAACTGAGGGTGGGGAAGAAAATACAAGTAATATGGTTTTAGCTAAAGGGTGGAGTCAAGACGCTTGTAGAAGGGCAATCACAAAAATGATCATTATGGGTGAGTTGCCACTTAGTTTTGTGGATAACAAAGGGTTTAGGCATTTCTGTAGTGTAGCAATTCCGCGGTTTATTATGCCATCTTGGAGAACTATTGGTAGGGATGTTATGGATTTATTTTTGAAAGAAAAGACAATGTTGAAGAGTTTGATTTGCAATAACAAACAACGAGTGTCTCTTACCACTGATTTATGAACTTCTATTCAAAACATGAGTTACACGGTGATCACAGCTCATTTTATTGATAGTGACTGGTGTTTGAACAGAAGGATTATTAGTTTCAGTGTGATTGAAGATCATAGAGGGAAAACGATCGGCAAAAAGATTGTAGCTTATTTACAAGATTGGGGGATAGAGAGGTTGTTTGCAATAACTGTTGATAATGCCAGTACAAATGATGTTGTTGTTAATTATATGACTATACAATTACTTGCTTGGAGGAATGATGGTGCAATTGTATTGGCAGGTCAGTATATGCATATGCGTTGTTGTGCACATATTTTGAACTTGATTGTTGTTTCAGGGTTGAATGAATTGCATGCTAGTGTTGCCGCCATCCAGAATGTTGTGAAGTATGTGAGATCCTCCACTACGAGGCTACAGACATTTAAACAGTGTGCTCAACAGGTGAAATGTCCAAATGGAACGGTTGTTTTGGATTGTCCTACTAAGTGGAATTCCACCTATTTAATGTTGATGACTGCGTTGAAGTTTCAAGCAGCATTTGATAGAATGGCAGAGGTGGATAAACCGTATGAGGCATACTTTCTCGAGAAAGAAAATAACGCTAAGAGGATGGGCCAGTCTGAACCTGAGGATTGGGAGAATGCATGACGAATTGTGAAGTTTTTGAAGGTATTTTATGGTGCCACATTGTTATTTTCTGCCTCTTTGAGTGTAACTTCTAATCTTTGTTATGATACCATTGGCTTAATTGAGAGCTCATTGACTGCATTAGAGGCAAGTAAAGATCCTTGGGTGGTGGCTATGGCTGATCATATGAGGGAAAAATTTGATAAATATTGAGAGTCTTCAGGGAAGATAAATAAAATGTTGATTGTTACCTCTATTCTTGATCCACGAGCTAAAATGGACTTTGCCAAACATATTTTTGAGATCATTTTTGCCAATGATGGTTGGAAAGTTGAAGAAATGACCAAAGCAGTAAAAGATTTGTTGAATGAGCTTTATGATGCATATAGTGCAATGTGCTATAATTCCACCCATCGATGTGTAGTGAGAGTGTTCCTAGCGGCAGCTATGGTGGTACAAGTTATTCTCCTTATTTTACAACTGAGGTTGGTTTGCCGGAGGGTCCTAGTGGTGATGGTGATGACATTTTCTGAGTTTCTCGCCCTTTCTTTGGGTATACTCAAAAAGTGTTTGTTTAGAATAAGGGCAAGAGAGTAGTATCTGAGGTGGAACGATATTTGAGTGACCCAGTTGAAGATCCGAGCAATCTTAAGCTCAATGTTTTGCTTTGGTGGAAGGTTAATGGATCGAAGTATCCGATATTAGAGAAAATTGCAAGGGATGTCCTCGATGTTCCTGTTTCCACAGTGGTATCTAAATCTGCCTTTAGCACAGGGCATCGCGTCATTGACGAATATCGGAGTTCTTTGACCCCTTGTATGATTGAGGCATTGATATGTACCGAAAATTGGTTACAAGCTAAACTTTTTGCTAATCCTGTCTACAACCTTCAGGAAGATATTAAAGAGCAGATATTCCATATAGAGCTACAAGAAGGTAATATTTTTCTCATACTTTATAAAGTTAAGATGTATTATAACTTTATAAATAGCATCTACATGTACTTAAGTTACTTACTAATTTCATTTTTTTTGACATTTTAAAGAGTTTGTAAGATCACAAGCTTCAACGGTGGAAACAGTGAGCGCTGATATGGGTGCTATGGATATTTGAAAGGTAATTCTTAATAGATATTATTATTTATAATTTCATATTATATGTTGGACACTGCGCTTTGGATGGAAACTATTAAATTTAAACTTTGTGTTAATTTTAATTTTATGCTTTGTGTTAATTTTTAATTTTGAATCATTTGAATTTAATTCTATAGTAGTTTTCTTTTTTTGTCGGTTGAAATGAATGGATGGATGAATGAGGGAGGACAATGAAGGTGGGAGAGAAATGTCTCACTTAGCAAGGTGACAAGAGTGGAAAAAAAAACCAATTGAAAAATTCTGAGAAAAAACGAAGACTAGAATCCAGCTTAGTGTTGAGTGTTAGAAAATGCATATTTATAAAGGAGAAAACCGTCATTTTACATTTCAAGTCTTACTAACAACCCTTACTTTTATGTATTTAACCTTCTTGTGATTTAATTACATGTGTTTTATTTTAATTAAGTATTTTATGTATTTTAGGGGCATTATAGTCATTTCACAATAAAGGAGAAATCAGACGGCAAAACAGACATCACTTTTGAACTCAGGACGGTCAAAAACCTTAGGAGGAGCATAAAAAGAAAAATAGCACTATTCACATGTACGGTACTATTAACGTGTACGGTACTATATACGTTACTGTTCACGACACTGTTCACATAGACGGATGATGACGTAGCATTGACCGATGATGTGGCATTGACTGATGAGGTGTCACGATCCTGTTGGACTAAAATTCTTATGTACTGTTGATGGTGATGTGGCAGCATATCAGTGGATGAAAAATCTCGCGTACGGTGCATGCATTACACAGGATTATTTTCAACCAAACCGCGTTACTGTTCATCTCGGTCAAACCGCGTTACTGTTCAAAGTCGGGTCAAACCGTGTTACTGTTCATCCACGTGGTCAAACCGTGGATTGTTGACTGATGACGTGGTGCAATCCTGAGCGTCCAAATTGTTTTTAATCCGATAGCCATGATTTACTCCATGTATCTATAAAAAGGGGGCCTCTCCCCCCTAATTTGATATCTCTGAATCCATTTTTGGACTCCATTTTCTGTAATTCCCTCTCCATCTTGTATTTTCTTCATATTTTAATAAATTCTCATTTTGCCCCTAGTTCAATTATGAGTGGCTAATTTTCTTTCAAGCTTGGGTTGAAGGAGAAGTCTCAACATGTGTCATGGGCTTAATTTGGTAAATTTATTTTCTCTTCCCCTCTAGTTTTTGTGGATGTTTTGACTTCTCGTCGACAAATAATAATATTTTTGTCTAGTACCGCCTTGGTTTCACCGGCCCTCTAGTACAAGGTTATTATTATTTGGCACGATAAGCCCTTAGCACCATATTGATTAGAGCGTGGTTCATGAGGTGTGGATTTCCCCCCTCATGATTTAATTGGCATTAATACGGATTATTTAGCCCATGATGCATGTTGATACGGATCCAGATACCCAAATACGTCAATTTAATAGATTTTCTCTTCAATTTATTCTCTCTATTGCAATTCCAATTTTAGAATTTATTCTCGCCATTTTAATTTAAGTCTTAGCATATTCCAAATCGTTTCCACCATAAATCCAACCACTCATTTACAAAATTAATTCTACATATAATTAAAATCCACCTCCTCGTGGGATCGACACTCGTCACCATTAGTCTATACTACAATAGATTCGTGCGCTTGCGAGTACATTAAAATTTGCACAACAAGTTTTTGGCGCCGTTGCCGGGGAGGTAAGTAATTTTGATTCATAGAATTAATTTTTGTGAATAATTTCTTTTATTTGTTTTCTTGTATTTTTTTAATTAAAAAAAAGAAAAAAAAGTGAATCTACATTTAAAGGTTAGTATTTCTTTTCTTTTTCTCTTCTTTAAAATTCTGTAATTTAATTTTCAATTGAATTTTTGTTGTTGTTGTTTATCTTATTAATTTATTTTTAGTTAATTTAATTTCACGTATTTGTTTTTGTGTATTTTTATAGAAAGGTTTTAATAGCGCAATAAGGTTAGTATCGTAATTTCTCCCTCTTCTTTATTTTTATTTGTTTTATTCTCATCCTTTTTTTTTTTGCATGCATGGTCGTAGGTCATTATTACCTAATCTTGAACCTATAGACCTTGAATTAGAAAAAACACTTCGCACACACAAACAAATTAAAAATAAAATGGATTTACAAGCATCACAGGAGAGGCCATTTAAGGACTATTTTAGTCCCTTAGCTAATTTGAGCACATCATGCATAAGATACCCAAATGTAGCTGCTAGGAGTTTTGAACTAAAACCTAGTGTGCTAAATTGTATCCCCACATTCTATGGCCTAGAAAATGAGGACCCATATAATCATTTGAATGATTTTCATGCAATTTGTCAAACATTTAAATATGAGAATTTTTCAGATGATGATGTTAAACTCAGATTATTCCCATTTTCTTTAAAGGGTAGAGCTCGTTCATGGCTTAATACATTGCCTGCTAATAGCATTGCATCATGGGAACAAATGGTAAAAAAATTTTTGAATAAATATTTTCCAGTGCATAAAACCAATGCTATTCGCAGGGAAATCTCAGAGTTTACTCAGAGAGAAGACGAGCAGTTTTTTGAAACATGGGAGCGATTCAATGGGCTACTCTTGAAATGTCCACATCATGGGTACGAGAAATGGCACCAATGCCAATACGTTTTAGAGGGATTATTGCCGAATGTGCAAGAATGGCTAATGGCAACAAGTGGAGGAGAGCTAATGTCAAAAAGTGCATCAGAAATTTGGGAGTTTTTCCAGCGACAAGCGGATAATTCCCAACAACGGAGTCGATCACTCAGGAATACTAGAAGAATTAAAGGAGTGAATGAGGTTCACATTGGCGAATCAACTTCAGGAATCAAAGAAGTCAAGGAGATGGTTGAAGGTCTTGCTCGACAAATAGCATCGTTATCGACTGCTAAATCAACTGAACCACATGACCTTGACTCATACTCAGATCAAGCCAATGCCATAGGTATAATGAGAAAACCATCAAATTACAACCCATACTCCAACACATATAATCCTGGATGGAGAGACCACCCCAATTTTTCATGGTCTCAAGGATTCCAACAGAATGGACCACAGCTCCAGCTCCACCAATGCAACAAATTCCTCAAGTTTCTCAAGCCTCTCAGCCACCATTTAGACCATACAATTAGAACCAGAACCACTCTCAACCTAGACCATGGGAGGATGCATTCTAGAATTTCAGGAATGTTACTCACTCCACGATTGAGCAACAGAACCGCACCATTGATGACTACGAAATGAGTTGAGAGCAGGCTTCAACTCACAAGCTCAATCAGTTTCAAGCCTCGAGAAGATGGTGGGACAACTTGATTCTTCAGTTCAGACCTTGGCAATGACTGTTGAGAAAGGCAAATTTCCAAGTCAACCAGTGCCTAATCCTAAAGGAGTACATGAAACAAGTACCAGTTCACCACAGCAGCATGGAGAGGTCAAAGCAGTCATGACCTTACAAAAAGGAAAAGAAGTCGACAACAAAGTGGAGATGCCGGTAACAAAAGAAAATCAAATTGTACCTGTGAGTGTTGATGACTCATCACTGGAGGAGGAAGAAAAAACCAACCCACGAGAATACGTTTCCAAAGTTCCATTCTCCCAGAGGTTAGCTAAAGGTAAGAAGGGAAAATCCACAGGTGAGATTCTCGAAATCTTCAAACAGGTAAGTGTTAACATCCCTTTGCTTGATGTTATTAAGCAAGTTCCATCTTATGCCAAGTTTCTTAAAGACCTGTGTACTAAAAAGAGAAACATGCATGTTCAAAAGAAGGCATTTTTAACAGAAAACGTTAGTTCTATACTCCAATATAAAATTCCTTTAAAATGCAAAGACTCAGGCTCCCCCACTATCTCATGTAGTATAGGGAACCACACAATTGAGAATGCTTTGTTGGATTTAGGAGCTAGTGTAAATTTGTTGCCTTATTCAGTATTTGTGAAACTTGGATTGGGAGAATTACACCCAACTCTAGTGGTGTTACAGCTTGCAGATCGGTCCACGAAAATACCTCGTGGTATTGTGGAGGACGTGCTTATCCAGGTAGACAAGTTTTATTTTCCTGTTGATTTCATTGTAATTGATACTCAACCAATATAGGATTCAAGGAAGCACATCCCCATTATTCTAGGCCGACCTTTCTTGGCAACTGCGATGCTCACATTCAATGTAGGACTGGAAATATGCAGTTGTCCTTCGGCAACATGACTATGGAGCTGAACATCTTCAACATTGCCAAACAACCTCACAGTGCAGATGATGGAATTGTTGATGTGGATTTAATTGAAACAATAGTTGATAACACTTTTCTTTCAAACGTTAGTAATGATCCTTTACAAACATGTTTAACTCACTTTGGTTTGGATTTTGATATTGACAGATCGGTCGATGAGGTCAACGCCCTACTTGACTCAGCACCATCCATGGACACTAATAAATGGAAGTCAAGAGTTGAACAACTAGCACCATCAGAGAAGAAACTCATCCCATCATCAGAATCACCACCAAAACTCGAGCTCAAACCATTACCCAACACTTTGGAATATGCATTTTTGGGGGAAGAAAGTACTCTGCCGGTAATCATCTCATCATTCCTCAATGACGAACAAAAAGGTAAGTTGTTGGATGTTTTAAAAGGGCATAAAGGGGCATTAGGATGGACCATAGCAGACATCAAAGGTATAAACCCAGTAGACTGCATGCATTACATTCACCTTGATGAAAATGCTAAATCTACTAGGGAAATGCAACGTCGGTTAAATCCTAATATGAAAGAAGTTGTCAGAACAGAAGTCCTTAAGCTATTAGATGCTGGTATCATTTACCCAATTTCTGATAGTTCATGGGTCAGTCCTGTACAAGTCGTCCCCAAAAAGTCAGGAGTCACAGTAGTTACCAATGCCGATAATGAATTGATATCCACTAGAGTGACTACAGGATGGCGTGTATGCATTGATTATAGAAAGTTGAATTCTGTCACACGTAAAGACCATTTTCCTTTACCATTTATTGATCAAATGCTTGATAGATTAGCAGGACATGAATTTTATTGCTTTCTAGATGGCTACTCAGGATATAATCAGATTCTCATATCACCAAAAGATCAAGAGAAAACTACTTTCACTTGCCCTTTTGGCACATTTGCATATAGGAGAATGCCATTTGGATTATGTAATGCACCTGCTACATTTCAACGATGCATGTTGAGCATTTTTTCTGATATGGTTGAACGATTCCTTAAAGTCTTTATGGATGATTTTTCTGTCTTTGGTGACTCATTTGATCAATGTTTACATTATCTAACACTAGTTCTACAGAGATGTATTGAGAAAAACTTGATCTTAAATTGGGAGAAATGCCATTTTATGGTAAAACAAGGTATTGTTCTCGGTCACATCATTTCGAGCAAAGGTATTGAGGTTGACAAAGCCAAGGTGGATCTCATTTCTAATCTTCCTCCACCCAAAACAGTCAGAGAAGTAAGATCTTTCCTTGGGCATGCTGGTTTTTATAGACGTTTCATTAAAGATTTTAGCAAAGTTTGTAGACCCTTATGCAATTTACTTGCTAAGGATGTACTTTTTATCTTTAATGATTCATGTCTTGTGGCTTTTGAAAAATTAAAGCAGTTGTTGACATCATCACCCATCATTCAGGCCCCGAACTGGAGCTTACCATTTGAACTCATGTGTGATGCATCTGATTATGCAGTAGGAGCAGTATTAGGACAAAGAGTTGATCGAATTCCCCATGTTATTTATTATGCTAGTATGACATTGAATGATGCACAGTTGAACTATTCAACTACTGAAAAAGAAATGCTAGCAATAGTGTTTGCATTGGAGAAATTTCAATCTTATCTCATTGGTTATAAAATAATCGTGTTCACAGATCATGCTGCTCTTAAATATCTTCTCACAAAGAAAGATGCAAAAGCTAGACTAATTCGTTGGGTGTTACTTTTGCAGGAATTTGACTTAAAGTTCAAAGATAAGAAAGGGACAGAAAATGTTGTGGCAGACCACCTCTCTCGTCTCCATTTTGACACAATTACAGAATCATTACCATTGAATGAGTCGTTTCCAGATGAACAATTAATGAATGTGGAAGTATTACCTTGGTATGCTAATATAGTTAATTATCTTGTTACAGGTAAACTTCCAGAGTATTGGACCAAGTAAGACAAAGCTAAATTCTTTGCAGAAATAAAGAATTTCTTTTGGGATGACCCGTATTTGTTCAAGTATTGTGCAGACCAAATTGTTAGACGATGCGTCCCAAAAAGTGAAATTCCGAATATCCTTTCATTCTGCCATGAACAAGCTTGTGGAGGCCATTTCAGCGCTAAGAAAACAGCGACTAAAGTTTTACAATGTGGTTTCTATTGGCCAACTATATTTCGAGATGCTTACACTTTTTGTTCTTCATGTGATAGGTGTCAACGAATGGGGAGCATTACACGAAGGAACATGATGCCACTAAATCCAATTTTAGTGGTTGAGATTTTTGACGTATGGGGTATCGACTTCATGGGACCCTTTCCCCCGTCTTTTGGCCATCAATACATATTGGTTGCTGTTGACTACGTATCCAAATGGGTAGAAGCAATTCCATGCAGAACTAATGATCACAAGGTGGTGATAGCATTTTTGAAAAGCAACATTGTTTCACGCTTTGGATTCCCTCAAGCGATAATCAGTGATGGTGGTGCCCACTTTTGTAACAAAGCATTCAAGGTTCTTTTGACAAAGTATTCAATCACACACAAAGTGGCGACTCCGTATCATCCGCAAACCAGTGGCCAAGTTGAGATCTCCAATCGAGAAATAAAGCACATAGTAGAAAAGACGGTGAGGCCAGACAGAAAAGATTGGTCATTAAGACTTGATGATGCCTTATGGGCATATAGAACGGCTTTCAAGACCCCGATTGGGATGTCACCCTACAGGCTAGTGTATGGAAAAGCTTGCCACCTACCTGTGGAACTCGAGCATCGTGCATATTGGGCCATCAAGAAATTCAATTTTGACATGCAGCAAGCCAGCTCAGAAAGAAGATTACAGCTGGCAGAACTTGAAGAAATTCGCAATGACGCGTACGAAAATGCCAAGATTTACAAGCAACGAATGAAAGTCTTCCATAACAAGCAAATTATGAGAAAATCTTTCACTCTAGGTCAGAAAGTGCTTTTATTCAATTCTCGCTTGCACTTATTCCCAAGTAAGTTACGCTCTCGTTGGTTTGGCCCATTTATTGTTCATACTGTTTTTCCACATAGGGCAATTAAAATTAAGGACCCAAAGAACGGTGTCACATTTAAAGTTAATAGTCAAAGATTAAAGCCATATCTAGAATACCAATCACATTGAGAAGACACCGAAATAAATTTGAGTGACCCACCAGATTTGAATTGATTTTTCTTTTCGTTGATTTGATTTTTCTTTATTTCTTTTTATTATTATTCTTTTACTAATTGAAATTATTTTTGCATAAGTGTGTTTATTTTACCATTAAGTTTTCTCTTATCATTTTTAATCATGAGTCTCATACTTAGACCGTTCCTTCTGAACATTCTTAAACCACTTCAACGTGTCAAAACTCATCTCAAAAGGCAGATTCAATTTTGTAAAACACAACGCATTTGGGCTCTACAACCACCAGAGTTAGTAGTCTATGTTGAGGGTTTAGAACGCCAACTCAGAGACATTGAGAGAAGTGTTTACGACATCCAGTTGGAGCTTGAGGTAAATTCAATAAGAGGATGATTTTAATTTTCTTTGTGTGTTTTAATTTGTTTTTCTATTTGTGTGTTTTAGTTTGTTACCTCGGTGAAGTGGCGGATAACGGTACTCCGTGACAATCAAGTCGATTACTTCAGTTTCCCATAATAACTGATATTCTGAGGCGAAAGTATGGACAGAAACGAGATTCTAGCGAAGCTTCACAAGCGATTCCCTTCACTTCCTCAGAATGCCCTCCTTACAATCTATAAAGCTCGGTCCGAACGCATGCGATTACTCATGAGGAATAACATACCTGCTGACATCTGTTGGTTAATCGAGGCTAAAGTACGATCGGCAGGTGAGTTACCTCCAAAATTTATTGCATTCATGCCTGGTTGTGGTAAAGGAAATTATGCAAGAAAACGACGAGTTCGAAGAATTTCTGTTGCTTGTCATAAGTGTGCCAGAATGAGTTGCAATAAAAACCCATGTTCTTTAGGAATGATGTCTGATAACAGGGAAGATAAGATTCAATTCATTAGGGATGGCTTGAATAAGGAGTCATTGGATGATATCCTTTTGTCTCTTGAAACGCATCCCAGTGGATATGTGCAAGGAGCGATTCTCCAGTTATGGCCATTATTCCAGAAAGAGCATGCACGATATAGTCTCGGGAATCTGACTATAAACGACCTTGTTTGCCAGTTTATAAGAAAACTGGATAGGAAGCCTATCCTCGACCCATAAAGGGCGTTCAAGCCGTTTCTGTACGTAAAACCAGAGGAAGATGTGAGCCACAGTCGCAACTACCTGTAAATATCTTTTTACTTTACTGTTATTTTTGTTTTATTGTGTGCATTATTGTCTTTAATAATTTTATTACTGTTTGCTTTTTTCTTATTACTGTTTACTTTTTCCTTTTTACTGTTTCCTTTTTGACTCGCGAGCCACGTGCTTTACGCGTTATTTGACACTGACATGTTACCTCATACACAACTGTGACCCACTGGCACCAAGACTCTTAAATGTGATTTTTTTTGTCAAGCACTCACAAATTATTTTTTGAGAAGTATCACAATGGCAGCTACTCCAAATAGACAATTCAAGAACATTTGTGTGCTTTTTGGATTTACCTATGGCAAACATAAAGAGTTCGTTGAGGCAGCCATCGATCTTAGTCAAAGTATAGCAGAGAGAAAATTACACTTGGTGTATGAAGGAGGTAACCGAGGGTTATCAAAAATGGTCTTTGAAGCAGCTTTTGTCAGAGGAAGTCAAGTGTTAGGCATCATCCCAAGAGTCCTAAAACCGTTGGGCAGTTCGTCTGACTCATCAACTGGAGAAGAGTTAGTTGTCTCAGGTATGCAAGAAAGAATAACCGAAATGCTTAATCA
Source organism: Citrus x clementina (assembly GCF_000493195.1). Taxonomy (NCBI): domain Eukaryota; kingdom Viridiplantae; phylum Streptophyta; class Magnoliopsida; order Sapindales; family Rutaceae; genus Citrus; species Citrus x clementina. Next base: position 18,300,636 of record NW_006262339.1, on the reverse strand, counting down.
TGTTGATGCTTTTATTTTCCTTCCAGGAGATCTTGCAACACTAGAGGCACTTATCACACTAGCATCTTGGGCCCATCTCCACATCCACCAGAAACCCATCGGTTTGTTAAATGTCAATAACTTTTATGATGGCTTTATCGCATTTCTTAACCATGCAATAAAAAACTATTTCATTCCCGCTAATGTGAAAAAACTCTTTATTTGTGCTCACACTGCTAATGAGCTACTTGATCTGTTACAAGCTTATAGACCGAAGCCAGACCCCTGGACCTTTGTGTTGGAGCGTCAAAATAATGATGGTAACAGTAGCAACAGTAAGCAGTACAAATTAGATTTAACTCTCCGCCTGTAAATATTTTCTTCTGTGTTGCACCACCCAGGTGATGTCTTCTAAACTCTAATTCTTTCCTTTCAAACATTGAGGACAATGTTTCATTCTGGTTGGGGGGAGGGAATAGTCGACAATTGTGGAATCTTAGTTAGGTTTTTACTAATTTTTTGTTGTAGAAACTAACTGTTGCTAACTTTTTGTGTTGAAGATGGCTGAATATGGAGTGTAGTTACTCTAGAAACGCATCTTCATTGTTTGGAAAAAAAAATTTCAAAAAAAAAAATTAGACATTTTCTTTTTCTTTATTAAGTTTTGATGTTTATTTTTCTTCTTTTTAATTTCTCCTCTATGAATATACATTTTCCAACTTTTGAGTCGAAGATGGCTGAATATGGAGTGTAGTGCCTCTAGAAACGCATCTTCTTAGTAAAAAAAAAAAAACCATTTTCTTTTTCTATCATTTTAAGTGTACTTTTTCTAATTTGTTTTTTTTCATCATTTTCACATTTCCTTTCATATTTTCCTTTCATATTTTCCTGCCATCTTTGTCCCGTTTGAGCCTTTTTAGCCATCCCTTTTGTGATATATCCATAGTTAACCCTTTTGAGCCTTTAAAAAAAAAAAAAAACTTTTTCTTTGTCAACTTATCATCTTGACCCACTCCGATTTGGAGTATTACCCGATGTCTTAGGAGTATTACCCGATGTCTTATAAGGTCTATCACCTATTTATGTTTGAGAAAAATGTAAATAATTATTTTGTTCAATGAAGTTGTGCCAAATAAAAGAAAAAAAAAGAGAAAAAAAACAAAACAAAAGTTGTTTCAAAAGAATAAAAATAACAATAATAGGTGAAATCCACCTTGCAACTTCCAAAAAAAAAAAATTCTCTGCATTTTTCTCAAACATACACTTTGTTTTCCTTATTTCCCTTCTTTGTTAACCATGTCCCTAGCCTACGTTACGTCCTAATAAAAGTCCTTTTTTATTTTAGGGAACTATAGTCCGAAGTAGAAGCTAGTTATATGGGCTAAAAAGATGTAGTGATGCATAATTAAAAAGAAAAAAAGATAAATAAAGTGGGTTGACTAACATTTTATTTGACTTGAGATCGTATTATTTCTAAGCTGAGGGCATATTTATTTCATCTTGGTGAGAGCATGTGATATCACTTCTTTATTATTTTCTCTCTCAATTACCATTAATTGGAGTGACTATTTTTATTGGGTTTAATTTATTTGTGAGAGTGTCACTACTTCCAGTGAGATTTTGGGGTTTGACATGTCATTCTTGAAAATAGCTATAACAAAGTCCACTGGGCTAATTCATGTGGATGGTTGATGTGGGTGTGATGTTGCTTTAGACTGGAGATAATGCTTATACTTTTATTTGATTGCTATCATTAATCTGATTGAATAAACACGAGTGTTTCTAAAAAAAAAAATCATTTTGAATTTGAATTTTATTTTCGCTTTATTTGCTAGGGACTAACAATAAGTTGGTTGGGGGGTGTGTTGAGTGTTAGAAAATGCATATTTATAAAGGAGAAAACCGTCATTTTACATTTCAAGTCTTACTAACAACCCTTACTTTTATGTATTTAACCTTCTTGTGATTTAATTCCATGTGTTTTATTTTAATTAAGTATTTTATGTATTTTAGGGGTATTATAGTCATTTCACAATAAAGGAGAAATCAGACGGCAAAACGGACATCACTTTTGAACTCAGGACGGTCAAAAACCTTAGGAGGAGCATAAAAGGAAAATTGGCACTATTCACATGTACGGTACTATTAACGTGTACGGTACTGTATACGTTACTGTTCACGACACTGTTCACATAGACGGATGATGACGTGGCATTGACCGATGATGTGGCATTGACTGATGAGGTGTCACGATCCTGTTGGACTAAAATTCTTATGTACTGTTGATGGTGACGTGGCAGCATATCAGTGGACGAAAAATCTCGCGTACGGTGCATGCATTACACAGGATTATTTTCAACCAAACCACGTTACTGTTCATCCGGGTCAAACTGCGTTACTGTTCAAAGTCGGGTCAAACCGTGTTACTGTTCATCTGCGTGGTCAAACCATGGACTGTTGACTGATGACGTGGCGCAATCCTGAGCGTCCAAACTGTTTTTAATCCGATAGCCATGATTTACTTCATGTATCTATAAAAGGGGGGCCTCTCCCCCCTAATTTGATATCTATGAATCCATTTTTGGACTCCATTTTCTGTAATTCCCTCTCCATCTTGTATTTTCTTCATATTTTAATAAATTCCCATTTTGCCCCTAGTTCAATTATGAGTGGCTAATTTTCTTTCAAGCTTGGGTTGAAGGTGAAGTCTCAACATGTGTCATGGGCTTAATTTGGTAAATTTATTTTCTCTTCCCCTCTAGTTTTTGTGGATGTTTTAACTTTTCGTCGACAAATAATAATATTCTTGTCTAGTACCGCCTTGGTTTCACCAACCCTCTAGTACAAGGTTATTATTATTTGGCACGATAAACCCTTAGCACCATATTGATTAGAGCGTGGTTCATGAGGTGTGGATTCCCCCCTCATGATTTAATTGGCATTAATACGGATTATTTAGCCCATGATGCATGTTGATACGGATCCAGATACCCAAGTACGTCAATTTAATAAATTTTCTCTTCAATTTATTCTCTCTATTGCAATTCCAATTTTAGAATTTATTCTCGCCATTTTAATTTAAGTCTTAGCATATTCCAAATCGTTTCCACCATAAATCCAACCACTCATTTACAAAATTAATTCTACATATAATTAAAATCCACCTCTTCGTGGGATCGACACTCGTCACTATTAGTCTATACTACAATAGATTCGTGCGCTTGCGAGTACATTAAAATTTGCATAACACTTAGATTATTTGGAATTTTGAATACCATGCATATATTATTTTTTCTGATTTGACTGTCTAAAGTTTTGGTTATAAGATGCACATGATAGTTCAACTTTTTTCATTATTAAATGGCAGAGTTGTGAGTATTTGTTATAGCATAAAGCATTGATGACATACGCCATTGAAGATTTTTCTTTATATTGACAAGTTGGGTTGGTTTTCCTCCATATAGAGAGATTTTTGCATGGATAAGCTTTAGTTTCAACAGAAACTGAATCAGGAAAAGCAAAAATAATGGCAAGTTTATTTTATTTTTCGAGTGCAATTGCACAAATGCTTGTTTTATAACGGACATGCACGTTCATGTTGTTATTGGCAAAATGAACACAAACCTAATTTATTTTAATATGAACAAAATTTTTGTAAGAATGCTTGGTGCAAGATTCATTATGAGCCTCATAATCAACAACACAAAATAAAAAAGATAATTTCATGTAACTTTTACAATCTTTCCAGCACCAAAACTCCTCAGGAAAAAATACAATAAAATTATAATAAATTAATTTCCTAATTTCACCTCCCCAATTACTAAATTAGCTATAACCCGAATTGACCCAAATTGATCCGAATAACCCAAATTTAATCCGAACCCGAATTAACCCGAATTTGATCCGTTTACACCCGACCCGAATTGACCCAAATTGATCCAAATAACCCGAATTAACTCAAATCTGATTCGATCTGAACTCCGCCCGACTTTTTAACCTGATATGAATTTTGCCCACCCCTAATTTATACTCTATCTATTCCTATCTATTAAATTAAAATCAAGAATCTAAGTAGTATATTTTAGAAAAAAATTTACCAACATCGCCGAGATCTACATCATAGTTACAAATAAATAAGAGTTATGCTACATACATAATTTTTTTAATTTGGGATTAAAGTCTTGGACGAGCTTATGATGTCATAAACATATTTTTACAATGTTTTAAATTCAATTATGACATCGTAAATCAATCTTGAATTTTAATTTCAGTATAAAGCGAAGTCATGCTACATATACCCGTTACTGGGATACACTATTTAAATCCAAAAGTAATGAAACATATGACATGTCATCATTTATTAGGTGATATAATATTATCTCATTAATGAAGAAAAATAGATTCAACCAATACTAGATACAATTGTCACTATTCTTAATTTATGGTTCTTCTAGGAACTCCTTAATTAAAGAAAAATAAATAGTTGCCATTTAAATATAAAAAAATTACTTTTTTTAACGAAGTGAACATTCAAAATTAAAAAATACCAGTTTATAGAAAACTTCTCAACTTATTCACTTTCTCTCTCAATGGTTTAATGCCATTAAGAAGTAGACTTATCTGGAAAAGTTATGAGGACCCACTAGAGAATCGATTGTATCATCTCTAAAATTGATTACTATAATTATTCAACTAATTGACAAACATAACTAGAAAAATAAAATAGGAATAAAATTAAAAAATAAAATAAATAGAAAAAGAGAGAAAATTAAAGAGAACTCACAAGAGTTGAAGCAGGAAGAGGCATCTCAAACCCCTAGATGGGATGTTAGAAAGAATAGAATGATACATGTGACCTGAGGATCATGACTACTTATATAGATAATGTTTTCTATTTGCTTCAGGTATTCTTATTTCAACCAGTCAAAGAAATAGAAATTACTCTTAAGTCTCTACACATTAAAAATCAACACCTTATTAAATGCATTAAAGCCTATATTATTGTAGACCTTAATAGATCACTTTTAATTGAATATAACCATATACAACAGTTCACAACACATAATTATTCATATATAAGCCTAACATTAGATTAAGGATCTAACAATGCTAGATTAAAAAATTCAACAATCTCCTATTTGGGCTATTTATGTAACCGTATAATTAGGCTTTGTAAAAATAACTGTATGAGATCAACGTTACTATTATTATCGAAATGTTTCTATAACCAATCAAGTCTATCAATTATACCAACATAGGATCAAAGGCGGCCTTTGTTACAACTACTATAACTCGATCCAGGCATGGTCACTATGCCTAGACCTAAAAGACATGGATTATAATGTTGATGTGTAGCATAGAAATTTCATGCAATGTGATCTTAACATGCTTATTTCCAACTGGTTTACCTTAAACCTCAGTGAGATCAAAGCATATTAAAATTAGAGTGTGAAAAAATGAAAACTTTATTTCTGCAGAAAATAACATGAAATATCGATAAACTGAAATATGTCTATATTATATTAGAATCTAAAATCACAATCTCCAACTAAACTAAATATCCTCTAATAACATGACACCCATACAAGTAGTGTACTCATGAAGCATCTTGGGTGGCAATACCTTAGTAAGCGGATCCGCAATTATAGAGTTTATGCTCACATGCTTTATACACAACTGTCCATTCTAAATTCTTTCTGTAACAACTAAGAATTTGATGTCTATATACTTTGACTTCATCAAGTTCTTGTTGTTATTGGAATAAGGCATTATCGACTTATTGCCACAAGATAACTTAAGTGATCTATCTATACCATCTACTATTCATAGTCCCATAACAAAATTTTGCAGCTATATTCAGTGATTGGATACTTCATAACATGCTATGAACTTTGTTGCCATTATAGAAGAGGTTTTAAAAGATTGTTTAGCATTCTTCCAAGAGACAACAACCCCAACTATAAGATAGATGTAACCCTATGTGGACTTCATACTATCTTGGCATCCAGCAAAATTGGAGTCAATATACCCCAACGATCTCAATCAAATCTAGCCTCTAATATTTGAGCATGTGGCCTTTTGTTTTCTCTTGAGAATCATTTTGATATTACGTTTTTGTGATAATCCAAGAATAACTTAGGAGCGATTCAGGTGTATCTATATGTCTAATACAAAATAGGCTCACCAAGATCTTTCATCTTAAAATTTTAGCTAGAAATCTCTTAATGTCATGCGATAAGCCTATATTATTACTGGCACGCAAAATGTCATCAATGCATAAAACTAGAAAAATATACTTGCTCACATAGAACTTATGGTTTATGAAATCATTGACCAAATTCATCTCAAAATTGAATGAGATAATCACTTGATGAAACTTGAAATATCATTGTCAAGATGCTTGCTTGAGTTTATAAATGGATTTCTTAAGCTTACAAATCATATTCTTCGGGTTTCTTGACCCAAACTTTCTGCTTACACGATATAGATATTCTCATAAATGTCACCATGGAGAAATACTATCTTCACATCCATTTGATGTATAAAATTGAATCCTGAAAGAGTCTTTCAAAGAAATCAGAGAGAAAGTTTCTTTATAGTCAATGCCTTCGTTATGTATAAAGCCCTTTCCGACTAGACACACATTGTACTACTCTACATTGCCTTTTGAATCTCTCTTGGTCTTAAATATGTATTTGCAACCAATAGGTTTCACACCTGCTGGTAATGGGATAAGATTCCACACGTCATTATCCTTCATAGACTTCATCTCCTCATTCACGCCATCAATCCACGTCTGAGAGTTAGAACTTTCTATGGTTTGATAGTAATTGATTAGATTATCTTCCGTCACTCTAATGTTTACCTCATGCTCTTGGAAAAAATAATGTAGTCGTTTGGCATTGCACTTCTCCTTTCTCTAGCGAACCTCCTTAATAGAGTAGGTTCTTAAGATGGTAAAGTTTGTTCTTCTGGAGCAACTTCTTGTATAGGGGAATGAGACCGTGATAAATGCCAATAACATTTATAGGAATATCAACATATCCCTATTCAAAGACAAAGTCCCTAGCTGTATCACTCCCGCAAACTCGACATCCTTAAAGAACTAAGCATTTTCCAACTCGAAAATCAACTTAGTCATGGAGTCATAAAAATAACAACTCATTGTTTCACGTTAGGCCTATAAGGTCTTGCCTCAATTAGACATCCCAAACATGCAAGTGTTTTAGACTAGGATTTTTGTTCGTCTAAAGCTCGTAAGGGGACTTGATAGTCGCTTTAGTTGGAACCCTGTTAAGGATATATAATATAGTTTTAGGCACTTAAAATTTAGAAAAATTATAAGCCGCATGCCCTAACTTTACATGTTATGAAAAATATAAGAAAAGTTTGAATTTATTTGATTTTCCACCCTAAGTTTGTAATTTATATCAATCATTCAGCAAAACGTTCACACCGCTAGAATGCTTAACAACATTTAAGTAAAATGGCAATTCTCCTTTGAATTCAATGGAATTTTTGACTTTGCACCATAAATAATAAAAATTAATTTAGCTTTTTTTACTTAAGAAAATGAATTGGCTAATTAAATAGATTGGGTGTCCACGAATTTAAGGAAAACATTAGAGTTTTAAGTGTATTTAATTGAATATTGGTTATCACAATTTTTTAAAAAAAATTTAAACTGTTATGTGATTTTGAAAATTTAGGATGAAAAGTTAAAACAAATTGAAAATTTTGTAGTATTTTTTATAACAAAGTAAACTTAGGGTGTACGGCTATTAATTTCACATAATATAATACTAAACGACATCTCTATATCGACATAGGCAATAGATCTGCTAGTAACATGTTTTGATCATCTCTTGTATGTCTTTTTACATCATTTTTTGTTTTCAAATTCTTGGTGCGATTTTTGAATTAAAAGACAGGGCTCATGTTGTGCCTGCCTAGACATATGCTTTATCATTTCTTTGCTACTTTAATTTTTCAATTAACTCGTCGCTTGACCAGGCCAACTTCAGCTAAAAGACTTGTTCTTTTAAGAATAAACATATATACCATGCAAAACAAAATGACGAAACCATCAACAAAGACACAGGAATCAGATCTAAATTCCGTTAAATTTAGTCTAAGAGAAAAGATAAGGGTATTGACTTCTTACTCTAAACTAAATCTTTGACTTTCTCATTAAATTACGCTTTCCATAGCTTGGAATTTGTATTAAATCTTCTAATCAGGCTGTTTCGTTTGTGGGGGGTGGGTTACAGCACACAAAGCAGAATCTGATAATCCGCTCATGTCTTATGGGCGGCCATCGGCTTCTCGAATCGGACAGTCAAATCCAACCAACATGCTGTCCGTCAATTAGCTATGCTAACCTAATTCTATAAATTTGGTCTCATAAGGGATATTTACATGCAACAACAAAAGATAAGAACAAAAAATATAACGATATAACATTGAGAAGCACGTTAGTCTTACCCTCGCTGATCCTTCTCCTTGCCTTCACTGCAACGCCATTACCTGTCAAGGGCAATGCTCAACCTGATCCGGTGCTGGACATCTCTGGTAAGCAGCTCCGAGCTGGCAGTAAGTACTACATCTTGCCCGTTACAAAGGTCAGAGGCGGCGGGCTTACACTTGCTGGCAGAAGCAACAATAAGACATGTCCCCTAGATGTTGTTCAAGAGCAGCATTCATTTAAAAATGGTTTTCCGGTAACATTTTCGCCCGTTAACCCTAAAAAAGGCGTTGTTCGTGAGTCCACTGACTTAAACATCAAATTTGACGCTGCAACAAGTTGTGCGCAGTCCACAGTGTGGAAGCTTGACAATTTTGATGCGGCATTTGGGCAGTGGCTTGTGACAACTGGGGGAGTTGAAGGCAATCCCGGCCCCAGAACCATGAGAAATTGGTTTAAGATTGAGAAGTTTTTTGGTGATTACAAGCTTGTCTACTGTCCTTCGGTTTGCAATTTCTGCAGAGGTTTGTGCAGAGATGTTGGCATTTTTATTAATGGTGGGGTGCGGCGTCTGGCTTTGAGTGATGTTCCGTTCAAAGTTGTGTTTAAAAAGGTTTGAAGATCGAGCTGCTGAGAGCTCCGCAAATGCTTCCAATTAAAAATAAAGTTTGTTTTCTTTTAAGGCTGTACGCATGCTTTAATAAATGAATAAATTAAGTTGTAATAATAAAAGTTGCATCAATGTTGCATGTCTATGAATAATAAATACCTTTTTTCTTCAGGTGGCTATTTTGGTTCATCATTTTCCTGATTGGTGTCAACATTTTCATTTTAAATTACGAAGGAGATTAAATCATTGTGATAGTTCAATTCCAGTAAGAAAAAATTAGGCATTAATTTCTTGTAATACAGGATTTTGTTTTGGGGGGAGCCATAAGAATCTATGAACTTGACTCGATTATAGCATAAAATATGTAGAATTAAAGAAGCCAACCATGGGACTGTAATGGATAAACCATACATAGATGATATACAGATAAATTTTTTTATAAAAAAAGAGATTATTAGTTTTCTCCTTACTAAAATAAACATATATATTGTTTATTTCCATATTATTTTTAAAAAAAGTAATAACCACTGCACACCATTATTTAGTAATTTTATTTTATTTTATTTTATAATACACTTTTTTTAAATTTATTATAAATTAAGTAAATCTTATAAATTGAAATTACAATAAATAAAATTAAAGTTTGTTTCGTTTCAAAGTTATACGCATGCTTTTATAAATGAATAAAGTCGTAATAATAAAATTTGCATTGATGTTGCATGTTTACCGACAATAAAAACTTTTCTTCGTGTTGGTATTTTGGTTCATCATTTTCCTGATTAGAGCCCATATTTTTGCGCCAAATGTATTTCATGTGTTCCATTTGATCTATCTTCTTCATCTGCAAATCATTGGTGGTGAGTGATTATTTATTATTATATCATATTCAGAGAGTAAATGGTAAAATAAGAAATACTAAGGACGACTGATATAGGAGAGTGGATTATTTCGGAGTTTAGCATTTTATTTTCAAAATAAAATTCTGATTCTTTGCTTCCTAAGGAATTCATATTCAAAAAGTAATATTTGTTAATTAAGATAAATTTATAATTTTAAATTTAATATAAAAATCATTAAGCGGTAACATTAGTTTTGTAATTAACTGATGAATAAGAAAAAATAAAAGTATGATTATAGATGAACAAATTAAACCAATCAAAATTCGATTAGATTCATTTGTTACTTAAAGATAAAGGAATCAAATCAAAAAATAATTTATATTATTATTCATTTAATAAATAGATTGAATTTAAATTCTAAAACTTAACAACAAGTTATTTAGGATTTGACACAAATTCAACCCATCAACCCATTGTCCCCCCTTCAAAAGACGGCGTTCAAAAATGTAAGAGGAGTGTTATTAATGGATGGTGATGTTGTTTTCGAGATATCAAACACGCCTAGCACTTTTGTTAAGTATATAATAAAGCATTTTCTTATTGATTGTCAATTCTCATAAACATACGAACCCGCGCATGCGCACGCGCGCGCGCGCACACACACACACACCATCCTACCAATATCTAGTTCGTCGAGCGCCATTTGATCAAGCTACTTCAATCTATCAATGGCAAGTATCCATCCAAATGTAAATTCATAATTAGCTATGATGGATATGTCCATATTCATATCTAATTTTTAAAATTTGATATGGATATGGATATGAATATCCACGGATATTTAATTTTTATCATATGAAAATAAAGCAAAAAAATATGAAATATAAAATAATAATATAAAATAGTTAAATCACTATCAGATTTTAATACTAAATTAGAAAAAATAAACATCCAAATAACAAATATCATAACTACAAATCCACAAAAAAGAACCTATCATTTGGAATTACAAATCCACAAAAGCCTTCTAATAAGGCTTGTTTGTAATGACTTACAATTAAGCTTTCAATCTCGAATCTGATCATCATCATAAATCTGCAAATTAATACAATTAAAGCATTAAATAAGTAAATAGTTTGTATTATGTATGACCATGATAGCATCATAATGAGCATCAAGCGCATGTACAAAAAAAGAAAAAATAAGCACTATTCAAAACATGTGCTATGTCTCCTATTCATCATCATTATTAATCACTTCTCTATTTATTTCTTCTTTGTTATTAGCTTATCTTTAGGACTTCCGTTTTTCTTTTTTTTTTTGGTTAAAAAAAATAAAAGTGGTTTTGAAATAGAATGTAAACAAATGTTATCAAACTTAAATAAAATGTGGAACTCAGATGAGTTTGATACCTTTTATTTGAACTCATATCTAATTCTGAGCACACACTAAAGTCTCTAATATACTAGGATGAAGTCTACTGCGATGTGGGATTAAAAATCGACCACCCATACTAAATTCTACTACATGTGTTGGCATGGAACATCAAATCTTGCACTCACAAATATTGACCAAAGTGTTGTTTACGGAATATTTCAAATCCACTATTCATCAAATTATACACTCACAAATAAAAGTAATTTAAAGAATAACCATTTTTACCTAGTAAGTATTAGTTTACAAGAAATGGCAGGTGCTTGAAATGAATTTTTAGTCCATAAAATTTATTTAGCCCATAAATTTCAAAAATAATTTCTACATGTGAATTATGTCGAATTATCCATAAATTAACATGCGAACACCAAATTATCAGTATATTTCAAATGTTTCATTTAACTCAAGCAAAGAAGAAAACTTCCACAGTTCACGCAACATTTGGACCATCAATTGATATCAAAACACAGACATAAAATAAAAGCTAACACATGTAGTTATTAATGCACTGAGAGAAAGATAAAAAGAAAGATATGTTAAATAAGAAAAAGAAGAAGCTGTAACGCTGAAGAGGAGATAGCAAAGTCGGGAATAAACTAATACCAATGTCCCGTGAATAAGCAACAACCGGTGTGATCAATGGCTCGCGAGCAACTAGTAGCTGACGTGTGAAGTAAAAAGAGATAACCTAGGATTTGCTAAATAAAAAATAGAAAAGGGTATGACATTCGGGTAAATGAATATTATGGCAAATATAATTCTTCACTTCATTTTAATTTTATAAAATATTATTTTTTAGCCCAATTAGATAAATGGATTCACATCTAATATTCAGATCCATCCAATATCTAATTATATATTTAAAAAAAGAGTGGAGCTATTAACACCCCTCTAATAATCTCATAAAGCCCCTATTTTGAACGTACCCATTAATTAAAGTACTAAAATTAATATTTCACTAATAACACTCATTTTAATTCCTCAAATAGCCCCATCTTCTTCCTCCTCATTGAACCCTAAAATATTTTTTTTTAAATCTCATGACCAGTAGTAACATTCGGCTAGATATAACACTCAATAAACAACATTTTCCATAACCGGTAAATGAAATTTAAAGAATAAACCACCATGACTAATAAACCTCCACTCTTCCTTAATGAAAGTATTAAATACCCCTTTGATTGCTACTTTGCTAGTTCTACGTGTTAAGGGAAAAATTATATTTATGCCTCTTTTGCTTAGGTTTGTTATTTTATGGTTCAATTTGTTTTGTTTTTTTAAACAATTCGCTACTTAATAATATAGGGGTGTAAAGAATTCTTATAATTTCTTTTTTATTTGAATTAGAGTTCTTATAATTTCAATCAAGGTTAAATGTGTAAAATACATAGTAGGGGAGTTTCATAGGAACTATTGAGGGGTGCCAATAGTATCTAGAGTTGGCAACAATACCCGCGGGGCTCCAAACCCGCGGGGCCCTAATTAATTTGGGGTGGGTATGGGGCCCCGAAAAAGTCTAAAAATAAATTCGGGTCAATTTGGGTATGGGTCTAAAATCCCAAAACTTTTCGGGTTCGGGTTTGGGGATTTTCCGGATCCCCTAACTCAACCCGAAAATAAAAACAAAAAAAAAATCTAATATTTTAAACTTTGAAATTGTAATGCCATCGAATCAATTTTTTTCCCCGAAAGAAACAGTTCGTGAGCTGCCGTCGTCACTAACAGCCGGTCAACCGCTCAGCCGCCACCGTTCGTCGTCACTGATCAACACTCAGCTGCACCTGTTGGTTCTCCTGCAGCAAGGTTTTTGCCTTTTCCACTTTTCTTTCTTTGTTTATTTATTTCGAATTGCATCTGGTTTCATTGATTTGGGTGTCTCTGTGCGTGTGTTTGTTTGTCAGTAATGAGTCATTGAGTTGATGGAGATGGCTATTTACAATGTTTGCTGAAATGCGCTCCAGCTTCAAAGTTGATGGAGTCGAAAGAGGCTTTTTGACTTTGCAGCTATTTGTCAGCTTCGAAAGGTTTACATTTAGTCCATTGTCTCTTTAACAATCAGTGGAATTCATATGCAGTAGATGCCCTTGCTCTAGGATTATCTTTGTTCGGTATCTCTGGAATGGTAATTGCTAATTTTAGAATTCTTAATGAGTTGATAGGGCCGGTATTGTTCATCATATCTAGCATTACATTGCACATCTGGGTCTCAAAAATACCAAATCACGTCCCAAAACAACAACCAAACCATGTACTTGCTTGCCTAGTCGAAATGTTTTCAACAGGGCACAAGCTTTAAGTACAGAAGATAAGGGGGCGAAGGAGGATGAAGAGAGTATATTCATATGCATTGTAGGGTTAGGTGTCTAGCGAAGTAGTCTTTTTTTTTTTTTTTTTTTGGCATTGCATGGGCCAAGAATTAATTGATAGAAGAAATTGTTGTCCTGTAAGTAATTCTTGAATTAATTGAATTGTGAAGGACATAAACGTGGGAAGCAATAAGAGAGCAACATATCACGTTTAATGGAAGCCACATGCTATGTCTCATCTTCCTTACTAAATGGAAATGAAATTGACACCCAAAATGAACATATCCTTCCAACGCATTCAGAATGCCACCAAAATTTATCAAGAAGAATTGAAATTGTTATCCTTTCCAGATTTCTCTAGAAACATATGATAGACTTGATGAATCAAATTGCTTATGACTTTGTTTTCATTTTTTGTCTGATTAGTAAATAAATAAATAAGATAGAAAAATAGATTCTGTGAGATTTTATTATCTTGGTGTTTTCATCCAAATACTTTCTGGAAAGATGAATTAGACTTGTCTGTTTTAAGAAAAGGGAGAAATATTTAAAAGTAGAAGCGTAAAATACAATTAGTTGCTTCGAACCTTTAAGGCATTTTTGTTCTACTCTTTTTTTTCTGTGAATGACCAAAGTGCACGTGCCTGGAACTTTCCCTTTCTCAATCCGTGTACGAATAATACTAGTTGGTTTTAAATCCAGTACATGGTAAAATCAGATTTAATGTTTTGTATCTGCATAGTTCTTAATTGTTTGCTTCTAGTAAAATGCTAGTTTTATTTTTATTTTTAAATTTTGCTTATTGGCTTGATTGTAGGTTCGACATTTAATATGTCAAGTTCTTTGCCCACACCACACTTAATGGATGATGAAGGCAATCAAACTCAAGGTGAATCAGCCGCCAGTGTTACTCATGGTGGGTTGCGACGTAGAGGAAGGTTGAGATCAATTGTATGGGAGCATTTCAAGAAGAAAAAAATTAACTTGATTGATAAGGCTGTCTGCAATTATTGTAAAAATGCATTGGTAGCAAGGAGTAGTGATGGAACAAAGCACTTGCACGATCATTTGAAGACATGTCAAGTGAAAAAGGAAATAGAGGCCACAGAATTCCCACCGGCAAAGAAAGCTGCTGGTGAAAAAGGGAAGAATGCAGTAGAAACTCATTTTGATCCTAATGTTACGAGGAGAAAAATGGCACGTGCTATTGTCATGCATGAGTACCCTCTGAGCATTGTAGAGCATCAAGGTCTGAGGGATGTTATGTCTTCTCTAAATCAATTGTGGAAGCCGGTGTCTCGAAATACTATCAAGAAGGAGATTTTAGACATGTATGAGTGTGAAAGGGCCAAATATATCAGTGTATTGGAGCAAACTCAAGGTAGAATTGCCATTACAACTGATATGTGGACTGCAGAAAATCAAACAAAAGCATATATGGCAATCACTGCACACTTTATTGACGATGCTTGGGCATTACGAAGCATACTTTTGAGGTAAAATTCTTACTGTTATGATTTTTTTAATTATTAGTGATCTCATTTTGGGTGGACAAAAGTTTCATGTTCGTTGTTGTGCCCACATTCTAAATTTGATTGTAAAGGATGGTTTAAGTGTGATTGGTGATCTAATTGCAAACATTCGTGAGAGTGTTATTTTTTGGTCAGGATCAACTAAAAGGAAATCGACATTTGATGAGAATGCACGTAAATTAGGCATTACTTCTGGTAGAAAACTAGTACAAGACTGTCCAACTAGGTGGAATTCTACTTATCTCATGATATGCTCTGCATTACATTATAAGAACGTTTTTTGTCGATTGAAGAATATTGATGGACAGTATAAGTGTTTGCCTAGTGAGCATGATTGGCAATTGGCTAGTGCCTTAGAAAATGATTTGAAATGTTTTTATGATTGTACAACATTATTTTCTGGTACTAGTTATCCAACATCTAATCTATTTCTGCGCCATGTGTGTGATATTAGATTGTGCCTGAATGAATGGGTTTCAACTCCTAGGTATGATGAATTTAGAATCATGGCATAGAAAATGATTGAAAAGTTCGATAAGTATTGGCATGACATGAGTGGAATATTGTCTATTGCATGTATCTTTGATCCTAGGTTCAAAATTAGGTTGGTTGAATATTACTTTTCCATGATTTATGAGGATGATGCTACTTCTCGTGTCCAGATAGTGTATGGTGATTGTCAAAGTATAGTGAAAGAGTACAAAGCTAGATATGCATCAGCTGCTAGTTCTCCTGGATATAGTTCTAGTTCTTTAAGTACTTCTCATTCTATGCCGAGTTCGGGTTCCTATAAGGGTTCAACTGAATGGATTTTGGGGTTTACTAGTTTTGTTAATGTTGGTAATGAGGAAGTAAAAGATGAACTAGACACTTATTTGGGTGAAAAGTTAGTACCATTTAATGTTGAGGAAGAATTTGATGTTTTAGCTTGGTGGAAGGTGAATGGTGGTAACTATCCGATATTGTCTCAAATTGCAAGAGATATTTTGGCTATTCCAGTTACCACTGTAGCTTCTGAATCTGCTTTCAGCACTGGTGGTCGATTTGTAAGCCCATATCGCAATAGACTTCATCCAAGCACATTGGAGGCTTTGATGTGTAGTCAAAGTTGGATACGTGCTCTTTGTGGAGGTATATGGTTTGCATTTTAATTTTTGTATTTTTATTTATTTAAATTAACTAATAATTAACTTGATATTTATATTTATATTTTTTAAGTAGTTGTGGCATCAACCTCTCCAGCATATGCCAAGATTCTTGATGAGGAGCCAGAGATTGAAACATATGTAGAGGCCGTAGAGGTATATAGTTTTAGTTTATATTATCTTGTCAAGAATTTATTAAGTTGAATTGTTAAAACATGTTTTTATTAATTTTTTTTTTGTTTATGTTGTTATAGGTTTATGAAGAATCTTAGAATGTGTATCAATGGTGATGGCTACAAGTTTATGTTGAAGACTTAAAATTATTTTGATTTGTCGTATAAAATTTAATCATTTGTAATTATGTTGAAGGCTTAAAATTATTATGTTTTTATTTATGTGGAGGTTGTTAAAATTTGATCACTTGTAATTTTATTTCTAATATGAAATTTGATTATTTGTAATTTTATTTCTAAATATGGAGGTTGTTAGAATTATTATTATTTAAGAAAAAAGGAAAACTGAAATATTTAGAAATTATTATTTAAAAAATGGGGATCGGGTCCCCGTTTTAATCCTCGCTCAATTCGGGGATTTTCGGGGATGTACCCAAACAATCCCCATTACAATTTTTCGGGTATGGGGCGGGTTCGGGGGATTGCTTCTAAATCGGTTTCGGGTTCGGGGATCATGATCCCCACCCGAACCCGCCCCATTGACATACATGATAGTATCACTCTTAAAAAAAATCATATCCATATCCAAGACGCATCGGATAGATATTATCTAACCCAATTAGATTGGATATATGGATATCCAACTTGGATGGATCAATTCGCTATCCCTACTCCAATCCCTTTTAATGACAAATTCATTAATATTGTAGTCCGTTTGGGCTAAAAAAAGGGCCTAAACATTAATAAATAAAGGAAAATTATTTACTATATATAC
Source organism: Citrus x clementina (assembly GCF_000493195.1). Lineage (NCBI taxonomy): Eukaryota > Viridiplantae > Streptophyta > Magnoliopsida > Sapindales > Rutaceae > Citrus > Citrus x clementina. The sequence goes on along the minus strand of NW_006262339.1, from coordinate 18,283,379 downwards.
TAAGTTTACCTTACTATAAAAAATAATACAAAATTTTGAATTTATTTGAATTTTCACCCTAAGCTTGTAAATTGTATTACCGCCCACCAAAATGTTAACACTATTATAATATTCAAAAGAATCTAAGTGAAAAGATAATTTTACCCTTGAATTCAAAGGCATTTTTGACTTTTCACTGTAAATAATAAAATAAAACTTAGAAAAATTATAAGCTATATACCTTAAGTTCACCATGTTATAAAAAAATACAATAAAAATTTGAATTTATTTGATTTTCCACCTTGAGTTTGTATACGGTTATAATTTACAAACTTAGAGTGGAAAATCAAAGAAATTCAAAATTACATAATATTTTTTATAACATGAAAAATTTAGGGTATACAACTCATAATTTCACATAATTTAATACTAACAAGCATCTCCATATGAGCTTAGCCAATAGATCTGCTAGTAACATGTTTTGATATCATCATCTAAATGTCTTTCTACATCATTTCTTGTTTTCAAATTCTTGGTGCAATTTTTATATTCAAGAAGAGGGGCCAAGTTGTGCCTCCCTAAACATATGCTTTATCATTTCTTTGCTAATTTAATTTTTCGATAAACACCTAGCTTGACGAGACTAACTTCAGCACAAAAAGAAAATAAACATGTCCTTAAAATTAAACATATATACTATGCGATTTAAACAAAATTACAAAACCATTTACAAAGACAGAGGAATCAGATCTAAATTCGATTAAATTTAGTGTAAGGGAAAAGGTAAGATTATTGACTTATAATTCTAAACTAAATCTTTGACTTTCTTACTAAACTACGCTTTCTATTGTTGAATTTGTATTAAATCTTCCGATCAGGCTGTTTAGGCGGGAAAAAAAATAATAATTACAGTTCACAAAGCAGAATGTCATAATCCGCTCTTGTCTTGTGGGCGACCATTGGCCTCTCGAATCGGACATTAGGCGAATCAAACCAACTTGCTGTCCGTTAATTAACTATACTAGCCTAACTCTATAAATTTGGCCTCATAAGGGCTGTTTACACGCATCAACAAAAGATAAGAACAAAAAATATAACGATATAACAATGAGAAGCACACTAGTCTTAACCTCGCTGATTCTTCTCTTTGCCTTCATTGCAACGCCATTGCCTGTCAGGGGCAATGCTTCACCTGATCCGGTGCTGGACGTCGCCGGTAAGAAGCTCCGAGCTGGCAGCAAGTACTACATCTTGCCCGTTACAAAGGGCCAAGGCGGCGGGCTTACACTTGCTGGCAGAAGCAACAATAAGACATGTCCCCTAGATGTTGTTCAAGAGCAGCACTCATTTAGAAATGGTTTGCCGGTAACATTTTCGCCCGTTAACCCTAAAAAGGGCGTTGTTCGTGAGTCCACTGACTTTAACATCAAATTTGACGCTGCAACAAGTTGTGCGCAGTCCACAGTGTGGAAGCTTGACAATTTTGATGCGGCATTAGGGCAGTGGCTTGTGACCACTGGGGGAGTTGAAGGCAATCCCGGCCCCAGAACCATGAGAAATTGGTTTAAGATTGAGAAGTTTTATGGCGATTACAAGCTTGTTTTCTGTCCTTCGGTTTGTAATTTCTGCAGAGGTTTGTGCAGAGATGTTGGCATTTTTATTAATGGTGGGGTGCGGCGTCTGGCTTTGAGTGATGTTCCGTTAAAAGTTGTGTTTAAAAAGGTTTGAAGATCGAGCTGCTGAGAGCTCCGCAAATGCTTGCAGTTAAAAATAAAGTTTGTTTCGTTTTAGGGTTGTACGCATGCTTTAATAAGTGAATAAATTAAGTTGTAATAATAAAAGTTGCACGAACGTTGCACGTTTACGAATAATAAAATTTTTTCTCATGTTGGTATTTTGGTTCATCATTTTCCTCATTAGTGGCAACATTTTCATTTCAAAGTACGAAGAAGATCAAATTATTGTGATAGTCAACTCCATTCAGAAAATGTATAATATGAATATAAAATTGAAGAAGCCAACAACGGGACTATGATAAATAAACCATACATAGATGCTATACGGATGAAATTGCCTAGAAAAAGGGTGATGGTAAGTTTCCTCCCTATTGAAATGAGTATATATTACTTATACCCTTATTATTTTCATAATATCTAATAATCACCTGGCACCATTATTTTATAATATTACTCTTATTTTCTATTACACTTTTATTTTTATTTATTATAAATAAAATAAAATATATAAAAAAAAATTAAGTACATTTCCTAGATTTTGATATGAATAAAAAATTTATCACAAGATATTTTTCTTGTACTTTATTTCTTTTAATATTTTTCTTCTAATAATTTTATATTTCCAATACCAAATATCGAGCAAATGACTTATTTACTTCTCTTCTTTTTTTTTAAATTTTTATGCCAACAGGGTTATTAAATATTATAAAAATAGTAGAAGGTATGTGATATATATTCATTTCAATAGGATACAAACTTTCAATCTCCCTTTAGAAAAATAAGGAGGCTAAACATAAATTTACAAAATGGGTAAATTTTCAATTCCTTTTAATAACTTGGGTAGCCAAGGCCATCAGGGCCGGCTTTAGAGTTTGAGGGGCCTTAGGCGAAATTTTTTTATGAGACCTCTATTATTTTTTAATTTTAATACTCAAAGACATATAAAAAGGATCAAAATTTATTCCATCTTTAATTCTTGAATTTCAACAATAATAAAAAAAATAAAACCTAAAAAATAGTCAAGAAGATTGATTTTTTTATTCCATTAAAACCGTTAAAAAACAAACAAACAAATAAATAAAAACAATTTTATTTTCAAATAGAATATTTAGAATGATAGAATATACAAATTTTAAAATGATAAGTTGATGTTCAAAAATAAAAATGGACTTTATATTTTAAGAAACTAATTATTTTAAATGAACCAATTAATATAATAATTTTATTTGTAGAGAAGAGAACAAGAAATTTTTTTCATTTACTAATTCTTGACATTATGAGATTTTTAATAGAAATTAAAAAAAATTAAAAGTCAAATATGCTGATATTGAATAATTGAAAGGAATGAAGCTTAAAGAATATTATTAATTATATTTCTTTAAAATTAAGGTTCCCAAATATAGATTTTTTATAAAAAAAATAATTCTTCATTATAGAATAATTAAGAATAGAGAGATATCTAATAAACTTTTTGATTTCTTGAAATGCGTATTAAAAATATTTTATTAATTAGAGAATTATTAAAGAAATATTCAAAAAATGAGACCTTCTTAAAATATGAGGCCTTAGGCGATGGTCTTGTTCGCCTATACCTAAAGCCACTCCTGAAGGCCATCCTACGAGAGCAAACATGTAATCACTCAACTATGAGTTTGCCCACTCATGCAATCTAAATGAATGCAAACGTTTTCATTTTTTATTAACGGCTGTGCTGCTTTTATCAAAAATAGAGGTTCAGAAATTTGACACCACTAATGAAAACTCGTTTACTTTATCACAAATTATTTAAATCTTCTGTAAGACATCGATGAATAAATATTCAATAAATTGATGTACTAAAAATTAAAAATTAATAAATTTAAAACTTATGAAAAGTCTAAAAATTATTAATAATTTTTTTAAATAATAAAATCTTGTGGTCCTGACTTGGTCATTGCACTAAATTAACAATTTTGATAAATGCATAAAATAAATTTTTTTTTACATGAATCCTTTAGGGTCCAATAAAAATATAAATTAATAATTAGTTAATTACAAGAAATATCAATAATAAATAACATATAAAATTCATTACATTTAATTAGGATTGTTTTCTTAAAAACTATAATTTTTTTAATTAAACTCTTTTCTAAAAATATGCGTAAAATAATTTGACACTAATGACCAATGTACTTATAGACTTTTTAATCTATGTACTCTAAGCATCTGAAACACTTTATCTTCAGAGGGTACTAAATTTGAAACTATGTACAATGTACTTACATTATTTTGTGCTTCTATGTATATGTTCATTACATTTATTAGAATTTTTTGTATGTATATGATAACTTTTGAAATTCATGCACGAATATTTGTGAAAAGAATACTACACATGCCTAAATAACACAAGTAATTAAAAAGTAATACTCGTCTTAAATTAATAAATATTCATTAATTTACCAATAAATTAACAAATTCTTCATTAATTAATAAATAACCATCATCAGGATAAAAAATTTTCCTAGTTCCAACAATATCATTTTATAGAGATTGTACCGTATATGAACATTTTAGTATTTTTGTAAGTTTTATAAAATTTTGTAACTGTACCATATCAAAGTAGCATTGTAACTTTTGTAGGTATCATCTGTTTGAAATTATAAAATCCTTTCTGTTAAAAACAATAGATTCAAGGTTCAAACTTTGTTCACATGAGTAGGATGAAACTCTGGTTGACATTAAGCTAAATAATAATAACAAAAAGAAGTAGCATAATAATTAGAATTAATGCACTGATTTATTCAATTGTGAAATCTTTCTAAGATTTTGAATTGAAAAAGGAAACAGAGAGTGCCCTATGTATTTGTAGTAGACATTGTTTGAGTTATTGGTGGCTATTGAATTTATAGATTTTTAGTGTAGTGACTACTTAATAAAAATTAATTATCTTGAAAATTTTATTTCTTGAATGAAGATTTCACTCAGCAGCAATGCAATAAAATGAATTAGATGAAATTTCCAAAATTTACATTTTGAGATCGGAAAGCAAAGGAAAAAAAAAAGGATTGGCAAAACTCAAATCCATTTAAGTATTTGAACATTTCATTACGTATTATTAACTCAATAAATAAATTTGGAGCAATACAAACGTCAGTTAATATATATCGTCATAAGCAGGGGCATTATCGTACTTCAATAAATCAAATCAATGAGTAGTTAAAACTTAATAGATTTTGCATTGACTTAATAGATTTCGCCCAATTAGAAATGGCCATAAGCATGCCCATGCTAGCTTCTGTGCTAGGGTGTTGTGTCGTGCCAGACTGTCAGTCTAGCATGAGTTTGCCCGGCCCGGCCCGGCCCATGGCCTGAGACCGGATTGCAGGTCGTGTACCAGCAAAAGCACGTGTAGGTTTTCATTTAAAATGTTTTGTACTGTGGAGTGCTCATCAAATCCTTACTATTGTTTTGGAAAATAAATTAATTAATACTAACAGATATTTCCAGTGAACCTAGCAAATAAATTTGTTGTTATCATTGTAATTATAAATGTATTTGAATTGAGAGTGGTGTTGAATTTTTTTTCTAATTTTTAAAAAAAATATAATTGATAATATTTGGATGAGAATATAAATTTAATTAAAATTTAATTGTATATTACTATACATACATGTGTGGTAGAAAAATTATAAATAATTACCCTCAGTTCAACTTAATACTAGATCTAAATTCATACAGTAAATTTTTTTAATACATGAGGGTTATTTTATTTCAGAATTCAGCTTGCAGATAACATTTTAAAAAATTAGGATAATCTTCCAACCAAACTAAAGACTCTGAATACTGAAAAGTAAATTTAGATAATACATCAGCAACATGGTTCAACATCTTGAAATATGCTACATTTTGAAATTGTGCCGCTGAGATTAGCATTGCAGTTTTTGAAATAATCCAAAAATGCTCGATACGTGTATGATGTTTGCCATTGACAAACTATATAACCTGCAACGAATCCGAGTCCACCACCAGTGAGACAAACTAGCCTCACTAGTGCGTCGTAAGCCAAAGCGAAGAGATTTAGCCTCTGAAATGTCCACATCATCCAAAGAAATACCTTAATCAACCCCAAAATCCATACCGTATAAATGCAACACAAAATGGCAATACTTTTGACCAAAACACAAAAATTGGATTTGAAAAAAATAAACTTAGAGTAGGAGAAGAGACAATGGTATTTGACTTCTAACATAAACTCGAAAATTTGACTTTCATAGTGTTGAGTCCATTTCATTTGGGGGCAAAAAGTCCAAAGCCCAAAAGGGTTTGCTTGATATTAAGCTTTGGAGTTGGATGAAAATTGCCATGAAAAGTGGCTTTAAAAAGCAAGCGACGGGTCTAGTTTCATGATCGTAAAAAGGACGAGCAGAGAAGAAAAAGACGAGAGAGAGAGAGAGAGAGAAAAGACAGTGGCTGGTTATTATAATTTGGGGGCAGGATTTTCAATCTTTAATTAGGCAATTAGAAGGTTAAATTAACTCCGTTTTCTCCCAAATTTTGAGTAGGGGTGGGCAAAATACCCAACCCGATCCGACCCGAAAAATTTCAGGTTTGGATCGGATCGGGTTGTTCATACAACCCGATCGGATGAAATCTTACAAACCTGATTGGGTTGTGATCGGATCGGATAAAAACCGATCCAATCCGAAAACCCGATCATGTTGCTTTAAAAAATATAAATAAAATCTATGGCCAAACACACGCAAACCGTACATAATCACACACAAATCACATACTCAAAAGGTTACACAAAGAGCACCTTCTCTTCCTCTTTAGGTAAAAAAAAAAAAAAAATCACAACACCCAACCCACCCTCAAGAAGCAAGAAAATATTCTCTCCTTTCTGCGATCTGTTGCTACCGTGTTGCGAGTCCGGCCATCTGCTGCTGTTACCGTGCTGCTGTCATGCTGCTGTCGTGTTGTGTCCAGCCATCTACTGCTACGTCCGCGATCTGCTGCCGCCGTGCTGCGTCCAACCATCGCTAGGAAACTACTGCGCATCCAGCCGTGCGCAAGCTACTGCTGCACGCCCACCGATCTGCTGCTGAAAACCCAGCCGTGATCTGCTGCTGTGGCCGCCGATCTACTACTCCAAGGCTCAAGCTTCAACCCGACCCAAGTTTCTCCCTTATGTGTTTTGAATTTTGAAGCTTTCATGGTGTATTGGTATATATGTTTTGAATTGACCCATTTTCATCAACCCAAATTGGCTTAATTTGACCCGAATTCAATATGATCCATTTTTAATCCAAACTGATTCAACCTGAATTCAACCCGATTTTTGACCCGATCTAATCCGATCCGAATATATATCGGATCGGATTGGGTCAAGTTATAAGTTCGGGTTGTATTCGGATCAATGTTTGCGCAACCCGAATAACCCGAAATCCGATCGGGTTGACCCGAATCCGATTTTGCCCACCCCTAATTTTGAGGGTAAGTTCTTGGCATCGCCCTCTAAAATCCTAATGGTGTTAATTTTTATTATATCCTCTCATTGGCTATTATTTGAATAACTCACTTGTTAGAGAGACAATTATTAGGCTGTTACTATGAGCCAAGAATATTGAGATTATTAATATTGTTTGTCTCCAGTATCATCTAAAGAATAATTTGTGGTATAATCCTACTAAAATAGTGGAAGATTATATCGGACTACGGTCCCTTGATTTTTCCCGCTTTGGGTTTTCCAAGTAAAATCTGTGTCTCTTGTGGTTGATTTTATTGCATTGGATTTATTGGTTTATTTTTCTGTCTATTTATTTATGGTACACATCTTATTTTAATCACACAAAGAGGAAAAACGTTTTGTTTCCATTTAATTTGCAACTATTTTTGTGAGCCCCTTACTTAACACATAATAAATTATGCTTTGTAGTTTGAAATTTTTATTAAATTATATTAAATCTTCCAGGCTATGCCACCTTTAGAATCATAATAATAATAATGACAACTATAATACTAAAAGCACAAAATATGATAATCCGCACTTATATAGGCGACACCTGCTTGTTGAATTGAACATCATAGTGGTCAAGTTGAAACCCAGCAACTTAATTAATTGTCCTTAACAACTCTACTTGGTATCCATGCATTGACTAACTAAGGTAGCTTTATAGAAAAAATGAGCTGTTGAGGGTTGGCACATGGCAGTTCAAAATAAGAACCAAGGAAAACAAAAACATATCAATGAGAACTTTATTATTTTTACCACTCTCCTTCTTTTTATTTGCCTTCATTGAAAAGCCATTGCTTGTCCTAGGCAATGCTTCACCTGATCCGGTTCTCGACATCATCGGAAAGCAACTCCGAGCTGGCAATGTGTACTACATCTTAGCAGTTATATGTGGCTGAGGCGATGGTCTTACACTTGGTAGCAGAGGTAACAATAAAACATTTCCGCTACATGTTGTTCGCTCGTAAACTCTAAAAAGGGCGTTGGTCATGAGTCCACTGATTTAAACATCAAATTTGAAGTTGCAAAAACTAGTGTGTAATCCACAGTGTGGAAGCTTCACAATTTTGATGCAATATTGGGGCAGTGGTTTGTGACAACTAGGGGAATTAAAGGCAATCTTGGCCCACAAACTACGAGAAATTGGTTCAGGATTGAGAAGTTTTATGGTGATTACAAGCTTGTTTAATGTCCTTCGGTTTGTAAGTTTTGCAAAGTTTTGTGTATAGATGTTGCCATTTTTATGAATGGTGGGGTGTGGCATCTGGCTCTGAGTGATGTTACATTCAATGTTACTTTTCTAAAGGGTTGAAGATGGAGTTGTTGAATAAATGCTTGAAACAATGATTGAGTAGCAAAGATTGAGTCAATCAATCTTAATTTATTTGACAATTGATCTTTCTAAATCAATAATTAAGATAGAGACAATAATTATTTAATTAATTTTTTTGTTTCCATCAATATGGACTGAATCTTTTCTCGGTTGTACATTTAGAACTAAATTTAGGACTAATTAATCCCAAACCATATCCAATACTCAATTCCATATCCCAGGTATTTAAAGTATTTTAGTTAGCAATTTATTCAATATGTATAAGAACATTTTCGTTAATATATTTATATATATTTATCTATTTCTCTCTCGTCTTTTTCCCACACACAAAAGTTGTTGCCGCCTCCACTTATTCCTACTTCTATAACCACGCTTTCAAACCCTAATTTTTTAATGTAAACTTTATTTTGCCCCCTTCAAGTTTCTTTTAATTACTTAGCTAACCAAACTTATAAACCTTTAGGCGTGGACCACTCAAATGAGATGGACCCAACAAATCTCCCTTTCATATCATATAGAGGGCACCACCAAGCCCACTTTCTACATACAACATTCCAGCTTCTCCTTGGGCAATTACTTTGTCATCATATCTGATCCATTCTCTATTGTGTGAATCTTGTCAAGCTACATCTATTTCTTCTCAAGCACGTCTTGTATCCAATGATACCTCACATCAATATACTTTGATTTCGAATGATATGTCCATTTCTTTTCCAAGTCAATGACATTATGACTGTTCTAGTACACAATATAGCTGTCTTGTTTCACACCCAACTCTTGCAAGAAATTCTTCATCCATAAAGTTTCTTTGCAACCTTTAGTGATTGCAATGTACTTTACTTCATCAAATATTTTGATAAGAATTTTCTGGAATCAACAACTCTTGCCAAATTTATGTACATGTGTAACACAGGTTTATCACCATCAAAACATAAACATGCCTTAGAAGTAAACAAGATCACTCATAACTATTTAAGGAGGTACAATAACTTGTGTACGGTATTAACAGAATGACAACAAAGTTTGAGATTGAAAAGTTCAATGAGATCAATTTCTTGTTGTGGAAATGAAGATGCAGGCAATCTTTAGGAAAAATAATTGCTTAGAAGCAATTGGAGAAAGGCCTGCAAAAATCACTGATCATAAGTGGAATGAGATAGATAGTAATGCAATTGTTAATCTACACCTGACACCTGTACATAGGGTACTATCTAGCGTGGTGGAAAAAAAAGACAATAAAGGGTATTTGAGATACTCTCACAAAACTGTACGCGACCAAGTCGCTACATAATAAGATCTTTTTAAAGATAAGACTCTTTACTCTTCGAATAGCAGAAACTACAACGATAATTGACCATATCAAAACTTTGAAAACTCTATTTTCAAAACTTATGATGTTGAGGAATAAAATAGAGGAAACTGAACGTGCAAAGCTTCTACTTCAAAGTCGACCTGACTCGTATGATCAACTCATCACCAACATGATAAACAATATCTTCACGGAGTACCTAGTCTTCGATGATGTTGTAGCCTCTGTATTAGAAGAAAAGAGTAGGCACAAGAATAAGGAAAACAAGCAAACAAGTTCGTAGCAATTGGAAGCGCTAACAATAATGAGAGGGAGATTAGCAAAATGTGGTCCCAGTGGGAGTCACAATCATGGTAGATAAAAGTCAATAAGTAAAAAGAAGTCCAGATGCTACAAATGTGGCAAAATAGGGCATGTCAAGAAAGAGTGTTGGAGTAACCAGAAAAGAGGAGAGTGTAAAGATCCTGAGTCATCAAATACTGAGGGGTGTACAACAAGTACCTAAGATGATGGTGACGTTTTATACAGTGAGGCAGCAATGGTTGCAAAAGGCATAAAACAGCTATCTGATGTTTGGTTTATTGACTCAGGAGTTACCTGGCACATGATCTCTCGGAGAGAATGACTCCACAAATATGAATATATCTTAGGATGATTTGTATATATGGGTGATGATAATGCCTTGGAAATCGCTGGTATTGGTACTGTTAAAATAAAAATGTTTGATAGTATAGTTCACATTTTTCAGGAGGTACGACATGTTAAAGGCTTGAAGAAAAATCTATTATTTATAGGACAAATAGATAGCCTTGGCTGAAAGACTTATGTGGAAAATGGGATCATTAAGATTGTCAAAGGTGTGCTTATATTGATGAAAGTGAAAAAGATCAGTGTCAATCTATTCATGCTTAAAGATAAAACATTAAAGGAAGCTGATGTGTGTATCGTGTCAAATGGAAAAGAATCGATGATGATGTGACATCTCAAACTTGGCCATATGTCAAACAAGATTTGAAGATTCTCTCTAAACGGAAGTTGCTTTCGGGGCCCAAATTAGTGAACTTATCATTTTGCGAGCACTATGTTACAAGTAAGTCTCATATATTAAAGATCAGCAGATCTGACGCCAGAAATAAATGCATTATAGACTTGGTTCATTCTAATGTTTGGGAATCGCTAAATAAGTCCTTAAGATGCAAAGTACATGGTAACTTTCATTGATGATTATTTCAAGAGATGTTGGGTGTATCTAATCAAGAAAAATTCAAATGCATTTCCAATATTTAAGTAGTACAAAGCACGAGTAGAACTTAAATCCGAGAAAATTATCAAGTGTTTGAGGACATATAATGGTGGAGAGTATACAAACGGCGAGTTTCTTGCAATAGTAAGCAAGAATGTATTCAGAGACAGTTCATAGTGGCAAACACTCCTCAACAGAATGGAGTAGTAGAGCGAATGAACAAAACTCTTACAGAAAAGATAAGAGCCATATTGAGGACTATTGGTCTACCAAACTCATTTTGGGCAGAAACAGCTAGAACTACCTGTTATGTGGTGAATCAGCTATCTACAGCAATTGGGTTAAAGACACCAATGGAGATGTAGATTGGGAAGCCAACTAATTACTTTTGATTGTACACATTTAGATGTCTTGTGTACGTGTTGTACAATGACCAAGAAAGAATAAAACTGGATCTAAAATCCAGGAGATATATCTTCTTAGGGTATGTTGATGGAGTGAAGGGGTATCTGCTATGAGATTCCACTTCCTATAAGATTGTCATCAGTAGGGATGTTATCTTTGTAGAAGATCAACTACAAAAGAAAGATGGGGATGATAGCATTGTGAAAGAAAAGCCAGAGACTATACCAGTATATATGGAAATAATCCAAAAAAAAAGATTTAGATTCTTGTGAAGCAGCACTAGAGCACGAGGAATAAAAACTAGTCGAGTTCAAAGCTATAGAAGTTCGTCAGTCAACTTGAGAGAGACGACCGTTGGTGTGACACACGAAGTATGTTATAGAGATCAATGTTGCATATTATCTTCTAGTAAAGGATAGAGAGCCATTAATTTTCCATAAAACTTTAAACAGCTCAAAAGTTACTTTGTGGATGACAACAATGCAGGAAGAAATTGAATCTCTGTAATAGAATATGATATGAGAACTTATACCACTACCATATGGTAGAAAAGCCATTAGTAACAAATGGGTCTACAAGATCAAACGTGATGGCAATGATCAAGTAAAGAGGTATCGCACAAGATTGATGGTAAAAGGATATGCTTAGAAAGACTGCATTAACTTCAATGAGATATTTTCTCCGATAGTTTGACTTATGACAAGAGGTTTGAGGATAATGATTTTATCATTTTGTTGTTGTATGTAAATGATATGTTGATAGCAAGCCCCAACAAAGACCGAGTCTAAGAATTAAAGGTCCAATTTGGTAGAGAGTTTGAAATGAAGGACTTGGGACCACTAAACAAGATTCTAGGGATACAAATTCACTGAGAAGGAAAAAACAGAAAGATTTGGCTTTCTTAGAAGAATTACTTGAATAAAATCTTACAGCGCTTCAGCATGTAAGATTGTAAACGAATTTCTACCCCACTTCCTATTAATTTCAAGTTATCCTCAAGTATGTGTCCTAACAATGAAGCAAAGAGGAATGAGATGTCTTGAGTACCGTATGCATCAGCAGTGGGAAATTTGACGTTCGCTATGATATGCACTAGAACAGACATTGCACAAGCAGAGACAGTGGTCAATAGGTATATGGTGAATCCTAGTGAAGAGCATTAAAAAACTGTGAAGAAGATTCTGAGATACATCAGAGGATCCTCAGATGTTGCATTATGTTATGGAGGATAAAAGTTTACTGTCAGGGGCTACGTGGATTCAGATTTTGTAGGAGACCTTAATAAAAAGAAATCTACTACTGGTTATGTGTTTACACTTACAGGAGGAGCTGTAAACTGGATTTCAAAACTGCAGACTGTTGTGGCTTTATCTACAACATAAGTAGAATTTATGGCAGCTACACAAGATTGCAAGAAAGCTATTTGGATACAGAGGTTATTGGAGGAGCTCGGACACAAACAAGGAAAAATTCATGTATTTTGTGACAGTCAGAGTGTTTTACACATTGTAAGGAATCCAGCCTTTCATCCCAAGACAAAGCACATAGGGACAATACCACTTCGTTCGAGAAGTAGTAAAGGACGGAAGCAATAGAATAATGGTGAAGAAGAAATGATGGTGTGGAGACGTGATTGGTTCTCAATCAAGTCTCCAAATGGGAGAATTGTAATATCCCAAATCTCCTAAGGGTATTCAAGTCTTTTTAATTTTTAGTAATCCTTTTTAACCTAGTATAAATAGAACAAGATGTCTTTTTTCATTATAAGAGAGAGATGGAGAGACAAGAGAGAAAAGAAGAGAAAAAGAGAAGAAGAAAGTATTTTTCTTCTTCTTAGTTCTGCCACAAGCAACACATGGGATCAAGTTGTTATTGTTGGGAGAAGTTTTGGAGGTAAGTTTTTATTATTGGTTTCTATTAAATTGTTGTGTAGAAGCACAATTGCAATAGAAGTAGAAATCTAAGATTTTGTAGAAATATGCTGACAGTGAATTATTACGGAAATCATAGTAATTTGTACAACTTGATTTTGATTCTGATTTTTGGGCATGTTAAACTAGACATCATCTAATATGTTTTGAAACTTGTTTCAAGTTAATCGGATAAGATTTCAATTAATTGTGATTTTTCAAAGTCAAGTCTGAAAACTTGAAAATTTATGATTTCAGTGAATTACGAAATTATTTCTACCATATCTAGACTTCTTCAAAAATTATGAAATTTGGACCAATGATTTTTATATATGTCTAGTATGATTCTGAAAATTTTCATGATTTTATGAAAATTATGAAACTAGACATCGTCTAATATGTTTTGAAACTTGTTTCAAGTTAATCGGATAAGATTTCAATCAATTGTGATTTTTCAAAGTCAAGTCTGAAAACCTGAAAATTTATGATTTCAGTGAATTATGAAATTATTTCTACCATATCTAGACTTCTTCAAAAATTATGAAATTTGGACCAATGATTTTTATATATGTCTAGTATGATTCTGAAAATTTTCATGATTTTATGATAAAGAAATAAATTGTTTTGTATTTTTAAATCAAGTGTGTTCAAACTAGAAAACTGTTTGACAGTATTGATGATGTCTGAAACGTGAATTATTTTCAATCGTTTTGGAAGGAATTATGGTATGAAATTTTTATCAATGAAATTTCAATGTGTCAGCATATGGTCTGTAAAATTTGAGATTCTTCCAATAAGAGAATAATTTAATAAAAATCGAAGAAGTATGGACTGTTATGTTTTGAGGGCCGATTATTAAGGACAATTGAGGTTGAGCTTAGGAGTTGTTTAAATTGAGATATTTGAGGACATTAGAGTTTATGATTGAGATTTGATTATATCTTATGAGGCGTTATTGATGATTTTAGGTTGATGGTATCATAACGCATTTGTTACATGAGGATGCCAAGAGGTAAGTAAACTAGACTTTAAAACGAATCACACTAAACAATATATATATTTGACTTGTGTGAAAAGCCTATTTTGATATATATACGGATATCGATTTAGATGTCTCTGCCCATGTGTTTATCTGATGTGTTGGCATGTGTTGAGCGTGATTACGTACATGGGCATATGTATGTGTGATGGTTCATTGGCATGAGCACAAAAATGAATTGAGTTTTCTATGAATGAGAAAATGGATTTTAGCGAATGGAATTTCTGTTTTATGAGATTTTGCATTGAGGGCCACCTCTTAGGACTATGCGAGGGCCACCTCTTAAGGGCTAGAGCGTCGCAAAGTGCCACGCATGGTGCAAAGTGCCACGCACAACCCAAAGTGCCACGCACAACCCAAAGTGCCACATTGCAGAATACGTATTTCATCGAAAGAAAATGAGAAAGTTTGAAAGCGACAAAAAGAGATTTTTATGAATTTATTTTACAGTATTTCCAAAAGATCATGGCATATCAACCATTGCATTATGTATAATTGTGTATGTATTTTCCATATAAGAAAAACTAGTTTGCTTACTGGGTTTTGTACTCATTATAGTTTATTGTGATTCAGTTTTCAGAAGTCATGACTGATTCGTGATGAGTGACAAGTTGAAGATGGTAGATGGTTTGGCTAAATTTTTAAGTTATTCCGCTGGCTTTTGTATTTGAGGCTCGAATTTTTATTGTTTGTAAAGAGTTATTTAAATCATATGTGAGTTGTGGACATATTTACCCTTGGATTTCGGACTGGAGTGTTACAAGAATTGTTGAACATGTGCATACATGTGGCAAACAATTCTTTATAGAAAACAATTACATATGAACTAGCATGCAACTTTTTTACTCTTGGCATAAAGTTGCTGAGTAAGTAGGAAACAAAGGTAAGTGGGAGGGATCAACTTTTGACTTTGGCACTAAAGTAGAAAAGTTGGGTGGAAATTTATATTATTTTAATGGCCACCATTGTTGACTTTTTAGCATGGCTGGGCCTATAAATAGAGGACTCATTTGCCTTCTTCATTCATCCCATTTTCTCTAATTCAAGTGAGAGTACCAAGAGGTGTAAGTTGAGAGCTTTGAGCTCTAGTTCTAGTGTTTTGAGAGTTTGGGTGTATTGGAGTTTTGGGTTGTGAGACAAAATACTACAATACTTGTAACTTCTTTCCACTAGTAAAATATTTTCTCTTGTCTTCACCCAGGGATGTCAGCTAAAAATCGAACTACGTAAATTCTAGTGTCCTTGTGTGATCATTATTTCTAAATTTCACTTTAGTTGTGTGTCTGCTGCACCCTCAAATTTCCAACAATGACAATAAAACATTTCCGCTACATGTTGTTCAAGAGCAAAACATACAAAAATATGGTGCAGCACCTCCAGAGATTTGTGCCCCATATTCTCTTGCTGGAGACTCTGGGAGTTGTGGCAGGAGACTTCTTGGGGTCTTATTTGTCATAGATAGTCGAGGAGATTCTGCTAATTGCTTAATAGTTGTGCTAGTAATGAGCTCCTTCAAGCTCTTCTTTTCTTCTTCTGTTCTTGCAGCCCTGTTGATGACCTCTTCAATGGACATATCATATTCATCTTGTTCTTTTTCATCTGAATCTTTATCAGGCAGCATTTTCTACTTTCTTTTGCTTTTATCCCCTTCCTTTTCATCCTTTGTCTCTTCTGCATTTTCATCCCCTTCACTCTCTTATTCTTCTTCTTCTTCTTCTTCTTTAACTTCAACTTTGTCCTTCTCTAGGTGCTGCTCTTCTTCTTATTCCTCACCCCATTCCTCTGCTACTGCACTTTCTTCAGTTGGTTCATCTATTCAAGTAGTCTCCACTACAGTCTAAGAATTGTATTATTACAGCAGAGATGTTATGCAAATTTTATTGTACTCGCAAGCGCACGAATCTATTGTACAATAGATTTTGTGGTGACAAGTGTTGATCTCATGAGGTAGTAGATTTAATTGTGTGTAGGGTTAATTTTCTGGGTGTAAATGTGAGTTGGTTGAAAGTGAATTCTTTTTTATTTTAACATTTAAAATTAAAAGGCAGAAATGTATTAAGGATGAAATCAATGCAAATGAAATGCTCGAGTCTTTAGATTCACACTCAACATTCACCATGTGCTTAATATTTGCTTTTTAGTTCTAATTAATTTATGAGGTGGATATTTTCATTCCTCATAATTCCCACTCTAATAAATATGGTATCAAGTGCTCAATGTGCCAAAGGTAATGATCTTCTACTAAGTGTGGTGTAAAGAACACGCTGTGCCAGACAATAATAATCTTTTTGTCGACAACGTGGCAAAACCATCCACTAAGTAGCTTAGATACACTCTCTGTAGACACTCAGTCAAGACGACCTACAAAATACTAGAGGGGAATTTTTTGCTAATTAATATGGTGCTAAGTGCTCATTGTGCTAGACAGTAATGGTTCGTCGTTAGGGAGCCGATATACCTTGAAAAATCTAGACAGGATATGTTGTCTGTCAACAATGAGTCAAAACAACTACATAAATCAGAGAAGAAAATAAAATAAACTCACCTAATTAAGCCCATGGATCATGTTGAGGCTTCACCTTCAATCCAAGCTTAAAACTAAATTAGCCACTCACAATTGAATTAGGGGTAAAATGATAATTTTATTAAAATACATAGAGAATGCAAGATAGAGAGAGAATTATATAAAATAGAGCTAAAAAATAAATTCAAGGGCATCAAATTAGGGGAGAGCCCTTTATTTATAGATACAATAGGTAAATCATGGTTATCAGATGAAAATAATTCAGACGCTTAGGATTGGGCAACGTGACAAGCTTTAATTGGTTGGAACACATTATCAGTCAACACCAGATCAACATTTCGGTCCAATAATATGCTGCTACATCATAGGTCAATGCCACATCAATATTTTGGTGCAATAGCATCCTACCACATCATCGGTCAACGCCACATAATCGGTCAACGTCATATCATCGGTCAATGCCACATCATTGCTCTAATACGATGTTGCCATGTCATCGATCAATGCTACATCATCATACCCTTCTATGAGCGAAATCAAATCCTAGCTATTATTGGAACTTGAATCCAATTGGGCACATGGGTTGTCAATAGGCTACGAGCCTTGGTGTATCAAGGGCCTTTTTTATACTGTATTGCTACTTTACACCTTACGGTACTATAAAAGAGTGAGTGTGAAATTTATAAAATTCAGATATCCACAACTTACTACGATAATTTTATAAATTAGTAAAATTAAATAATGGGAATATTACAAGCAGACCATCATTATTTTTATTTTGCATGCAATCGATCCAAATAAATGCCTACTTGAATAGCTTACCTCTCATTTAATTTATACTCTATCTATTCCTATCTATTAAATTAAAATTAAGAATCTAAGTAGCATATTTTAGAAAAAAAATTTACCAATATCCCCGAGATCTACATCATAGTTACAAATAAATAAGAGTTATGCTACATACATAATTTTTTTAATTTGGGATTAAAGTCTTGGACGAGCTTATGATGTCATAAACATATTTTTACAATGTTTTAAATTCAATTATGACATCGTAAATCAATCTTGAATTTTAATTTCAGTATAAAGCGAAGTCATGCTACATATACCCGTTACTGGGATACACTGTTTAAATCCAAAAGTAATGAAACATATGACATGTCAACATTTATTAGGTGATATAATATTATCACATTAATGAAGAAAAATAGATTCAACCAATACTAGATACAATTGTCACTATTCTTAATTTATGGTTCTTCGAGGAACTCCTTAATTAAAGAAAAATAAAAAGTGGCCATTTAAATATTAAAAAATTATTTTTTTTAACGAAGTGAACATTCAAAATTAAAAAATAGCAATTTATAGAAAACTTATCAACTTATTCACTTTCTCTCTCAACGGTTTAATGGCATTAAGAAGTAAGACTTATTTGGAAAAGTTATCAGGACCCACTAGAGAATCGATTGCATCCTCTCTAAAATCGATTACTATAATTTTTCAACTAATTGATAAACATAACTAGAAAAATAAAATAGGAATAAAATTAAAAAATAAAATAAATAGAAAAAGAGAGAAAATTAAAGAGAACTCACAAGAGTTGAAGCAGGAAGAGGCATCTCAAACCCTTAGATGGGATGTCAGAAAGAATAAAATGATACATGTGACCTGAGGATCATGACTACTTATATAGATAATTTTTCTATTTGTTTCAGGTATTCTTATTTCAACCAGTCATAGAAATAGAAATTACTCTTAAGTCTCTACACATTAAAAGTCCACACCTTATTAAATACATGAAAGCCTATATTATTGTAGACCTTAATAGATCACTTTTAATTGAGTTTAACCATATACGACAGTTCGCAACACATAACTATTCATATATAAGCCCAACATTAGATTAAGGATCTAACAATGCTAGATTAAAAAATTCAACAATCTCCCATTTGGGCTATTTATGTAACCGTATAATTAGGCTTTGTAAAAATAATTGTATGAGCTCAACGTTACTATTATTATCGAAATGTTTCTATAACCAATCAAGTCTATCAATTATACCAACATAGGATCAAAGGCGGCCTTTGTTAAAACTCCTATAACTCGATCCAGGCATGGTCACTATGCCTAGAACTAAAAGACATGGATTTTAATGTTGATGTGAAGACATGGATTATAATGTTGATGTGCAGCATAGAAATTTCATGCAATGTGATCTTAAGATGCTTATTTCCAACTGGTTTACCTTAAACCTCAATGAGATCAAAGCATATTAAAATTAGAGTGTGAATAAATTAAAACTTTATTTCTGCAGAAAATAACCTGAAATATCGATAAACTGAAATAACTGAAAAATGTCTATATTATATGAGAATCTAAAATCACAATCTCCAACTAAACTAAATATCTTCTAATAACATGACACCCATACAAGTAGTGTGCTCATGAAGCATATTGGGTGGCAATACCTTAGTAAGTGGATCCGCAATCATAGAGTTTATGCTCACATGCTTTACACACAACTGTCCATTCTAAATTCTTTCTTTAACAATTAGGAATTTGATGTCTATATACTTTGACTTCATCAAGCTCTTGTTGTTATTGGAATAAGGCATTATTGACTTATTGCCACAAGATAACTTAAGTGATCTATCTATACCATCTACTATTCATAGTCCCATAACAAAATTTTGCAGCTATATTCTATGATTGGATACTTCATAACATGCTATGAACTTTGTTGCCATTATAGAAGAGGTTGTAAAAGATTGTTTAGCATTATTCCAAGAGAGAACAACCCCAACTAGAAGATAGATGTAGTCTGATGTGGACTTCATACTATCTTGGCATCCAGCAAAATTGGAGTCAATATACCCCGACGATCTCAATCAAATCTAGCCTCTAATATTTGAGCATGTGGCCTTTTGTTTTCTCTTGAGAATCATTTTGATATAACGTTTTTGTGATAATCTAAGAATACCTTAGGAGCAATTCAGGTACATCTATATGCCTAATACAAAAGAGGCTCACCAAGATCTTTCATCTTAAAATTTTAGCTAGAAATCTCTTAATGTCATGTGATAAGCCTATATTATTACTAGCACGCAAAATGTCATCGATGTATAAAAGTAGAAAAATATACTTGCTCACATAGAACTTATGGTTTATGAAATCATTGACCAAATTCATCTCAAAATTGAATGAGATAATCACTTGATGAAACTTGAAATATCATTGTCGAGATGCTTGCTTGAGTTTATAAATGGATTTCTTGAGCTTACAAATCATATTCTTTGGGTTTCTTGACGCAAACTTTCTGCTTACACGATATAGATATTCTCATAAATGTCATCATGGAGAAAAACTATCTTCACATCCATTTGATGTATAAGATTGAATCCTGAAAGAGTCTTTCAAAGAAATCGAAGAGAGTTTCTTTATAGTCGCTACCTTCGTTATGTATAAAGCCCTTTCCGACAAGACACGCATGGTACTACTCTACATTGCCTTTCGAATCTCTCTTGGTCTTAAATATGTATTTGCAACCAATAAGTTTCACACCTTCTGGTAATGGGATAAGATCCCACACGTCATTGTCCTTCATAGACTTCATCTCCTCATTCACGCCATCAATCCACGTTTGAGAGTTAGAACTTTCTATGGCTTGACATTAATTGATTAGATTATCTTCTGTCACTCTAATGTTTACCTCATGCTCTTGGAAAAAAACAATGTAGTCGTTTGGCATTGCACTTCTCCTTTCTCTAGCGAACCTCCTTAATAGAGTAGGTTCTTAAGATGGTAAAGTTTATTCTTCTGGAGCAACTTCTTGTATAGGGGAATGAGACCCTGATAAATGCCAATAACATCTATAGGAATATCAACATATCCCTATTCAAAGACAAAGTCCCTAGCTGTATCACACCCGCAAACTCGACATCCTTAAAGAACTAAGCATTTTCCAACTCGAAAATCAACTTAGTCATGGAGTCATAAAAATAACAACTCACTGTTTCACGTTAGGCCTATAAGGCCTTGCCTCAATTAGACATCCCAAACATGCAAGTGTTTTAGACTAGGATTTTTGCTCGTCTAAAGCTCGTAAGGGGACTTGATAGTCACTTTAGTTGGAACCTTGTTAAGGATATATAATATAGTTTTAAGCACTTAAAATTTAGAAAAATTATAAGCCGCATGCCCTAACTTTACATGTTATGAAAAATATAAGAAAAGTTTGAATTTATTTGATTTTCCACCCTAAGTTTGTAATTTATATCAATCATTCAGCAAAACGTTCACACCGCTAGAATACTTAACAAAATTTAAGTAAAATGCCAATTCTCCTTCGAATTCAATGGAATTTTTGACTTTGCACCATAAATAATAAAAATTAATTTAGCTTTTTTACTTAAGAAAATGAATTGGCTAAATAGATTGGGTGTCCACGAATTTAAGGAAAATATTAGAGTTTTAAGTGTATTTAATTGAATATTGGTTATCACAAATTTTTTTTAGATTTAAACTATTATTTGATTTTGAAAATTTAGGATGAAAAGTTAAAACAAATTGAAAACTTTGTAATATTTTTTATAACAAAGTAAACTTAAGGTGTACGGCTATTAATTTCACATAATATAATACTAAAAGACATCTCTATATCAACATAGCCAATAGATCTGCTAGTAACATGTTTTGATCATCTCTTGTATGTCTTTTTACATCATTTTTTGTTTTCAAATTCTTGGTGCGATTTTTGAATTAAAAGACAGGGCTCATGTTGTGCCTCCCTATACATATGCTTTATCATTTCTTTGCTACTTTAATTTTTCAATAAACTCGTCGCTTGACCAGGCCAACTTCAGCTAAAAAACTTGTTCTTCTAAGAATAAACATATATACCATGCAAAACAAAATGACAAAACCATCAACAAAGACACAGGAATCAGATCTAAATTCCGTTAAATTTAGTCTAAGAGAAAAGATAAGCGTATTGACTTCTAACTCTAAACTAAATCTTTGACTTTCTAATTAAATTACGCTTTCCATAGCTTGGAATTTGTATTAAATCTTCTAATCAGGCTGTTTTGTTTTGGGGGGGGTGGGTGGGTTACAGCACACAAAGCAAAATCTGATAATCCGCTCATGTCTTCTGGGCGGCCATCGGCTTCTCAAATCGGACAGTCAAATCCAACCAACATGCTGTCCGTCAATTAGCTAGCCTAATTCTATAAATTTGGTCTCATAAGGGATATTTACATGCAACAACAAAAGATAAGAACAAAAAATATAACGATATAACAATGAGAAGCACGTTAGTCTAACCCTCGCTGATCCTTCTCCTTGCCTTCACTGCAACGCCATTGCCTGTCAAGGGCAATGCTCAACCTGATCCGGTGCTGGACATCTCTAGTAAGCAGCTCCGAGCTGGCAGTAAGTACTACATCTTGCCCGTTACAAAGGGCAGAGGCGGCGGGCTTACACTTGCTGGCAGAAGCAACAATAA
>NW_006262339.1:18113129-18260807 GCF_000493195.1 Citrus x clementina | reverse complement strand
GTTGTTCGTGAGTCCACTGACTTAAACATCAAATTTGACGCTGCAACAAGTTGTGCGCAGTCCACAGTGTGGAAGCTTGACAATTTTGATGCGGCATTTGGGCAGTGGCTTGTGACAACTGGGGGAGTTGAAGGCAATCCCGGCCCCAGAACCATGAGAAATTGGTTTAAGATTGAGAAGTTTTTTGGTGATTACAAGCTTGTCTACTGTCCTTCGGTTTGTAATTTCTGCAGAGGTTTGTGCAGAGATGTTGGCATTTTTATTAATGGTGGGGTGCGGCGTCTGGCTTTGAGTGATATTCCGTTCAAAGTTGTGTTTAAAAAGGTTTGAAGATCGAGCTGCTGAGAGCTCCGCAAATGCTTGCAGTTAAAAATAAAGTTTGTTTTCTTTTAAGGCTGTACGCATGCTTTAATAAATGAATAAATTAAGTTGTAATAATAAAAGTTGCATCAATGTTGCATGTCTATGAATAATAAATACTTTTTTTCTTCACGTGGCTATTTTGGTTCATCATTTTCCTGATTGGTGTCAACATTTTCATTTTAAATTACGAAGGAGATTAAATCATTGTGATAGTTCAATTCCAGTAAGAAAAAATTAGGCATTAATTTCTTGTAATACAGGATTTTGATTTGAGGGGAGCCATAAGAATCTATGAACTTGACTCGATTATAGCATAAAATATGTAGAATTAAAGAAGCCAACCATGGGACTGTAATGGATAAACCATACATAGATGATATACAGATAAATTTTTTTTAAAAAAAAGAGATTATTAGTTTTCTTCTTACTAAAATAAACATATATATTGTTTATTTCCATATTATTTTTATAATAAGTAATAACCACTACACACCATTATTTAGTAATATTATTTTATTTTATTTTATTTTCGAATACACTTTTTTTAAATTTATTATAAATTAAGTAAATCTTATAAATTGAAATTAAAATAAATAAAATAAATTGAATTAAAGTTTGTTTCGTTTTAAAGTTATACGCATGCTTTAATAAATGAATAAAGTCGTAATAATAAAAGTTGCATTGATGTTGCATGTTTACGAACAATAAAAACTTTTCTTCGTGTTGGTATTTTGGTTCATCATTTTCCTGATTAGAGCCCACATTTTTGCACCAAATGTATTTCATGTGTTCCATTTGATCTATCTTCTTCATCTGCAAATCATTGGTGGTGAGTGATTATTTATTATTATATCATATTCAGAGAGTAAATGGTAAAATAAGAAATACTAAGGACGACTGATATAGGAGAGTGGATTATTTCGGAGTTTAGCATTTTATTTTCAAAATAAAATTCTGATTCTTTGCTTCCTAAGGAATTCATATTCAAAAAGTAATATTTGTTAATTAAGATTCTTAGTCAAATTTATAATTTTAAATTTAATACAAAAATCATTAAGCGGTAACACTAGCCTTGTAATTAACTGATGAATAAGACAAAAATAAAAGTATGATTATAGATGAACAAATTAAACCAATCAAAATTCAATTAGATTCATTTGTTACTTACAGATAAAGGAATCAAATCAAAAAATAATTATATTATTATTCGTTTAATAAATAGATTGAATTTAAATTCTAAAACTTAACGACAAGTTATTTAGGATTTGACACTAATTCAACCCATCAACCCATTTTGCCCCCTTTAAAAGACGGCGTTCAAAAATGTAAGAGAAGTGTTATTAATGGATGGTGATGTTGTTTTCGAGATATCAAACATGCCTAGCACTTTTGTTAAGCATATAATAAAGCATTTTCTTATTGATTGTCAATTCTTGTCAATTCTCATAAACATACGAACCCGCACATGCGCACACGCGTACACACACACCATCCTACCAATATCTAGTTCGTCGAGCGCCATTTGATCAAGCTACTTCAATCTATCAATGGCAAGTATCCATCCAAATGTAAATTCATAATTAGCTATGATGGATATGTCCATATTCATATCTAATTTTTAAATTTTGATATGGATATGGATATGAATATCCATGGATATTTAAGCAAAAAAATATAAAATATAAAATATAAAATAATAATATAAAATAGTTAAATCACTATCAGATTTTAATACTAAATTAGAAATAATAAACATCCAAATAACAAATATCATAACTACAAATCCACAAAAAAGAACCTATCATTTGGAATTACAAATCCACAAAAGCCTTCTAATAAGGCTTGTTTGTAATGACTTACAATTAAGCTTTCAATCTCGAATCTGATCATCATCATAAATCTGCAAATTAATACAATTAAAGCATTAAATAAGTAAATAGTTTGTATTATGTATGACCATGATAGCATCATAATGAGCATCAAGCGTGTACACAAAAAAAGAAAAAATAAGCACTATTGAAAGCATGGCTATATCTCCTATTTATCATCATTATTAGTCACTTCTCTATTTATTTCTTCTCCGTTATCAGCTTATCTTTAGGAATTTCATCTTTCTTTTTTTTTTTGTTAAAAAAAATAAAAGCAGTTTTGAAATAAAATGTAAACAAATGTTATCAAATTTAAATAAAACGTGGAACTTAGATGAGTTTGATACTTTTTATTTGAGCCCATATATAATTATGAGCACACATTAAGGTCTCTAATGCACTAGGATGAAGTCTACTACAATTTGGGGTTAAAAATTGACCCACCATACTAAATTAAATTCGACTACATGTGTTAGCATGGGACATCAACCAAAAGTGATGTTTACAAAAAAAGAAAAAATAAGCACTATTCAAAACATGTGCTATGTCTCCTATTCATCATCATTATTAATCACTTCTCTATTTATTTCTTCTTTGTTGTCAGCTTATCTTTAGGAATTCCGTTTTTCTTTTTTTTTTTTTTTTGGTTGAAAAAATAAAAGTGGTTTTGAAATAGAATGTAAACAAATGTTAACAAACTTAAATAAAATGTGGAACTCAGGATGAAGTCTACTGTGATGTCGATTAAAAATCGACCACCCATACTAAATTCTACTACATGTGTTAGCATGAACATGCACTCACAAATATTGACCAAAATGTTGTTTATGAAATATTTCAAATCCACTATTCATCAAATTATACACTCACAAATAAAAGTAATTTAAACAATAACCATTTTTACCAAGTAAGTATTAGTTTACAAGAAATGGCAGGTGTTTGAAATGAATTTTTAGTCCATAAAATTTATTTAGCCCATAAATTTCAAAAATAATTTCTACATGTGAATTATGTCGAATTATCCATAAATTAACATGCGAACACCAAATTATTGGTATATTTCAAATGATTCATTTAACTCAAGCAAAGAAGAAAACTTCCACAGTTCACGCAACATTTGGACCATCAATTGATATCAAAACACAGACATAAAATAAAAGCTATGTACACATGTAGTTATTAATGCACTGAGAGAAAGATAAAAAGAAAGATATGTTAAATAAGAAAAAGAAGAAGCTGTAACGCTGAAGAGGAGATAGCAAAGTCGGGAATAAACTAATATCAATGTCCCGTGAATAAGCAACAACCGGTGTGATCAATGGCTCGCGAGCAACTAGTAGCTGACGTGTGAAGTAAAAAGAGAACCTAGGATTTGCTAAATAAAAAATAGAAAAGGGTATGACATTCGGGTAAATGAATATTATGGCAAATATAATTCTTCACTTCATTTTAATTTTATAAAATATTATTTTTAGCCCAATCAGATAAATGGATTCACATATCCATCCAATATCTAATTATATATTTAAAAAAAAATCATATCCATATCCAAAATGCATCGGATATATATTATCTAACCCAATTAAATTGGATATATGGATATCCAACTTGGATGGATCAATTCGCTATCCCTACTCCAATCCCTTTTAAAGACAAATTCATTAATATTGTAGTCCGTTTGGGCTAAAAAATGGGCCTAAACATTAATAAATAAAGAAAAATTATTTACTATATATACTAAGTTTACCTTACTATAAAAAAATAATACAAAAATTTGAATTTATGTGAATTTTCACTCTAAGCTTGTAAATTGTATTACCGCCCACCAAAATGTTAACACTATTATAATATTCAATAGAATCTAAGTGAAAAGATAATTTTACCCTTGAATTCAAAGGCATTTTTGACTTTTCACTGTAAATAATAAAATAAAACTTAGAAAAATTATAAGCTATATACCTTAAGTTCACCATGTTATTATAAAATATGATAAAAATTTGAATTTATTTGATTTTCCATCTTGAGTTTGTATACGGTTATAATTTACAAACTTAGAGTGGAAAATCAAAGAAATTCAAAATTACATAATATTTTTTATAACATGAAAAATTTAGGATATACAACTCATAATTTCACATAATTTAATACTAACAGGCATCTCCATATGAGCTTAGCCAATATATCGGCTAGTAACATGCTTTGATATCTTCACCTAAATGTCTTTCTACATCATTTCTTGTTTTCAAATTCTTGGTGCAATTTTTATATTCAAGAAGAGGGGACAAGTTGTGCCTCCCTAAACATATGCTTTATCATTTCTTTTCTAATTTAATTTTTCGACAAACACCTAGCTTGACGAGACTAACTTCAGCACAAAAAGAAAATAAACATATCCTTAAAATTAAACATATATACTATGCGATTTAAACAAAATGACAAAACCATTGACAAAGACTGAGGAATCAGATCTAAATTCGATTAAATTTAGTGTAAGAGAAAAGGTAAGATTATTGACTTATAATTCTAAACTAAATCTTTGACTTTATTAGTAAACTACGCTTTCTATTGTTGAATTTTTATTAAATCTTCTTATCAGGCTGTTTAGGCGGGAAAAAAAATAATAATTACAGTTCACAAAACAGAATGTCATAATCCGCTCTTGTCTTGTAGGCGACCATTGGCTTCTCGAATCAG
Organism: Citrus x clementina; assembly: GCF_000493195.1. Lineage (NCBI taxonomy): Eukaryota > Viridiplantae > Streptophyta > Magnoliopsida > Sapindales > Rutaceae > Citrus > Citrus x clementina. The sequence goes on along the minus strand of NW_006262339.1, from coordinate 18,255,882 downwards.
ATATTAGGCGAACCAAACCAACTTGCTGTCCGTTAATTAACTATACTAGCCTAACTCTATAAATTTGGTCTCATAAGGGCTATTTACACGCAACAACAAAAGATAAGAACAAAAAATATAACGATATAACAATGAGAAGCACACTAGTCTTAACCTCGCTGATTCTTCTCTTTGCCTTCATTGCAACGCCATTGCCTGTCAGGGGCAATGCTTCACCTGATCCGGTGCTGGACATCGCCGGTAAGCAGCTCCGAGCTGGCAGTAAGTACTACATCTTGCCCGTTACAAAGGGCCAAGGCGGCGGGCTTACACTTGCTGGCAGAAGCAACAATAAGACATGTCCCCTAGATGTTGTTCAAGAGCAGCACTCATTGAGAAATGGTTTTCCGGTAACATTTTCGCCCGTTAACCCTAAAAAGGGCGTTGTTCGTGAGTCCACTGACTTAAACATCAAATTTGACGCTGCAACAAGTTGTGCGCAGTCCACAGTGTGGAAGCTTGACAATTTTGATGCGGCATTAGGGCAGTGGCTTGTGACCACTGGGGGAGTTGAAGGCAATCCCGGCCCCAGAACCATGAGAAATTGGTTTAAGATTGAGAAGTTTTATGGCGATTACAAGCTTGTTTTCTGTCCTTCGGTTTGTAACTTCTGCAGAGGTTTGTGCAGAGATGTTGGCATTTTTATTAATGGTGGGGTGCGGCGTCTGGCTTTGAGTGATGTTCCGTTCAAAGTTGTGTTTAAAAAGGTTTGAAGATCGAGCTGCTGAGAGCTCCGCAAATGCTTGCAGTTAAAAATAAAGTTTGTTTCGTTTTAGGGTTGTACGCATGCTTTAATAAGTGAATAAATTAAGTTGTAATAATAAAAGTTGCACGAACGTTGCACGTTTACGAATAATAAAAACTTTTCTTCATGTTGGTATTTTGGTTCATCATTTTCCTCATTAGTGGCAACATTTTCATTTCAAAGTACGAAGAAGATCAAATTATTGTGATAGTCAACTCCATTCAGAAAATGTATAATATGAATATAAAATTGAAGAAGCCAACAATGGGACTATGATAAATAAACCATGCATAGATGCTATACAGATGAAATTGCCTAGAATAAGGGTGATGGTAAGTTTCCTCCCTATTGAAATGAGTATATATTGCTTATACCCTTACTATTTTCATAATATTTAATAATCACCTGGCACCATTATTTTATAATATTACTCTTATTTTCTATTACACTTTTATTTATATTTATTATAAATTAAATAAAATATATAAATAAAAATAAAAAATAAGTACATTTCCTAGATTTTGATATGAATAAAAAATTTATCACAAGATATTTTTCTTGTACTTTATTTCTTTTAATATTTTTCTTCTAATAATTTTATATTTCCAATACCAAATATCGAGCAAATGACTTATTTACTTCTCTTCTTTTTTTTTTTTGTTAATTTTTATGCCAAGAGGGTTATTAAATATTATAAAAATAGTAGAAGGCATGTGATATATATTCATTTCAATAGGATACAAACTTTCAATCTCCCTTTAGAAAAATAAGGAGGCTAAACATAAATTTACAAAATGGGTAAATTTTCAATTCCTTTTAATAACTTGGGTAGCCAAGGCCATCCTACGAGAGCAAACATGTAATCACTCAAATATGATTTTGCCCACTCATGTGATCTAAATGAATGCAAATGTTTTCTTTTTTTATTAACGGCTGTGGTGCTTTTATCAAAAATAGAGTTTCAGAAATTTGACACCATCTAATGAAAACTCATTTACTTTATCATAAATTATTTAAATCTTCTGTAAGACATCGATGAATAAATATTCAATAAATTAATGTACTAAAAATTAAAAATTAATAAATTTAAAACTTATGAAAAGTCTAAAAATTATTAATAATTTTTTTTAAATAATAAAATCTTCTGGTCCTGACTTGGTCATTGCACTAAATTAACAATTTTGATAAATGCATAAAATAATTTTTTTTTACATGAATCCTTTAGGGTCCAATGAAAATATAAATTAATAATTAGTTAATTACAAGAAATATCAATAATAAATAACATATAAAATTCATTACATTTAATTAGGATTGTTTTCTTAAAAACTATAATTTTTTAATTAAACTCTTTTCTAAAAATATGTGTAAAACAATTTTACACTAATGACCAATGTACTTATAGACTTTTTAATCTATGTACTCTAAGCATCTGAAACACTTTATCTTCAGAGGGTACTAAATTTGAAACTATGTACAATATACTTACATTATTTTGTGCTTCTGTGTATATGTTCATTACATTTATTAGAATTTTTTGTATATATATGATAACTTTTGAAATTCATGCACGAATATTTGTGAAAAGAATACTACACATGCCTAAATAACACAAGTAATTAAAAAGTAATACTCGTCTTAAATTAATAAATATTCATTAATTTACCAATAAATTATCAAATTCTTCATTAATTAATAAATAACCATCATCAGGATAAAAAACTTTCCTAGTTTCAACAATATCTTTTTATAGAGATTTTACTGTATATGAACATTTTAGTATTTTTGTAAGTTTTATAAAATTTTGTAACTCTACTATATGAAAGTAGCATCGTAACTTTTGTAGGTATCATCTGTTCGAAATTATAAAATCCTTTCTGTTAAAAACAATAGATTCAAGGTTCGAACTTTGTTCAAATGAGTAGGATGAAACTTTGGTTGACATTAAGCTAAATAATAATAACAAAAAGAAGTAGCATAATAATTAGAATCAATGCACTGATTTATTCAATTGTGAAATCTTTCTAAGATTTTGAATTGAAAAAGGAAACAGAGAGTGCCCTGTGTATTTTGTAGTAGACATTGTTTGAAGATCAAAGTAAAGAAGTAAGAAGAAGGTCAGATGCTACAAATGTGGCAAAATGGGGAATGTCAAGAAAGAGTGTTGGAGTAACCAGAAAAGAGGAGAGTGTAAAGATCCTGAGTCATCAAATGCTCAGAGGTGTGTAGCAAGTACCTAAGATGATGGCGACGTTTTATACAGTGAGGCAGCAATGGTTGCAAAAAGCAGAAAACAACTATCTGACGTTTGGCTTATTGACTCAGGAGTTACCTGGCACATGATCTCTCAGAGAGAATGACTCCACAAATGTGAACCTATCTTAGGAAGATTTGTATATATGGGTGATGATAATGCCTTGGAAATCGCTGGTATTGGTACTGTTAAAATAAAAATGTTTGATGGTATAGTTCGTATTTTTCAGGATGTACGACATGTTAAAGGCTTGAAGAAAAATCTATTGTTTGTAGGACAAATAAATAGTCTTGGCTGCAAGACTTATGTGGAAAATTGGATCATTAAGATTGTCAAATATGCGCTTGTATTGATGAAAGTGAAAAAGATCAGTGCCAATCTATTCATGTTTAAAGGTAAAACATTAGAGGAAGTTGATGCGTGTATCGTGTCAAATGGAAAAGAATTGATGATGATGTGGCATCTCAAACTTGGCCACATGTCAAACAAGGTTTGAAAATTCTCTCTAAACGGAAGTTGCTTTCAGGGCTTAAATTGGCGAACTTATTGTTTTACGAGCACTATGTTACAAGTAAGTCTCATATATTAAAGATCAATAGATCTGACGCCAGAAATAAATGCATTATAGACTTGGCTCATTGTAATATTTAGGAATCACCAGATAAGTCCTTAGAAGGTGCAAAGTACATGGTGACTTTCATTGATGATTATTTCAGGAGATGTTGGGTGTATCCAATCAAGAAAAAGTCATATGTATTTCCAATATTTACGTAGTACAAAGCACGGATAAAACTTAAATATGAGAAAATGATCAAGTGTTTGAGGACATATAATGGTGGAGAGTATACAAACGGCGAGTTTCTTGCAATAGTAAGCAAGAATGTATTCAGAGATAGTTCATAATGGCAAACACTCCTCAACAGAATGGAGTAGTAGAGCGGATGAACAAAACTCTTACAGAAAAGATACGAGCCATGTTGAGGACTGCTGGTCTACCAAACTCATTTCGGGCAGAAATAGCCAAAACTACCTGTTATGTGGTGAATCGATCGCCATCTACAACAATTAGGTTGAAGACACCAATGGAGATGTGGATTGGGAAGCCAGCTAATTACTTTTGATTGTACGCATTTAGATGTCTTGTGTACGTGTTGTACAATGCCCAAGAAAAAATAAAACTGGATCTAAAATCCAAGAGATATATCTTCTTGGGGTATGTTGATGGAGTGAAGGGGTATTGTCTATGAGATTCCACTTCCCACAAGATTGTCATCAGTAGAGTTGTTATCTTTGTAGAAGATCAACTAAAAAGGAAAGATGGGGATGATAGCACTGTGAAAGAAAAGTCAGAGATTATACTAGTATATATGGAAAATAATCCAAAAAAAAATGTTTAGATTCTTTTGAAGCGGCACCAGAGCACGAGGAACAAAAACCAGTCGAGTTCGAAGCTATAGAAGTTCCTTAGTCAACTTAAGAGAGACGACCACCGGTGTGGCACACAGAGTATGTTACAGAGATCAATGTTGCATATTATCTTCTAATAAAGGATAGAGAGCCATTAACTTTCCATAAAACTTTAAACAACTTAGATGTTACTTTGTGGATGACAGCAATGCAGGAAGAAATTGAATCTCTGTAATAAAATAAGATATGAGAACTTATACCACTACCATATGGTAGAAAAGCCATTAGTAACAAATGGGTCTACAAGATCAAACGTGATGGCAAAGATCGAGTAGAGAGGTATCGTACAAGATTGGTGGCAAAAGGATATGCTTAGAAAGAAGGCATTAACTTCAATGAGATATTTTCTCTGGTAGTTCGACTTACGACAGTCAGAATAGTCTTGGCAATGTGTGCTACATTTGACCTGTATCTAAAGCAGTTAAATGTGAAAATTGCGTTTCTTCAGGGAGAACTTGAATAAGAGATTTATATACTTCAACTAGAAGGTTTTGCTGAAACATGTAAGGAGAACTTGGTTTGCAAGTTGAACAAATCTCTATATGGTCTTAAACAGGAGCTGAGGTGTTGGTATAAGAGATTTAATTCCTTCATCATGAGCCTTAGATGCAACAGATTTAATTCAGACCATTGTGCATACTACAAGAGGCCCCAAAGTGATTTTATCATTTTGTTGTTATATGTAGATGATATGTTGATAGTAGGCCCCAACAAAGACCGAGTCTAAGAATTAAAGGTAAAATTTGGTAGAGAGTTTGAAATGAAGGACTTGGGACCAGCAAACAAGATTCGAGGGATACAAATTTACTGAGAAAGAAATAACAAAAAGATTTGGCTTTCTTAGAAGAATTACTTGAAGAAAATCTTATGGCACTTCAACATGTAAGATTGTAAACTAATTTCTACCCCACTTACTATTAATTTCAAGTTATCCTCAAGTATGTGTCCTAACAATGAAGCAAAGAGGAATGAGATGTCTTGAGTACTGTATGCATCAGTAGTGGGAAATTTGACGTTCGCTATGATATGCACTAAAACAGATATTGCACAATCAGAGACAGTGGTCAATAGGTATATGGTGAATCCTAATGAAGAGCATTGGAAAACTGTGAAGAGGTTCTGAGATACATCAGAGGATCCTCGGATGTTGCATTATGTTATGGAGGATAAGAGTTTACTGTCAAGAGCTACATGGATTTAGATTTTGTATGAGACCTTAATAAAAAGAAATCTACTACTGGCTATGTGTTTACACTTGCAGAAGGAGTTGTAAACTGGATTTCAAAACTGCACACTGTTGTGGCTTTATCTACAACATAAGTAGAATTTATGGCAGCTACACAAGCTTGCAAGGAAACTATTTGGATACAAAGGTTATTGGAGGAGCTCGGACACAAATAAGGAAAAAATCATGTATTTTGTGACAGTCAGAGTGTCTTACACATTGTAAGGAATCCAACCTTTCATTTTAGGACAAAGCACATACGGTACAATACCACTTCATTCGAGAAGTAGTGAAGGACGGAAGCAACATGATAATTGTGAAGAAGAAATGATGGTGTGGAGACATGATTGGTTCTCAATCAAGTCTCCAAGTGGGAGAATTATTGAGCATGTGCATACATGTGGCAAACAATTACATGTGAACTAGCATGTAACTTTTTTACTCTTGGCATAAAGTTGCTGAGTAAGTGGGAAACAAAGGTAAGTGGGAGGGATCAACTTTTGACTTTGGCATTAAAGTAGAAAAGTTGGGTGGAAATTTATATTATTTTAATACCCACCATTGTTGATTTTTTGGCATGGCTTGGCCTATAAATAGAGGCCTCATTTGCCCTCTTCATTCATCCCATTTTCTCTCATTCAAGTGAGAGTACCAAGAGGTGTAAGTTGAGAGTGTTGAGAGCTTTGAGCTCTAGTTCTAGTGTTTTGAGAGTTTGGTTGTATTGGAGTTTTGGGTTAAGACAAAATACTACAATACTTATAACTCCTTTCCACTAGTAAAATATTTTCTTCTGTCTTCACCCAGGGATGTCGGCTAAAAACCAAACTACGTAAATTCTGGTGTCCTTGTGTGATCATTATTTCTAAATTTCACTTTAATTGTGTGTTTGCTGCACCCTCGAATTTCCAACAGTGACAATAAAACATTTCCGCTACATGTTGTTCAAGAGCAAAACATACAAAAATATGGTTTGTCAATGACATTTTCGCCTGTAAACCCTAAAAAGGGCGTTATTTGTTAGTCCATTGGTTCAAACATCAAATTTGAAGTTGTAAAAACTAGTGTGCAATCCACAATATGGAAGCTTGACAATTTTGATGCAGCATTGGGGCAGTGGTTTGTGACAATTGGGGGAGTTGAAGGCAATCCTGGCCCACAAACTACAAGAAATTGGTTCAAGATTGAGAAGTTTTATGGTGATTACGAGCTTGTTTGTTGTCCTTTGGTTTGTAAGTTTTGCAAAATTTTTTGCATTTTTATGAACGGTGGGGTGCGGCATCTGGCTCTGAGTGATATCCCGTTCAGTGTTATTTTTCTAAAGGCTTGAAGATGGAGCTGCTGAATAAAAGCTTGAGGTTAAAAATAAAGCTTGTTATGTTTTTACGTTATGCGCATCTGAACGTCTATAGAATGATGCTTTGCTAAATGAATAAAAGTTGTAACAGTAAGAATTAATTAATGTTTGCATGCTTGTTCACGAATAATAGTTTAGAGCTGTCTTTATCATGTTGTTATTTTGGTTAACTTATCATTTTCCTATTTAGGTTATGTTGAGGACAAGATTTTTTGTTATAATTCATAAGCCAAGTTAAAATGATAATTAACTTAACGTGGGAGTGGAGCTCTATATCGTCACTCAAGCCTTCCCAGCCATGTGATCTAAAGACTGATTAATCAGCCTATGATCAGTCTAGCAAGCACTAGAAATTGATTTTCGTTTTAATAGATAAGAAATCGAATTAAGAACAAGCAAGAGTTCTTAGTTACTTCCACGCCACTAATTTTCAATGAATCTCCAAAAATAAGTTATAAAACAAATTTCACTAAACGAAGCACTCTTGCAAATCATTTTTTGCAAGTATTTGAGACATAAAAAAGGAAATTAACCAATTAAAATAAAATAATTTAGGAATAATGATTGATTAGTAAAAATTGAGTCAATCAATCTTTATTTATTTGACCATCAATCTTTCTAAATTAATAGTTAAGATAGAGACAAATAATTGTGTAATTAATTTTTTTGTTTCCATCAATATGGACCAAATCTTGTCTTGGTTGTACATTCAGAACTAAAATTAGGACTAATTAATCCCAAACCATTTCTAATACTCAGTCCCATATTCCAAGTATTTAAAATATTTTAATTACCAATTTATTCAATAAATTAATTAAAAAATAACACAGATCCAGATATCCGGTTTTTTGGATGCACATGCATTTAGATCTACACCCGAATCCGTATGGATTTTCAATTTTAATATCGAGACCTGCATTTTTTAAAGCGCAGATAAGATTTTTCCTGATCCAGACCTTCCAGATCTTTGTAAATCTAAACTGGACCTGAATATTTTTACCATCTCTACTAGCATGGACGTGGACCTTGTCATGTTTAGATCAAGTTTAGTGATTAGAGATTTTAGTCTTTGTTCCATTTTTTCTTAAACGTAGAGAGATATGTAAAATTTAAATCAATTTTTTAATATCTAATTTCTCAAAATTCGAGCTAAACTAATTAAATAAAATTATTTAAAAACCACTATGTTATTATTTTTTTCTTTTTTAAGTTTCAGATACAAATTTAAAGAAAAATAGTAAAAAGGTTCAGGATCCCAAGATATTTCCCAATCTATACAAAAAAATTTAGGACCAATTTCAATTCCTAATTCTCATCGATCTCTAATTGGTCTTAGATCGTATAGATTGAATACATTCACGTTCGTATGGAATCCCAGTTGATAAACTTGGTTTAGATCTTTCCATCTTATTGGATGTGGACAATAATAATCAACCTATGATAAATCTACCACAAGAAATCATACTCAATTACAAACAAAGATCAGATCATGTCAAGCAAAGATGAAGGAAGGAAAACCTGAAAAAACTGGTGTGGTTCAATCGATGATGTTTTGGAAAAAAGTGGTAAAGGAAGTTCCAATTGAGTGACTCCACAGTAGTTATAGCTTTTATTCCTAATAACAATTATAATCCCTCATGGTCTCTTCACGCTAGATGACTTAATTGTTAAGATATAATCAACAACATGCAGTTCCATTGTTCCCACATTTATAGAGAAGGCAATCTTGTGGCTGATACTTTGACTAATATAGACTTAAATTGTGTGAATCTGACATGGTGGAATGATCCTCCTCAATTCATGATACGCCTCCTAAGGAGGATGAGTAGAGATTACACCATTATCATTTTTCTTAACTTTAATTCTTGTAATTTTCATACCTCTTCTCCTGTTTTTCTTTAATAAAGCTTTACGCATTTATGTAAAAATAAATAACAAATTGTTAATTGCAATTGTAGCAAAACCAAAATGCAATTTCTTTACTTGCAGGAGGTATATATGATATATAATAACCTTTACTCATATACACAGAACTAAAGCATATGATATGAAGTACGCTATTTTAAAATGATTGTCAAAGCTTGCTAGCTGAGCTTATTGTCTTCAAAATATATCCTAATCATTTAATTTCGTTGACTTCGAAATGGCCTTCTGAAGATTTATGCAAGCTTTTTCATAGCGCAAAAACCCCATGAACCAAAATTGAAAATCTTCCACAGTCACTACTCCAATGTAGTTTTGGTCAGGCGTGTTCACATTCTCACTTTCGTAGATATTTTTGATCTTCTTTATTGGTCTCAACACTTGTAAATGTGAATTATCTAGTAAAATTTCCATTAAATTTAATTCCAGCTAATAGAAAAATCAATGCCTATTAAGAGATGAGATCTCTACCCTATCAAACCTGAAAGCATTGCAAGCCTTCGAAACTTGCCACAAAATAAAGTAAGGAAAAAGGACTCAAATATGACTCCGAGTTGATGCACACCGTCTCCAATAACAAAGCAAAGCATGCGGGGTTAAAAAAACCACATCTCGCATACCTAAATTTCCCCAAAAATTAACCTATATTAACCTAACATGTGGGCAATCAAGGAAAAAATTCTGAGAAGTCTCAACCCTATCACAAATACACCAGGAGACCATACAAATTCCTCTCTAACATAAGGCATTATCAGTAGCCAAAAAACCATGCAATTTCTGCCAGAGAAAAAAGAAAACTCTAGAAGGATATGTCGCTGCTAGATAAGCGAAAAAAACCTCATCTCTCTGCCTAGAACAATGCACAAGCTCCCACGCTGTCCGCAAATGAAATAGGCCATCATGGCTGGAAGCCCACCAAATTATATCAAGTTTTTTACTAGAGAAAGGAACCAATAAAATTTGTGCCACAATCGAAGAGGGTAACACATCTTAGAGCTTACCTTGATCCCATGTTGTACCTCACCAATAAAAAGAAACCAGCACCCCAGAAGCCGCTGCAAGATTATAGGAGGCCAAAGGGCAAGAGGCTAGCCAGCAATCATACCTAAAACTCACCACAACCGACCGACCAATGCATATGAGGTTCAACAACCCACCAAACCGAACATAGTCATCTCTAAAGAGGAGAGGCGGAATGACGAACCTAAACCTGACTCGTTTACACCAATGAATCTAATATCTTGACACAGAATCACCCTATAAGAATAGGTTGAAGAACCTTTCTAAGTATTGTACTACAGTTGTAGGTGGGCAAAGAACACGACAGCATAGAAGACAACGCATGTCAAACAAGCACTAGCTTCCCACCGAAAGAAAGCAACCGATTGGCCCATTTCGAGATCTTATCCCTAATTTTTTGGACCATATCATCAAAATGAGAAATCTTGAGATGCCTTGTAAAGACCGAACACCTAAGATAAGTGAATGGAAGCTGACACCACTGAAAGTCAGTGATTGAATGGACAATAGCCTGTCGTGAAGCAAAAGCCAAAGTTCTAATGTAAAAACTGCTTTTGGCTTGATTAATCAATTGTCGCTAAAGACTCGATCGATTCCCATTTAAAAAAATAACAATATCATCTGCAAAGTTTAAATAAGAGACAACGATAGGTGTGGCAGAACAATATCGCATAGAAGGATATTGAGCGTATATACGGTCCAAACCTCGAGATTGAAACTCAGTAGCAATGATAAATAAACATGAGAAGAGAGGATCGCCCTGCCTAAGACCTCCCTTAAACTAGAAAAACTATGGCTGACTCCATTCACCAAGACTGAGAACTAAGGACTCGTCGAATCAAAGAAACCCACCGCTTTGAAAACCCAAAACACCGCAACATCTTAATAATGAAAGACCTTGACATCCGATCAAGCCTTTGCCATGTCAAGCTTCAGCACCACATTATTTCCCCGAGTACAATGGTTGAGATCATAGACCAACTCCTAAACCAAAAGCACATTATTATGTATCACTCTACTAGGGGACAAAACCACTCTAAGAATGAGAAATAAGATGAGGCAACAGAGGGGCCAATCTCAACGCAAGCAGTTTGGTCATAACCTTGTTACTAATATTACATAAACTGATCGGTCTAAAATCTATCCAAGATGTTGGGGACGACTTCATAGGAAAAAAATTCAATAATGTACTCTGAAAACCTTAGGCATAGTCGAACCTCTGAAGTAATCAAGGACAGCCTCTAATAAATCATTGCTAATAATATCCCAACAGTACTAATAAAACTTACTGTAGAACCCATCAGGACTCGGAGCACTGTCAAGATCAATAGAGAAAACCACCTACCTAACCTCATCCATATCTAGCTTTCTACATAGATTCACATCATCCCCGATAGCCACCAGAGACGGAGTAAAATCAAAGTTTGACTGCTGAAACTGACTAATACCACCTGTCAATAACCCTTGAAAATATTCAACTGCAGAGGCGGGGCGCCAGTAGCACCCCTCATAGTAATTTTATCCGTAGAAATAAAAAGTAAGTCTAGCAATTGGGTCACATGTTGATAAGTGTCATTGTGAGGCCTTCAAAATTCTTTGCCTTCTGTCAACCAAAAATCTGCTTGAGAATATTTTTTCTCCCGCCTTTCTGAATAATTATTGCTCCCAAGCTCAACTTCCATTTCACTATTTCAAAAAATTTTGTGCCCATTTTCTGCAAATTAACTTGTTCAAAAAATTCATTCAGTTTTTTTTCAATGTGATGTAATTATTTGCATACATAAAGTGTTCCTTCATGTTATTATTTACATGCGAATTTACCAACCTTTGCTCTTAGTACATTTCTTGTGCATTGATGATAAGGTGAATCATTATTTATTTTGAATCAAGGGCCTTTTTTTTAATATACTAATATATTACAATCAGAGCTCTTTACAATCAGAAATCGATTGGGACTCCCTTTAGTAATTCTATTATGGCATAACTCAAAGGTCAACCCTCACTTAATACTAAAGAAGATCTATTCTACTCTAAATGAAGGGAGACAAATAAATCCCTACTATGAGTGAAATCAAATCCTAGCTATTGTTGAAACTCAAACCCAATTGGGCTATTGTTGGAACTCGAACCCAATTGGGCGCATGGGTTGTCAATAGGCTACAAGCCCTTTGGTGTATCAAGGTCCTTTGTTATGTTGTATTGCTACTTTACGGTGCTATAAAAGAGTGAGTGTGAAATTTATAAAATTTGGATATCCACAGCTTATTACAATAATTTTATAAATTAGTAAAATTAAATAATGGGAATATTACAAGCAGACCCTCATTATTTTTATTTTGCATGCAGTCGATCCAAATAAATGCCTACTTGAATAGCTTACCTCTCATTTAATTTAAATTGTATCTATTCCTATCTATTAAATTAAAATCAAGAATCTACGTAGCATATTTTTAAAAAATTTTGACCAATATCACTGAGATCTACATCACAGTTACAAATAAATAAGAGTTATGTGACATACAATTTTTTTTTAATTTGGCATTAAAGTCTTGGACAAACTTATGATGTCATAAACATATCTTTACAATGTCTTAAATTCAATTATGACATCGTAAATTAGTCCTGAATTTTAATTGCAGATATAAAGCGGAGTCATGATACATGTACCCATTGCTGGGATACATTGTTTAAATCCAAAATTAATGAAAGATATGACATGTCATCATTTATTAGGTTGTATAATATTATCACATTAATGAAGAAAAATAGATTCAACCAATACTATATACAATTGTCACTATTCTTAATTTATGGCTCTTTTAGGAACTCCTTAATTAAAGAAAAATAAATAGTGGCCATTTGAATATTAAAAAATTACTTTTTTTTTAACGAAGTGAATATTCAAAATTTTAAAAAAAAGTAGTTTATAGAAAATTTATCAACTTATTCACTTTCTCTCTCAATGGTTTAATGCCATTAAGAGCTCAAATTTATCTGGAAAAGTTATCAGGACCCACTAGGGAATCGATCGCATTGTCTCTAAAATCGATTACTATAATTATTCAACTAATTGACAACCATAACTAGAAAAATAAAATAAGAATAAAATTAAAAAAAAAATAAATAAAAAAAGAGAGAGAAAATTAAAGGGAGCTCACAAGAGTTGATGCAGGGAGAGGCATCTCAAACGCTCGAGGCTTTTTAAGAAATTGAAAAGGCTTGAGGATTTTTAAGCTCTATTGCCCGAATAAAATATCTTCAGTAAGTTACATTCTTATTATGATTTTTCATGATAAAATTTCCTGGCAGTTCCATAGTCTTGGTCCTCTTGGATTTTTATGATTATTATTAAATAAAATTGGAACCTTATAAAAGGTCCTCCGCGTACCACTCATCCATTCAAGTCCTTCGGTCAAGTTCAACGAGCTTAAATTTAGTGGAATGAATATATTCAATTTTACCTTTTTTTTAAGTTATTAGCTGACTACTAAGCATTAGTAGAGACAACCAATGCGACGTGCCCATCCCGTCAGAAGTAGGGCTATGAGGACACATGAACCGGCATTCATTGTATCACATTATCTACACGCTAATTTTATATATTTTATCATATGGGCATTTGCTGTGCCAATCAAAAATTATGATAGCAACTTAATAGTTTCTTAAAGAAAAAGATTCTAGAAAACCATTAAGATTATCTTGTATGGTGTTCTTATCATTTTTCCTATGGGGAAAGAGAGAGTAATTAATCTTTTACTGAGATAAATGCTTGATGTAATCACTATATTTTGTGTTAAGTCCATGTTTAATCTCTATATTTTAGAAAAAAATCTCAAGACACTCCTACTGTTAATCATATTACATTTCTATCCTTACTTTTTCTTTTCTTTTACAATAATACTCTTGCAAAAACATTCTTGGAGATATTAATGAAAAAATAGTAATTTATCAAATTAATTTTAGAAGTAACATAAAAATTGCATAAACATTTATATTATTATTTTTATTTTAGGATTAACTTGGTGAATTAATTTTTTTATAAATAACTACTAGTAAGATTGTTGTAAGGATATTGAACATTGTTTTTAAGTTGCATGGGTACAAAAAATACTAGTTCTTTCATACTGATATTTATTGGCTAAATTACTAATTAACTTTTTTATAGATAAATTAATCAATTTCAAGAATATCAGTGAAAGTTTATAATTATAGAAGGAAAGAAAAGTAAGGGTAAGAAATTAAAAATATAGTATATTTAACTGCACGAGTGTTTTGAGGTATTTTTAAAATATATTAACTAAATAAATATTTAAGTCAAAATATAGAGATTAAATGAGTATTAAATCCTTTTACACTGTAAAAATTAATTTTTTTCAGTAGAAATTAAAAGAAGTCCAGCAATTGGGCCACATGTTGTTGACAATGATAAATATATAAGTAGCACTGACTCCTAGTAGAAAAGTAGAGAAGTAGCATCGTGAAGCCTTCAAAAAAATTTCGCCGTCTGTCTTTAACAAACAATCAACTTAAATATATTTTTCCCTCTCACCCTTTTGAATATTTTTGGTCCAAGGTCAAATTACCTTTCGCCCTTTCAGAGAAGTTTGGCCCCATTTTCACTGCAAATTAATTTCTCTCCAAAATTCAAATTGAGCTAACCAGACAAAATTATTTAAAAATCATTCGGTCTGTATTTTTATTTTTCAATGTTCATCCATCAAGATACCTCCCAATCTGTTCCAAAAAAAAAAATTGGAGCTAATTTCAATTCCAAATCCGGACAGATCATCTCTAATTGCACTTAACTCATATAGATTGAATACATTCTCGTTTGGTTCCAGTTGATGAACCTCTCTTTGATCTTTCCGTCTTATTGGATAGAAGGACTATAATAATCAACCTATGATAAATCTATCGCAAGAGATCAGAATCAAGTATAAGCAAAGATCAAGAAAGCAAAATCTGAAAAACTGGTGTGGTTCAATTGATGATGTTACACAATAAGTGGTAAAGCAAGTCCCAATTGAGTGACTCGACAGCAGCTTAGCTTGTCTCCTCAATAACAATTATAATTTATCATGACCTTTTTCGTACTAAATGACTTAACTGTTAAGACATGATCAAGAACATGTTTCGTTCTTCGCACATCTATAGAGAAGATAATCTCAAGTTTGAGGATTTGGCTAATATAGGTATATGGGTTTAAATTCTTAAAATTTAAGTGGTGGACTAATCATCCTTTATCAGTGGTACGCCTCTTCAATGACGATGCGTGGAGACCACCCTGTTGTTACGTCTCTTGACTTCTATTCTTTTGATTTTTGTACCCTTTCTCCTCTTTTTCTTTAATAATGCTTTAAGCATTTACATGGGAAAAAAATATGGAAAAAAAAAAGTTCCAATTGAACCCGAGAGCACTAAAGCCAGCGCAGGGCTCCACTTTGGAATGCCCATAACACCCTTCATAACTTCACTCATATATACAAATTAAAGCATATGATGTACGATATTTATTTAACACAAAACTGATAGTCAAAGCTTACTAGCTGAACATGTCTTCAAAATAGGTCCTAATTATTTACACTTCGTTAGCCATAGAAATGGCCTTTTGAAGATTTCTGTAAGCTTTTTCATAGCGCAAAAATCCCATGAACCAAAATTCAAAATCGTCTACGGTCACTATTTCAACGTACTTTTGCTCTGGCTTGGTCACATTCTCACTTTCGTTGATACTTTTGATCTTTTGTATTGGTATCAACACCTGTAAATGTGAATTATGTCAATAAAATTTTCATTATCTGACATGATTTAGTTCCAGCTAATAAAATAAATAACTAATGGCTATTAAAAGGTGAGATCTCTACCCCATTACCTGGGGATAGGATTATAGTAAAAAAAATATCTTTAGAAATTGAACAAAAGCTCACCACTTGACTCAAGGTCTCAGTAGGGATAGCAAAAAAGCTCAGGCCAACCCAAGCCCAGCCCGACCAGCAAGGGTTGGGCTTGTACAAGTCCAAAAAATGCAAAGCCCCCATACGTTGGGTCTGGACAATAGCTTAATAAAAAAGCTCAGACTTAGCTAAGATTTTTTTAATTTATAAATAAAAAATAAATTTAATTGAAATAATAAAAGAAAAAATTTTAAATACTAAATTAGTTTAATTTTTTATATTATTATTTATTATTTATTAGGTTGTATTATTAATATTTTATGCATTGGACTATTATTTTATTATGTATTAGATAATTATTTTTAATTTAAATATTTTTTTAATTAAAAAAATATTTTATAATTAATTAAAAAAAAATCCAAGCCCAGCCTCTCCAAATTTGAACAGGCTTTTAAAGGGCCTAAACTTTGTTTAAATGTTGTGGGCTTAGGCTTGGGCTTCAAAAAAACCCGGTCCAAGCCCGCAAATTGCCAGCCCTAGGCCTCGGTGAAAATTGAAATGATACTTCAAATTACTTGAATTTCAATATATATATATATATATACCCACACACTCACATATATAGAGAGAGAATTTTATGTGAGACGGGGGTATCACATCATCTACACGCTAATTTTATAAATTTTTATCACATTAACATTGACCGTATCAACCACAAACTATGATAGCAACTTCATATTTTCTTAAGGAAAAAAGTTTTAGAAAATCATTAAAATTACCTTGTATGGTGTTCTTATTAGTTCTCCAGTGGACGAAGAGTAAGAGATTGATCTTTCACTGCAAAAAGCAATTTTCTTATTAGAAATAAAAAGAAGTCCAGCAATTGGACCGCGCGTCGTTGATAAGTAGCACTGTGAGGCCTTCAAGAATTCTTCCCCTTCTGTCAAACCAAAAATCTGCTTGAATATATTTTCCCTCCCGCCTTTTTGAATAATTTTTGCTCCCAAGCTCAGCTTACTTTTCACTGTTTCAGAAAATTTTGGGCCCATTTTCACTGCAATTAATTTGTTCAGAAAATTCATTCAGTTTTTTTCCTAGCTATATGATGTGATTATAACATACATGAAAAAATTTTTAGGGAAGAAACTGATTACCGTGATCTCGAATTCTGCAAGCGAAGTTACTACCTTTGCTCTCAATACATTTCCTCTGACCCATTTCTGTATCTTCTTCATCTGCATTGACTGTAAGGTGAGTCATTGTTTGTCTTCGTCTAAAGGTCTCTATAATATTGTACAGCCAACGCTGTAAAAGGATGAGTCCACACTTCATAAAGTTTGAATATCTGCTCTTTAAAAGGACTATATATAAAGTGTAACAATTTATACATTGATAAAAATCATCTAGTTGTACTTTAATTGTCAGGATGTGAGCTTGATGTTGAATATCCAGTTATACATCTTGTATTATCCTAAACGATTTTAAAATAAGTTCAATCGACTATTACCTAAACTTAGTTTCAGTTTGCTTCATGTAAAGTGTGTCTTATGTATAAATGTTCAAAATTAATTGAAATTCCAAGATGTTCTCAAGCAAAAAAACATTAAATAAGTAGAAAAAAGTCTTAATAAAGTCCAGAATACTAAATTAGAACATTTCTAATTATATTATCGACTTGTCCGCTCTTTCTTTCTCAACAGATTAATGCCATTAAGAGCTAAAAGTTTTCTCTTAAAATCACCACTGGGGATTCGATTCGTATCACCTCTAAAAACTTGTGCTAACAATTACTAAACTAACTGGAAATCACAATAAGAAAAAGCAAATAGGGATAAAATTGAAAAAAAGGAAAATAAAAAGAAACAGAGAAAATTAAGAGCGTACTACGCACAAGAGCTGAAGCTGGGAGAGGCATCTGAAGAAGATGGACTTTGAAACGAACAGAATGGTTGCGATTGAGAAGAACATCTTTCTGGCGTCGTATCATATGACACCGCCATCTCAAAATATTCTGCTTCTTTTTCTTTCATCTTCACTAATTAATTCCTGAGACACTAATAATTAAAAAAATAAAAATAAAAATTCCTGAGAGACGCTTTTTGCTTGTGCCTTGTTACACAATGGAAGAAACTAAAAAGGCTTGAGACTTTTTAAGCTTTGTCGTCGGAATAAAATATTGTTAATAAGACACATTATTGTTATGATTTTTATGATACAATTTCCTGGCTGTTTCCATAGGCTTGGAAGTCTATTTTTCCCGGCTTCATTAGAATTTCCTCAGGTCAACGAAAGTGGCTAAATTAGAAATTCTAGAATACATAATATTAAATTGAAATCTTTCTTTGAGGTCCTTGTTGTCGGCAAAAATATCAAATAAACCAGAAATTTTGAGAATTAAATAAACAAAATATGTATTACACTCACTCCAGTCCTTCGATGAGGTTCAACAAGCATAAATTTAGTAACACGGTGTTAATTTTTTCTTTTTTCCCTTCCTTTTCCCAAATTCCAATTATGTGTTGAAAATCCCAAGTATGTGTTAAGTTTCTGGTCATTTAAAAATATAATAGTTCACTTCAAAACTAATTTAAGATAAAAATATATTTGAGTTAATTTAACTTTAAAACATATTTTTTTATACTTAAAGGTAGTGTTAAGAGGTAAACTATTTTTTAAGAGCGAGGAAGGGCGGGATTCTAATTCAAGCCATGAGATTCAAATCAAATGAACCCATTAGTTTTTTATTTTAAAATTTCTACATGGCAGAGCACACCATGTACAGATTTTATGGGGTTTATGAACCTCATTAGTTTCTTGTTGATGACAAATGTTTGTACAATTTTTATTTACTCATAATACATTGAAAAAAAAATCTAAATTAAAGTAAACTATCAAGATGGCCGCCAAGTAAATTTTCATTACCTTAGCAATTAATTTTTTTTAAAAAAAGAAAATTTTAATGATTGCATTATTCATTACTTGTGCTCCCATAATATTTTTCCTATTGAAATCAGGTTCTCATCAACAAGAAACCGATAATATTCACTAATTGTGATTCTTCTTTTTTAGCACATCTAGTGGTGGTGCCAGGATTTCGATCTAATAGGAGTTTAATTCAAACAATAATATAATTTAAAAAATTAATCAACAAATAACAAATATCAAAATAAAAATTTATTAATATATTTAATTCAATATATTTATAACAACCTCAATATAGTTTCATATGTTGAAAATATTAAAGGATAATTTCATTGCCAGGGCTACTATATAAGTTAAGGCACTTAAGCTTTTAGACAATAATGCAAACGAGAGGAACTTATTGAGTCAATGCCCCGATTGACTTCAGTTCGAGGGTCAGTGATATAAAACGCTGACATGTCAAAAGTTGTTGTAAGTTCATAAAAGGAAGCTGATTATCAGCACATGCTGGCTATTCGATTTCTTCTTTGTTTGTTATTCATTTTGTTTGAAATTGAAATTTGTTTCTATGTGTTCAATGCAATCTCCTCTGTAGATATGATTTGTATTCAAAGTGTTTTGATCAATAAAATGAGTTGACTTTTCCTTCAAAATACTGTATCGTGCAATTATGTTCTTCGTTTTTGTTCTCTATGTCTGGTTTGTTTTTTATTCTATGTTTTACTTTGATCTTGGTCAGTGATCAAAGTAATTACTGACATTAGTTTACTGTCAATAAAAATCATTTTTCTAGTAGTGCATTCCAGTTATTTTTATAACTTAATAAGTACTTTTAAGGTAAATCAAATTAAAAATTAAATAAATTTTATTATTAATTAAAATTTTAAAAAGTTTAAGCAGGGGTTTTAACCCCTAATAATCCAAATGTGGCACTGCCATTGACCCCAACAATACATTTACTAGTTAATACCAGAAAATGTTTACAAAATCTGCATGAACAATTCTCTCTTAGAACCTTGGCTTCGCCTTTTTCTCTTTGAAGACACCCAAGAGGGAAACACTAAAGACCTTTACAACCTAGAACTTGACACCAGGAATATCACCAATAATGTGTACCTTAAGACCTAATTCGCTAGTTTAGATGAGACAATAGTTCTTAGAAATTACAAAGGAAGTTCACTACTGTCTTTGATTATAACTTTGCTCTTAGGAGTATCATCCTACCTTCCATCAGCTTCAACCTTAATCAAATAGTCATACAAACCCTTATTCGCATTAATTGGCGACTTCAAATGTAAGAGCTAAAGACCACAGAGTAAGAATCCAATAAGATAGAGAGAGAGATTTTGATTGATAATAACTCTTTTTTTTTTTAAGTTTTAAATAATTTTTAAATGGTTAGAAATAGGTTATAACATTTTTAAATAATTTTAGTTTTTCACAAATAAAAAAATTTACATTGTTTATTAAATCTAATGGTATATATTTGTTACATCATTGATGTCTTAAAAAAAAGGTGGAATCACTCCTAAATTTTATGGAAAATTTACAGATTCCTCCTCAAGTATAGGTAAGAAATACTTATACCCAACTTAAATGGTCTATGACACTTAGATAGCATTTTTTTTTCTTTCTTTGGTCTAAAATTTAAATGGGTCTGAATTTAGCTGAAGCCTAAATAGATCTAAATTCATATATCTGAATAATATGTTTTTTTTTTCTTTTCTTAATAACAGAAGATAAGCGTTAAGTTGTTTGTTTTTTAAAAGAAAACATCTAGAATATTATATTTCGACATATATAACCTCATAAATATTAGCAATACTTGTATGTATTGGTTAAACTCATTAAAAACATGAGAAGTTATAAATAAATTATTCGATTAGTACAAAAAAATTGATAATGTTTAGCTTAATAAAGCATGAAAAATAAAATATATACCTAACATGTGTATTTTTTTAACAATAATATATAATATTATAATGTTATTTTTAGTACATTATATTGATTTTTTTCTTGTTAATTACATAAGTCAATCAAGACTTGTTTAATCATTTGAATTAAAATTAACTTATTAAATAAAATTCAAAATCTATTATAAACGTAGTAAATATAAATATGAAGAGTTGGACTTATTATAAAACACGCTCACCTAAGGTTCTATTATGTTTAATGTTCTTATTTAAAAATAATAATAATAATATATTGTATTATATAAGAAGGTTTGGTGAGTTAATTACCTAATTTATATTTTCATATTTTCTTGGCTTCAAAATTGAAAAATGTAAATAAATTAGGAATATGGTACTTGAAGGTTTGGTGGAACTTTTTTTTTTTTTTGTATTATCAATCAAAGAATATATTGTATTATATAAGAAGTAAAATTAATTTATAATCCATGATGTGGTGAAAATGGTATAAAATGAAAATTTTATAAGAAAATCCAATAAACAATAGCTTATGGTTATGCTGAAATTCTAAATACAAAATTAAGTAATTAGCTTCATTTATCAACTACAATATTGTCACATCGCACATACAAAGAATATTTCAATTTAATAGATATTTACGACTTGTAAAATAAGTTAAATTAGTTAGAAGTAATATAGATTTTTTAATTAAAATTTAATTTAATATATCAATTTCTAATTTTCTGTTAGATTAAGCGTTTAAATGTAGCATATGATTAAAAAAAAGCAATAAGTGTCGTATTTTCAAATTTAAAAGGCTAAGTATTATGGTTTATTTGAATTTGAATATAAATATTTCATGAGAGAATCTATAATTTTCTTCAATATTATAATCGAAGGATCTTGCTAAGTTACCAACAATATAACTTCCAGCCCTTGTAACACTGCTATGTCACAAATTTTTACATGCTCTGCAAAAGTTACATTTATTGTAACTTCGCAAAATGTATGGATTCTTGACAGTTTTGGGCCCCACCTAAATGCTGAGAGGATCCTACACCACAGACATCAACCGTTCAAATTAGATAACGAGAAGATCACATGACTATAAATGGATGGAACATTCTGAGAGTTTACACCTGTATCTCCAATTCTCCATACTGTATATGTCTGCCACGTGTCGTAGACTTCAATTATTAAGTAATGATGCCATGTCATGTGGACCCTACATGCTACACTACCCAATATGTTTCTCATTTTCACTGCTACATAAGTTCGATGTCATTCAAATGTGTATACCACGCGCTCTGCTTTCGATCCTTTTGTTTTCGCAAGAGTCATTGAGCCGAGTGTCTTTTTCACGCTCCTCAAATCTTGTACCGCACCGGCCCAAAACACGAACTAGCCAATGATTTTATATAGTAGTTATGCATCAACATCAGCAATCATACTGGCTCAACTCCATCTAAATCAGAAATTTGATACCCACCATTGGATATCTTACTTTTGTTTTCATTGATCCCAGGAAATAAATTAATGCATTTTGATTGCTTTGAATGAAAAAAATGTTTTATAATTTAATTTCTATTTTATTATTTTCAATAAAGATGTTTTATAATAAACTAAGAATACGTTTTTTTATGTGAAAATAATTTTTATACTTAAAAATTTTGTTGATGCTATACTCCCAAAGTTTAGAAAAATTATCATATAGATAACGTAAATTTTTATTAAATGGACATTGATGCCCTTTTTTTTAAGCATAATACGTTTTAAGTACAATAATTAAAAATTGACTTCAATTTTTTTAATAAATACTAATATAATATAAGTAACTTAATTTGTCTAGTAGACTAATAATATTAAGCATTTTTACATTTATTTTAATATTATATCTTTTATTTATTACAAAATATTAGAATAAACTTTCGGGTTAATAGAGACAAATAAAATTATGGTCAAAATACAGTCTTGATGTATTTTATTAAAAACTTAGGAGTTTTCGTGACCATTCCCTAAACTTTGGGAAGTACAATTATTCTTTTTCCAAAAATTTATTCATTTTAAACTAAGAGCTCTTTAGGAAACAAAAAGCTAACTAGGTTCACAAAACAATAAAAAAACTACTTTTTTACCATTATACACCTTATTAGATGACAGTCATGTGTCCGTCACTAAAACCTGTGTCAAAAAATTTCTGATGATAGTTTATATATGTCATGGATTTTATGATGTATTATGTGTCACAGATTTATTATTTTCATATGACAATTGTCTATCATAATATTGTCCATCCATGAATAATATATGTTATACAAAATTAAATATTTAATTGTAATTGATATTAAATAATTTAAAATGATAGATTTTTAGTTTGGTGTGAATTTATGAAATTATATTGGTCAAAATTCAAATTAGTGTGGAAATTATTAGATAGGTAACGGTGGAAGAATTTTTTTTTTAATTAGAATCAAGTTATATTGGAACTGCTTCATGATAGAGCACTGCTAATGACCGTACGATCATAAAGATAAATATTATTATAACTTTTTGTTTTTGGTTAGAAGTTTGAATTAGTATACAAACATCCTTATTCATTGATCATGACTCGCTATTGAGCTCAAACTTTTTAATTATGCTCAATAAACCTTTGGATTATATTATAATTATATAGGTTTTTAGATTCTTTATAAAATCATTATGGCTAGTACTCCTTCCTTTTTATTTCTATTTTTACTTTTCTTTTATTAATTTTTCTTCAACTCCTCAAGGCTTTTTTGGTGAAAACTATCACCTATAATTCAGGACCATTCATTTGATATCATTAAAAATCAATAACAAAATAAGCAAAAGCAAACCTAAATCCATAATGTTTAATTACTCTCTAGAGTTGTGGTTTGCCTTCCAGATTAACACGTTCTCCTAAAGAATTCTTTAATTTTCTCTATGCTCTCTCTCTCTGATGATAGGATGTCAGAAAGAATAGAATGATACATGTGACCTGTGGACCATGACCACTTATATAAATAACTTTTTCTATTGTCTTTTGGTATTCCTATTTCGGCCAGTCATAGAAATAGAAATTATCTTTAAGGCTCTACAAATTGAAGGTCCACACCTTATTAGATACATTAAAACCTATATTACTGTAAACCTTAATAGATCACTTTTAATTGGGTTTATCCATATATGATAGTTCGCAATACATAATTATTCACATATAAGCCCAACATTAGATTAAGGATCCAACAATGCTAGATTAAAAAATTCAACAATCTCCCATTTGGGCTATATATGTAACCTTATAATTATGCTTTGTAAATATAACTATATGAGTTCAACGTTACTATCATAATCGAAATGTATCAATAACCAATCAAGTCTATCAATTATACCAACATAGGATCAAAGGCGCCCTTTGTTATAACTATTATAACTCGATCCATCAATGGTCACTATGCCAATATAACTAAAAGACATGGATTATAATATGGGTGTGTAGCATAGAAATTTCATGTAATGTAATCTTAACATGCCCTATTTTCAACTGGTCAACTTAAATCTCAGTGAGATGAAAGCATATTAAAATTAGAGTGTAAATAAACCAAAACTAAAATTTGGATTTCTTGAAAACAGAGGAAGGTTACTTCATTAATAGGAATGAGAGATTTAGAATACAATATTGGACTCCAAGACTCGATGCCTAGAAACAAACCAAGGGTTCCCTTTTATAGGCACAAGGGAACCACTATTACAACTGTGTACATAATTGATCCTTATCTCTAAGGAATCTACTTTACAACTCACTCCTTACTTTATGTCACACTCACACTCTCATCCTTATCTCTAAGGATGGTACTCAATACATACGAATACAAATACATATATTATTATCACCATTGCTTCCACTGTAGGGTCCACTAAGCTTCCGATACAGTCTAGTGTTGCCACTTGTTGGCATGTTGCGTCCTGACCTATGGTTCCATCATTCCTCGGATGCTGCATCCATGTCTTCTCCCATAGTTGGCCATATGGGGTCTTCTATGTTGTCTGGCTATGGGTTTAGTTCTGGTTGGGGCCATTCTTGGAGGTCTAGCCAATGGGCCATCTCTTCAAGTTCGTTCGTCCATCTGTCAATATCTGGAGTGTCCAGATAAGTGACTTCCTTTGGCCTGCCATGTCGAGTAAGGTAGTCATTATACCTCTGCTGTATGTCTGCTGCTTCATCATCTTCTCCATGAAGCTTGAGATTCCTGATCTCTTCTCTGTAATAGAGATCTGGAGTACTGCAGACTTGTGGGGATACTGGACTGTGAGTATTGTACATGGGAACAATCCCATATACCTCTGCTAATGCCTTTCTAGCATTCCAACAGCCTGTCCACATGGAATTAATCTCTTCGTGGGAGTGGTCATGCTGGATTACCTGTATCAGTGGCTTCTTATATCGTCCCCAGATATCCGTGAGCTTCACAATCACTATGGTAGAGTGAGTGATGTTGTATCCATTGATGAGCTTAAGTGGTAGGATATCTTCGAAGATAGGGGCAAACATTCTGTCAAACCACCTTCCCTTGTCATATCTTCGGCTGGTGTGGATAAGATTTGGCTCGAACAGTATTGCTACAGGGTAGATGTTCAGCCAGTACCACGTTATGTAATAGGCTTGTGGGGTTATGTCATAGATAACATAGTGACCCCAGTTGGAGTTTTCATCTATTACATAGTGGAAGGTGCAACCGATCTTGAAGACCGTTTCGTGCATCTGGTCAAGATTTGGATGTAGATCAAAAGCTCTCTGACATCTTTTGTTGAGGGCAGGTCTGTGTTCTTGCATAGCCATGAGTTGCCATACCCGCCATGTTAGAACTTGATCTTCTGGATCTCTTTTGTGGGTGATGATTTTCTCAAAGATATCTTCCTGGACTTCTGAGGGAAGCCATGCTATGAAAGTGTTAAGATTTTTGAGAAAATGTGCTCTAGTTTCATGAGCACTAGAGCTGCCTTCTTCCCATCTTCTTGGAAGATTCCTTCATCTGATAATGGTGATTGTCTGGAAAGGAAATCCGCTACAGTGTTGGATTCTCCTTTGATGTGTCTTACTTCGAACTTAAATCTCGAGAGAGACTCAGACCACCTTGCAAGTTGAGGGTCAGGGATTTCTCATTCTTTTCTTCTGAGCAATCCCTAGAGGTATTTATAGTCTGTTTCAATCAAAAAAGGGGTTAAAGAGAGAAAGAATCGGAACTTCTTGATCCCTTTGACGACTGCTAAGACTTCTTTCTTCGAGGAAGGGTAGTGGCTTTGAGCATCATTGAACTGTCCAAATTTATAGCCACAAACTTTCCTGTTTCCCTCGGATTCTTCTATCAACAGTGCTCCCCAATAATGGTCACCAACATCTGTCTGTAAGATGAGCGGTCATTTGTTAGGTATCTTTAATGGTGGAAGTGATTGGCACTTTTGCTTTAAGTCTTTCACGGCTTTTGTAGCATCTCCTGACCATTGTGGGGCACCCTTCTTTAAGTGCTTGGATATCTGACTTGTCATCTTTGACAGATCTTGCACATGGTCTGCTGCATAGTTGATTATCCCGAGGAATTGCTGGATTTGCTTTCTAGTTGACAGCTGGTCTGGAAATTGGGATATTTTTTCAGCAATATGTGGATGAGGAATGATGAATCCCTATTTGATGTGTAATCTCAAAAAGTCTACCTCATCAAGGCCTATCTTCATCTTTGGCTCTGACAGGGCTAACCCATGTTTATAGGTTAGTGCCTTGAATTAAGACAGGTGTTCAGCATGTTCTTCTTTACTGTTGCTGAAGATAAGAGCATCGTCGATGTAGATAAGATAGAATCCTGAGATGGATTTGTACACCTCATCCATTTTGTTTTGGAATTCTGACGGTGCATTCTTTAGGCTGAAAAGCATCACGTTCCATTCATAATGCCCATGGGGGACCACAAACGATGTCTTGTGTCTGTCTTTTTCCTTGATTCCAATTTTCCAAAAGCCTGACTTCATGTCAAACTTTGAGAATACTTTTGCTCCAGCAATGCATTTCAAATGGTGTGTCCTCCGTGGAATGGGGTACCCTATATCTTGCAAACAATCAATCAGCTTTCTGTAGTCTATCACCAATCGCTTCTTTCCACGTATCTGCTCTGAATGCTTGTTGACATAAAATACTGAGCTGGCCCAATGAGACTTAGAGAGCCTGATGAGCTTCAGATCCATAAGGGCTTGGATCTCTATTTTGCATAGTTCTTCGTCATGGGGCATGCCGGGATGAGAGGCTGTCTGATGAGGCATGGTCCATCCATCCTTGTAGGGTAGAGACACAAAATTATGTTCTCTAGCCCAGAACTGGTTTGGCACTTCTGCACAGCACTCTAAGAGTTCCTTGATCTGAGGTTCATATTTATGGATAAGGTAGTTTTCTAGTTTTTTACCCTCCCCAAAAATGGATTGCTTTTCGACCCAAGGAACTTGGAAAAAATGACTCGTACCATCCAAAGGATTGCGAATGGTATAGGAGAAACCTTCAGGAAAAAAGGCAAAAGGGGCAACCAGACTTAAAAAGTCAGTACCCAATAAGATATCTTCGCCGGAGTAATCAAAAGCAAAGAAGCCATGCCAGATCATGAATGGTTGGATCTCTATTGGTCGAGTAATCTTTTTGCTATAGAAATCTCGACCGCTGGTTGATCCGAAGGAAACCTTGGTAGGGACATAAAAGCTTTTTGGAACACAAGCTTCTCGAATAAATGAGCACATTGCTCCTGTATCAATAAGAGCAGTAAGTGCTACTTGAGTATCCTCTGTTGGATTGAGGATAATTTTAATGTGTGGCCTGAAAAGAGATGATGGTTGCATAGCAAGCTTTATCTGTAATGGGTCGTGGACAGCCATGATAAAGTCTGCATTCTCGGAATCGGTGTTAGTGCTGGTAGTAGAATTGGTTTCCTCACTAGTGGAATCAGGATATTCGTCTAATGTGAAGACGGCTCCAAGGGGACTATCTGACCAGGTATAGATTTCATCATCGAAATCGTCTTGTTGAATCATTTGGAGGAATTTGACCGGGAGTTTTTTCTTGGATTTGCATTGCTTGGCATAGTGACCTTTCTTTCCACAGATAAAACATCTACCAGAGCCCTTCTTTTAGTTCCGCTTTTTTATGAAGCGGTTTGTTTCTTTCCTTTGTAAGGTTTCCAGGGCCGCTTCTCCTTTCTCCGTTTGCCTGTGTTGCAAGAGCACATTTTTTCAGTATGTTGGCAGCCAAACTTGTTTGGTTCCTCGTTACAAAATTTTTGTAGAGAGGATTTCTCAATCTGCTTCATGTGCTTTGGTAAATCTTGAGATCGGTAATGACTTTGAATTAGCTCCATAGACATCTGATAGAGCTGGGCTAGGCTAAGCTGTGCTAAATCAACAATTGCATCAGCTTTGAATTTAGCCTCCATCATTTCAGCAACTGGGCCTGGCATGTTCAGCACGAATGTTCTGTGGATGGTATCAGATTGTTTGTCAAAGATGTAGGACAACCTTTCTTGCTCTAGGTAGTACTCTTCCATCTTTCGGACATCACAGCACTTGTTTTGTAGAAATTGCTTTTCAGCAACCTCTTCTTCTCTTATGTATTGGCCTAGAAAATCTAATGATAGATTCTCTACCAAGCTTCCACAAGGATCTTCCCTGCTGAGAATAAACTGTCTTTGGTCTCTGGTGAGCTTTCTTCCCCACCATCGTCTCAGCGAACCGATGAACCCTGCTATCAGCCTTAGTGCAGCTGATCTTCTACTCAACTGAGGGGCTCGTTGGCATTCTCCTTCATACCAAGTTACCATTTTTTTAAAATAAGCCAACATTTCCTTTGGCTTCATTCCATCGACATTCTAGAACATTTTTTCGGTTGTGGAGTGCCCTAGTTGTACCCTGGTTTCCCAATCTTCTCCTTGGGATACTTCATCTATATGTGGGGCACGTTCAGCAGTTTGATCGACCAGATTGGAGGATACTTCCGCAGATGTTGTTGGTTGATTAGTGAATTCTGGAGCAGTGAATTGTGCTGTGCCTGACGGGTTCTGAGTTTGTTCATGTCTTGTAGGATCAGAAGTTTGACCCTGTGTTGGTGTTGAGGCTGCAAATCTAGTTCGAGTATCCACATAGAATGGATTTGGAGGATTTGCTCTTTGCATAAGAATGGGAATCGGAGGGATCCCTGTAGTATCATCAGAGGAAATACTTGATTCTTCTTCAGTATCAAATTTCTCGTTCCATCCTGTGGCCTTTTGAGGCCATGGATATTGGGGAGGAGGAGCATAACTTTTCCAGAATGCCTTCTAACAATTGCCAGATGCATTTTCTCCCAAATATGCCATGGTTTTGTGGGTTTACTCTTTCAATGTCTGGACACCTTCTTTTGGTAGCTTTCCTTTGTTCTCTCCATTTCGTCCTCATCTGCAGCTCCAGTCATAACAATCATGTTGATAGATCTTGAGGCATTATCATGTAGTTGAGAAAACTGTTGGGTAGTCATTTTATACTATTTTCTGGTCTTCTTTAGCTGTTTTCTGATGACAGCTAAATCAGCAAGGATTTGCTGTTGGGTGACCATGATGTCTCCTAATGTCTGGTTCTGTTCCATCACATTAATGTTTAACCAGTTGACTGCCTTCTCAATTGGGCCGAATTCAGTTGGGCTGGTCTTCTGTATTACCCATTTGGCAGCATACATTCCTCCAGGAATATCCTTGATGAATTCATTATCAAGGTCAGGAGTGGTGATCATGTTGACTGGACTCATGATTCTGCAGGAGGTGGTTCTTCTTGGCATATGTGTGCACAAAGAGGGATGCTTTCTTTCAAGTTGACACTTTTCACAAGGATAGAGGGCTTTAGTCTCAGTAGGAAAAGAGACTGATACCCTTCCTTCTTGCAACCTGCTTATCTTTGGAACCTCATGGATTTGTTGAGGTCTGTTGTTTTTCTCATACTCATTGATCCATTGTGGTGGAAAAATGAGTTGGTTTTGCCTATAAGTCCTGGGTTGAAAGATTCTGCCATCACCAGCAAGAAATCTGGTAATAGGTTTGCCAGAGCTGCTCATCGAGAACAAATGGGTTTGGACCTTATAGGTCATAGTATGGTGAATTGCCAAGGTAGATTCATCAGGTTTCATGGTTAAACTATTGACTTGAATTAATACCTTAATGGCATCTGTGAGGGATGGCTTGTGTATGTCAAGGGTGAAGTTTGGCTCAACTTGGAGAACAACATGACCTTGGTTGAGTCCTGCTTCAACAGCAGTAATCAAGGCCTTTTCAAAAGCTTGCCATCTAGTGTCTAGAATGGCAATGAAACATGTAATATCTTTTCCAGCTAGGAATAAAGGTTGTATCCCTATCTGGATTACTCCAAGGTGTAATCCCTTATATCCCTACAATTTATACCTTGTAACCTCATTGGTAGAGATTATGGGAAGGTATGTTTCCTTTGAAATAGAGGAGATGGACTGGACAATGATTTCAGAGGATTTATAGATGGTTTTGAGCTTAGGTTGTTTGATGAGGATTATGGCCCTTATGTGGTTTAAAGTAGGACTGATATGATAGTATCTATAAGGGTCTAACGGATCAAGTCTGAAGGACTGAACTGCTCTCTCATTGCTTTCATCCTCTTAGGTTTCATAATGGAAATTTATGGAGGGTGAGCTATCAGTTGGAACTCTGATGGCCAAAGTGGATGCTTGGTCAGAAATTAGTTGGTTTCCGGATCTATTACTGTTTTGGTTTTCCATGGCTAAAAGAAATCAAAGGGTTTTCTTTGGGGTGATAAGCCCTAAACACGGCTCTCTTGGCCTTTTCAAGGGGGGGCGCCACACCTTCCAGAATTCACTCTGTAGTGTTTTAGTATGGAAAATTTGGACAGTCAGATCAGTATCCAACAACTTTCTGATGTGAAGGATCCGAAGTATTTCGGCAACCACAGAGCATAATATTATTGCACACCCAGGGGTTTCCTTTTGGGAAATATGGCTCTGATACCAAAATTTAGATTTCTTGAAAACATAGGAAGGTTACTTCATTAATAGGAATGAGAGATTTAGAATACAATATTGGACTCTAAGACTCGATGCCTAGAAACAAACCAAGGGTTCCCTTTTATAGGCACAAGGGAACCACTATTACACACTGTGTACATAATTGATCCTTATCTCTAAAGAATCTACTTTACAACTCACTCCTTACTTTATGTTACACTCACACTCTCATCCTTATCTCTAAGGATGGTACTCAATACATACGAATACAAATACATATATTATTATTTTGATTTCTTTTAGCCATGGAAAACCAAAACAGTAATAATTTCTATAGAAAATAACCTGAAATATCCAGAAACTAAAATAACTGAAAAAGTGTCTATATTGTATGAGCATTTAAAATCACAATCTCCAACTAAAGTAAATATCATTTAATGACATGACACCTATATGAGTAGTGTGCTCATAATTCATAAAGCATCTTGGGTGGCAATACCTTAGTAAGCGGATCTGCAATCATGGAGTTTGTGCTCACGTGCTCTATACACAATTGTCCATTCTGAATTCTTTCTTTAACAGCTAGGAACTTGATGTCTATATACTTTGACTTCATCGAGCTCCTGTTGTTATTCGAATAAGGCATTATTGACTTATTGCCACAAGATAAATTGAGTGATCTATCAATACCATCTACTATTCACAGTCCCAGGACAAAATTTCGTAGCCATATTCTGTGATTGGATACTTCATAACATGTTATGAACTCTAGTGCCATCGTAGAAGAGGCTGTAAGAGACCATTTAACATTCTTCCAACAGACAACAATCGCAACGAGTAGATAAATGTAGCCCAATTTGTACTTTATACTATCCTGGCATCCAGCAAAATTGGAGTCAATATAACCGACAATCTCAATTTAATCTGGCCTCTGATACATAAGCATGTAGCCTTTTATTCTCTGTAAGTATCGCAAGACTTGTTTGGCCGCTTTTCAATAGTCTGCTCTTAGATTACTTAAGTACCTGCCAAACATCTCAATAACATACACAATATCCGGTCCCGTACAAACTTAAGCATGTATTAGACTTCTTATTATTGATGCATAAGGAATCTTCTGCATTTATTTCACCTCAAAATCATTCTCAGGGAACTGATTGAGACTAAACCTATATCCCTTAGCCATATGGGTATCACTTGCTTTGCAATCTTGCATGCCGTATCTCTTGAGAATCGTTTTGATATAACTCTTTTGCGATAATCAAAGAATACCTCAAGAGCAATCCCGGTGTGTCTGTATGCTTACTACAAAAAAGGCTTACTAAGATCTTTTATCTCAAAATTCTTAGCTAGAAATCTCTTGGTGCCATGTAATAAGCCTATATTACTGCTGGCAAGAAAAATTTCACCGATTTATAAAACGAAAAAAATATACTTGCTCATATAGAACTTATAGTATATGTAATCATCGACCAAATTCATCTCAAAATCAAATGAGATGATTACTTGATAATACTTGAAATATCATTGTCGAGATACTTGCTTGAGTCCATAAATGAATTTTTTAAGTTCACAAACCATATTATTTGGGTTTCTTAACATAAAGTTTTTGTTGCACCATATAGATACTCTCATCAATGTCACCATTGAGAAACACTGTCTTCACATCTACTTAATATAACTAAAGATTGAAATGTACCACTAATGCCATTATAATGCTGGAAGAGTCTTTTATGGAAACCAGAGAGAAAGATTCTTTATAGTTGATGCCTTCTTTCTATATAAAGTCTTTTCTGACAAGACATGCCTTGTACTGCTCTACATTATCTTTTGAATCCCTCTTAGTCTTAAATATGTATCTACAACCAATAGGATTCACACCTTCTGGTAATGGGACAAGATCTCATACATCATTGTCCTTCACAGACTTCATCTACTCATTCACACCATCAATCCACCTCTGAGAGTTAGAACTTTCTATGGCTTGGCAGAAAATGATCGAATCATCTTCCATCACTCCAATGTTTACCTCATGCTCTTGGAGAAAAATAATGTAGTCATCTAGCACTGTACTTTTCCTTTCTCTAGTGGATCTCGTTAATAGAGTAGGCTCTTGAGGTGGTAGAGTTTGTTCTTCTAGAACTACTTCTTGTATAAGGAAACAAGACCTTGATCAATGCTAATAACACCTATGGGAATATTAATATATCCCTCTTCAAAGACAAAGTCTCTAGCCATATCACACCCGCAAACTCGACATCTGAGCATTTTCCAACTCAAAAATTGACGTAGTCACGGAATCATAAAACTTGTATCTCGCGGATCTTTTAGAGTATCTAATAAAATAACAACTCACTATTCTTATTTCCAGTTTTTTCTCATTAGGCCAATAAGGCCTTGTCTTAGCTAGAGATCCCCAACGAGCAAGTGTTTTAGACTAGGCTTTTTGCCCGTCTAAAACTCTTAAGTGGATTTTGTAGTCGCTTTAGTTGAAACCATATTAAGGATATATACTGTAGTCTTAAGCACTTAAAATTTTGAAAAATTATAAGCAACGTGTCCTAAGTTTACATGTTATAAAACAATATTGCAAAAGTTTGAATTTATTTGATTTTCGACCCTAAGCTTGTAATTTATATCAATCATCCAGCAAAACGTTCACACCCTTAGAATACTTAACAGAATTTAAGTAAAATGACAATTCTACCCTTGAATTCAATGGTATTTTTTACTTTGCACCATAAATAATTAAATTTAATTTAGCTTTTTTTAATTAAGAAAATGAATTGGCTAAATTGATTGGGTGTCCACCAATTAGGATAGATTGTGTAAATTTGTGAAGATAAACTGAGAAGACAAACTATATATATATTTTTTCTTATGGGAAATTATCAGCCATATACCCTTAAATGACACCAGTATCAAACGTGCTACAACACTTTTCGCTTATATCATTCGTATACCCTAAGTTGACAAAAGAGTTGTGGCATCCACCTTTCCGTTTACTTCCGTTAAGAACTTAACAAAATTTGAGCAAAATGACTATTTTACCCTTTAAACTCAAAATGAGGTAAAAAAATAAATTTACCTTGAAAATTAATGTAAATTTTCTATACACAATTTTTTTATATTTTGTTATTAACAATACATTTTTTATTAAAAAATATGAATTACTAATGGTACATATTATTAACAATTATCCATAAAAAATATTCATCTTATACCATAAAAAATTATTAACAACATATTATTTATAATTATACATATTATACCATAAAAAATTCAAGTTTGAGCTTGGAGGAGTAGATCTTCAATAATTTAGGTTAAATTTTGGAGGAGTAGATTCGGTTGTAAAGTAGCTTTTTTTTAGCAATTATTAGATAAATGGGATGACATGTCATTTTTATCAAAATATATCATATGACATATCGTTTTTTACTAGGTAAATGGGATGACATGTCTTTTTTTTAAAAGACTAGAATGCCCTTATGATATCAGCGCTCGCAAACGGCAATTAACGGATTGGTGGACGGCAGAAGTGTTTTGTCAACTTAGGGTATACGAGTGATACACTTGAAAAGTGTTGTAGCACGTTTGATACTGGTGTCATTTAATGGTACATGGCTGATAATTTCTCTTTTCTTATTTAAGGAAAACATTAGAGTTTTAAATGTATTTAATTGAATATTGGTAATAAATTTTTTTTTTAAATTTTAATCTATTATTTTATTCTGAAAACTTAGTGTGAAAAGTTAAACAAATACAAAATCTTTTAATATTTTTTATACAAAATCTGTCTACGGCTGTTAATTTCACATAATATAATACTAGCAGATATCTCCATATGAACATAGCCAATAGATCTGCTGGTAACATGTTTTGATCATCGCTTGTATGTCTTTTTACATCATTTTTTGTTTTCAAATTCTTGGTGCAAATTTTAAATTAAAGGACAGGGCTCACGTTGTGCCTCGCTGGACATATGCTTTGTCATTTCTTTGCTACTTTAATTTTTCAATAAACTCGTCGCTTGACCAGGTCAACTTCAGCTAAAAACTTGTGCTTTTAAGAATAAACATATATACCAGGCAAAACAAAATGACGAAACCATCAACAAAGACACGGGAATCAGATCTAAATTCCGTTAAATTTAGTGTTCGAGAAAAGATAAGGGTATTGACTTCTAACTCTAAATTAAATCTTTGACTTTCTTACTAGACTACGCTTTCTATTGTTGAATTTGTATTAAATCTTCTTATCAGGCTGTTTAGGCGGGAAAAAAATAATAATAATTACAGTACACAAAGCAGAGAGTGATAATCCGTTCTTGTCGTATGGGCGACCATTGGCTTCTGGAATCGGACATTAGGCGAATCAAACCAACTTGCTGTCCGTCAATTAACTATACTAGCCTAACTCTATAAATTTGGCCTCATAAGGGTTATTTACACGCAACAACAAAAGATAAGAACAAAAAATATAACGATATAACAATGAGAAGTACACTAGTCTTACCCTCGCTGATCCTTCTCTTTGCCTTCATTGCAACGCCATTGCCTGTCAACGGCAATGCTTCACCTGATCCGGTGCTGGACATCGCCGGTAAGCAGCTCCGAACTGGCAGTAAGTACTATATCTTGCCCGTTACAAAGGGCCGAGGCGGCGGGCTTACACTTGCTGGCAGAAGCAACAATAAGACATGTCCCCTAGATGTTGTTCAAGAGCAGCACTCATTTAAAAATGGTTTGCCGGTAACATTTTCGCCCGTTAACCCTAAAAAAGGCGTTGTTCGTGAGTCCACCGACTTAAATATCAAATTTGACGCTGCAACAAGTTGTGCGCAGTCCACAGTGTGGAAGCTTGACAATTTTGATGCGGTATTAGGACAGTGGCTTTTGACAACTGGGGGAGTTGAAGGCAATCCCGGCCCCAGAACCATGAGAAATTGGTTTAAGATTGAGAAGTTTTTTGGTGATTACAAGCTTGTCTACTGTCCTTCGGTTTGTAATTTCTGCAGAGGTTTGTGCAGAGATGTTGGCATTTTTATTAATGGTGGGGTGCGGCGTCTGGCTTTGAGTGATGTTCCGTTCAAAATTGTGTTTAAAAAGGTTTGAAGATCGAGCTGCTGAGAGCTCCGCAAATGCTTCCAGTTAAAAATAAAGTTTTTTTTTTTCTTTTAAGGCTGTACGCATGCTTTAATAAATGAATAAACTAAGTTATAATAATAAAAGTTGCATCAATGTTGCATGTCTATGAATAATAAATATTTTTTTCTTCATGTGGGTATTTTGGTTCATCATTTTCTTGATTGGTGTCAACATTTTCATTTTAAATTACGAAGGAGATTAAATCATTGTGATAGTTCAATTCCAGTAAGAAAAAATTATGCATTAATTTCTTGTAATGCAGGATTTTGATTTGACGGGAACCATAAGAATCTATGAACTTGACTCGATTATAGCATAAAATAAAATATGTAGAATTAAAGAAGCCAACCATGGGACTGTAATGGATAATCCATACATAGATGATATACCGATAAATTTTTCTATAAAAAAAGAGATTGTTAATTTTCTCTTTACTAAAATAAACATATATATTATTTATTTTCGTATTATTTTTATAATAAATAATAACCATTAGACACCATTATTAAATAACATTACTTTATTTTATTTTTCAATACACTTTTTTCATATTTTATTTTTCAATACACTTTTTTCAAATTTATTGTAAATTAAGTAAATCATATAAATTGAAATTAATATAAATTAAATAAGTTGAATTAAAGTTTGTTTCGTTTTAAAGTTACACGCATGCTTTTATAAATGAATAAAGTCGTAATAATAAAAGTTGCATTGATGTTGCATGTTTACGAACAATAAAAACTTTTCTTCGTGTTGGTATTTTGGTTCGTCATTTTCCTGATTAGAGCCCACATTTTTGCACCAAATGTATTTCATGTGTTCCATTTGATCTATCTTCTTTATCTGCAAATAATCATTGATGGTGAGAGATTATTTATTAGTATATCATATTCAGAGAGTAAATGGCAAAATAAGAAATATTATGTCAAAAGCTCAGCTAGTCCTTGAGAAAAATCCCGGGCACCAAGGACGATTGATATAGAAGAGTGGATTATTTCGGAGTTTAGCATTTTATTTTGAAATAAAATTTTGATTCTTTGCTTCCTAAGGAACTCATATTCAAAAATTAATATTTGTTAATTAAGATTCTTAGTCAAATTTATAATTTTAAATTTAATACAAAAATCATTAAGCGGTAACACTAGTTTTGTAATTAACTGATGAAAAGACAAAAATAAAAGTATGATTATAGATGAACAAACTAAACCAATCAAAATTCGATTCGATTCATTTGTTACTTAAAGATAAAGGAATAAAATCAAAAAATAATTTATATTATTATTTGTTTAATAAATAGATTGAATTTAAATTCCAAAACTTAACAATAAGTTATTTAGGATTTGACACAAATTCAACCCATCAACCCATTTTGCCTCCTTTAAAAGACGGCGTTAAAAAATGTAAGAGGAGGAGTGTTATTAATGGATGGTGATGTTGTTTTCGAGATATCAAACACGCCTAGCACTTTTGTTAAGCATATAATAAAGCCTTTTCTTGCTGATTGTCAATTCTCATATACATACACACGCGCGCGTACACACACACACACACACACACACACACACAAACACACACATATACACACACCATCCTACCAATATCCAGTTCGTCGAGCGCCATTTGATCAAACTACTCTAATCTATCGATGGCAAGTATCCATCCAAATGTAAATTCATAATTAGCTATGATGAATATGTCCATATTTATATCTAAGTTTTAAAATTTGATATGGATATGGACACGAATATCCACGAATATTTAATTTTTATCATATGAAAAGAAAGCAAAAAAATATGAAATAAAAAATAACAATATAAAATAGTTAAATCAATATCAGATTTTTATACTAAATTAGAAATAATAAACATCCAAATAACAAATATCATAACTACAAATTCACAAAAAAGAAACTATCATTTGAAATTACAAATTAATTTCAAACTCAAAAACAAAAAAAAATTATTCTTCTAATAAGGCTTGTTTGTAATGACTTACAATTAAGCTTTCAATCTTGAATTAGATCATCATCATAAATCTACAAATTAATACAATTAAAGCATTAAATAAGTAAATAGTGTGCATTATGTATGACCATGATAGCATCATAATGAGCATCAAGCGCGCAGAAAAAAAAAAAGAAAAAATAAGCACTATTCAAAACATGTGCTATGTCTCCTATTCATCATCATCATCAGTCACTTCGCGATTTATTTCTTCTCTGTTATTAGTCAGCTTGTCTTTGGGAATTCCATTTTTCTCTTTTGGTTAAAAAAAATAAAAGTGATTTTGAAATAGAATGTAAACAATTGTTATCAAACTTAAATAAAATGTGGAACTCAAATGAGTTTGATACATTTTATTTGAGCTCATACCTAATTGTGAGTACACACTAAGGTCTCTAATGTGTAGGATGAAGTTTACTACAATATGGGATTAAAAATCGACCACCCATACTAAATTCTACTACATGTGTTGGCATGGGACATCAAATCTTGCACTCACAAATATTGACCAAAGTGTTGTTTACGGAATATTTCAAATCCACTATTCATCAAATTATACACTCACAAATCAAAGTAATTGAAACAATAACCATTTTTACCTAGTAAGTATTAGTTTAAAAGAAATGGCAGGTGTTTGAAATGAATTTTTAGTCCATAAAAATTTATTTAACCCACGAATTTCAAAAGTAATTTCTACATGTGAATTTTGTCGAATTATCCATAAATTAACATGCGAACACCAAATTATCAGTATATTTCAAATTTTCATTTAACTCAAGCAAAGAAGAAAACTTCCACAGTTCACGCAACATTTGGACCATTAATTGATATCATAAAATAAAAGCTAACACATGTAGTTATTAATGCACCGAGAGAAAGATAAAAAGAAAGATTTGTTAAATAAGAAAAGAAGAAGCTGTAATGCTGAAGAGGAGATAGCAAAGTCGGGAATAAACTATATCAATGTCCCGTGAACAAGCAACAACCGGTGTGATCAATGGCTCGTGAGCAACTAGTAGCCGACGTGTGAAGTAAAAAGAGATAATCTAGGATTTGTTAAATTAAAAATATAAAAGGGATATGACATTCGGGTAAATGAATATTATGTAAAATATAATTTTTCACTTCATTTTAGTTTTATAAAATATTATTTTTCAAACCAATCAAATAAATGGATTGCCATCTAATATTCATATCCATCCAATATCTAATTAGATATTTAAATAAAATAAATCATATTCTTATCCAACATGCATTGGATAGATATTATCTAACCCAATTGGATTGGATATATAGATATCCAACTTGGATGGATCAATTCGCATCCCTACTCCAATCCCTTTTGAAGACAAATTCATTAATATTGTAGTCCATTTGGGTTAAAAAATGGGCCTAAACATAAATAAATAAAGGAAAATTATTTACTGTATATACTAAGTTTACCTTGCTATAAATAAAATGCAAAAATTTGAATTTATTTGATTTTTCACCCTAAGTTTGTAAATTGTATTACCGTCCACCAAAATGTTAACTCTATTATAATATTCAATAGAATCTAAGTGAAAAGATAATTTTACCCTTGAATTCAAGGGCATTTTTTACTTTTCACTATAAATAATAAAATAAAACTTAGAAAAATTATAAGCTATATGCCCTAAGTTCACCATGTTATAAAAACATACAATGAAAGTTTGAATTTATTTGATTTTCCGACTTGAGTTTGTATACGGTTATAATTTACAAACTTAGAGTGGAAAATCAAAGAAATTCAAAATTACATTATATTTTTTTATAACAGAATAAATTTAAGATAAACAATTAATAATTTCATATAATTTAATACTAACAGGCATCTCCATATGAACTTAGCCAATAGATCTGCTAGTAACATGTTTTCATATCATCATCTATATGTCTTTCTACATCATTTCATGTTTTCAAATTCTTGGTGCAATTTTTATATTCAATAAGGGGGGCCAAGTTGCGCCTCCCTAAACATATGCTTTATCATTTATTTGCTACTTTAATTTTTCGATAAACGCCTAGCTTGACGAGACTAATTTCAGCACAAAAAGAAAAGAAACATGTCCTTAATTTTTTTTTTAAAATAATGTTATACAAGATTGTTATTGATCTTACATCAGGTATTACAATTAATATCTACAAATATATTTTACAATTGGGACCTTCTTCGTGGCATGTACTCTCAAATATTCGAGAGTTGTCCACTTCACTCACATTTCGTGAGGAATAGACTGGCTCCACTCAATTATTTGATAATTGAGGGAGGATTGTAAATAACCCCCATAAATGCTTTTATGAAAGCTCAAATCCTTGCACTCAACATTGTAAGTGTAAGAGTTCTCCCACTGGACCAAAGACCCATTGGTAACATGTCCTGAAAATTAAACATATATATTATGCAATTTAAACAAAATGACAAAACCATTGACAAAGACACAGGAATCAAAGAAAAGAAACATGTCCTTAAAATTAAACATATACACTATGCAATTTAAACAAAATGACAAAACCATTGACAAAGAAACAGGAATCACATCTAAATTCCATTAAATTTGGTGTAAGAGAAAAAGTAAGATTATTAACTTCTAATTCTAAACTAAATCTTTGACTTTCTTACTAGACTACGCTTTCTATTGTTGAATTTGTATTAAATCTTCTTATCAGGCTGTTTAGGCGGGAAACAAATAATAATAATAATTACAGTACACAAAGCAGAATCTGATAATCCGCTCTTGTCTTATGGGCGACCATTGGCTTCTGGAATCGGACATTAGGCGAATCAAACCAACTTGCTGTCCGTCAATTAACTATACTAGCCTAACTCTATAAATTTGGCCTCATAAGGGTTATTTACACGCAACAACAAAAGATAAGAACAAAAAATATAACGATATAACAATGAGAAGTACACTAGTCTTACCCTCGCTGATCCTTCTCTTTGCCTTCATTGCGACGCCATTGCCTGTCAGGGGCAATGCTTCACCTGATCCGGTGCTGGACATCGCCGGTAAGCAGCTCCGAGCTGGCAGTAAGTACTACATCTTGCCCGTTACAAAGGGCCGAGGCGGCGGGCTTACACTTGCTGGCAGAAGCAACAATAAGACATGTCTCTTAGATGTTGTTCAAGAGCAGCACTCATTTAGAAATGGTTTGCCGGTAACATTTTCGCCCGTTAACCCTAAAAAAGGCGTTGTTCGTGAGTCCACCGACTTAAATATCAAATTTGACGCTGCAACAAGTTGTGCGCAGTCCACAGTGTGGAAGCTTGACAATTTTGATGCGGTATTAGGACAGTGGCTTTTGACAACTGGGGGAGTTGAAGGCAATCCCGGCCCCAGAACCATGAGAAATTGGTTTAAGATTGAGAAGTTTTTTGGTGATTACAAGCTTGTCTACTGTCCTTCGGTTTGTAATTTCTGCAGAGGTTTGTGCAGAGATGTTGGCATTTTTATTAATGGTGGGGTGCGGCGTCTGGCTTTGAGTGATGTTCCGTTCAAAGTTGTGTTTAAAAAGGTTTGAAGATCGAGCTGCTGAGAGCTCCGCAAATGCTTCCAGTTAAAAATAAAGTTTTTTTTTTCTTTTAAGGCTGTACGCATGCTTTAATAAATGAATAAACTAAGTTGTAATAATAAAAGTTGCATCAATGTTGCATGTCTATGAATAATAAATATTTTTTTTCTTCATGTGGGTATTTTGGTTCATCATTTTCTTGATTGGTGTCAACATTTTCATCTCAATGTACGAAGAAGATAAAATTATTGTGATAGTTCAACTCCATTCAGAAAATATATAATATGAACTTTGCTTGATTACAGCATAAGGTATATAAAATTGAAGAAGCCAACAATGGGACTATGATAAATAAACCATCCATAGATGCTACACGGATGAAATTGCCTAGAAAAAGGGTGATTGTTCTATTGAAATGAGTATATATTACTTATACCCTTACTATTTAATACCTAATAGTTATCTGACACCATTATTTTATAATATTACTCTTATTTTCTATTGTACTTTTATTTATATTTATTATAAATTAAATAAAATATATAAATTAATATAAAAAGTAAGTACATTTCTTAGGTTCTGATATGAATAAAAAATTTATCACAAGATATT
The DNA here is from genome assembly GCF_000493195.1 of Citrus x clementina. Taxonomy (NCBI): domain Eukaryota; kingdom Viridiplantae; phylum Streptophyta; class Magnoliopsida; order Sapindales; family Rutaceae; genus Citrus; species Citrus x clementina. The sequence goes on along the minus strand of NW_006262339.1, from coordinate 18,213,785 downwards.
TTACTTGTACTTTTATTTTTGCAAATTTGTTTCTTATAATAATTTTATATTTCCAATATCAAATATCAAGTAAATGATTTATTTACTTCTCTTCTCTTTTTTTTTTTTTTTAATTTTTATGCCAAGAGGGTTATTAGATATTATAAAAATAGTAAAAGGTATGTGATATATATTCATTTCAATAGGATACAAACTTTCCTCCCTTTAGAAAAATAAGGAGACTAAACATAAAAATTACAAAATGGATAATTAAATTTTCAATTCCTTTTAATAACTTGGGCAGCCAAGGCCATCCTACGAGAGCAAACATGTAATCACTCAAATATGAGTTTGCCCACTCATGTGATCTAAATGAATGCAAATGTTTTCTTTTTTTATTAACAGCTGTGCTGCTTTTATCAAAAATAGGGTTTCAGAAATTTGACACCATGTAATGAAAACCCGTTTACTTTATCACAAGTTATTTAAATCTTCTGTAAGATATCGATAAATAAATATTCAATAAATTAATGTACTAAAAATTAAAAATTAGTAAATTTAAAATTTATGAAAAGTCTAAAAATTATTAATAATTTTTATTAAATAATAAAATCTTCTAGTCCTGACTTGGCCATTGTACTAAATTAACAATCTTGTTAAATGCATGAAATAATTTTTTTCCATGAATCCTTTAGGGTCCAATGAAAATATAAATTAATAAGTACAAGAAATACCAATAATAAATAACATATAAAATTCATTATATTTAATTAGGAGTTTTTTCTTAAAAACTATACTTTTTTTAATTAAACTCTTTTCTAAAAATATGCATCAAATAATTTGAAACTAATGACCAATGTACTTATAGACTTTTTAATCTATGTACTCTAAGCATCTGAAACACTTTATCTTCAAAGGGTAATAAATTTGAAACTATGTACAATGTACTTACATTATTTTGTGCTTCTATGTATATGTTCATAACATTTATTGGAATCTTTTGTATATATGATAACTTTTGAAATTCATGCACATGCCTAATTTGAAATATTTGTGAAAAGAATAGTACACATGCCTAAATAACACAAGTAATTAAAAAGTAATACTCGTTTTAAATTAATAAATATTCATTAATTTACCAATAAATTAACAAATTCTTCATTAATTAATAAATAACCATCATCATGATAAATTTTTTTCCTAGTTCCAACAATATCATTTTATAGAGATTTTACTGTATATGAGTATTTTGGTATTTTTGTAAGTTTTATAAAAGTTTTGTAACTCTACTATATCAAAGTAGCATTGTAACTTTTGTAGGTATCATCTGTTCGAAATTATAAAATCCTTTCTGTTAAAAACAAGAGATTCAAGGTTTGAACTTTGTTCACATGAGTAGGATGGAACTTTGGTTGACATTAAGCTAAATAATAATATAAAAAAGAAGTAGCATAATAATTAGAATTAATGCGCTGATTTATTCAATTGTGAAATCTTTCTAAGATTTTGAATTGAAAAAGTAAATAGAGTGTCCTATGTATTTGTAGTAGACATTGTTTGAGTTATTGGTGGCTATTGAATTTATAGATTTTTCAGTGTAGTGAATACTTAATAAAAATTAATTATCTTGAAAATTTTATTTCTCGAATGAAGATTTCACTCAGCAGCAATGCAATAAAACAAATTAGATGAAATTTCCAAATTTTACATTTTGAGATCGGAAAGCGAAAGAAAAAAACAAGGATGGGCAAAACTCAAATCCATTTTAGTATTTAAACATTTCATTACGTATTATTAATAAGGATGTTGTGCTCAGCCTGGAATACAATCATGAAGTTGAAAGTACCAGAGATTCCTAGAGGCATACCATCAGAAAAACTTCCTTGACCGATTGGGTAGATCAAGAAAACAGCAGTCGCTGCTGCAACAGGAGTTAAATATGCAACAGCAATCCAAGGACGCATACCTAGACGGAAACTAAGTTCCCACTCACGACCCATGTAACAAGCTACACCAATTACGAAGTGTAGAACAATTAGCTCATAAGGACCGCCATTGTATAACCATTCATCAACGGATGCCGCTTCCCATATCGGGTAAAAATGCAAACCTATAGCTGTAGAAGTAGGAATAATCGCGCTAGAAATAATATTATTTCCATAAAGTAGAGATCCAGAAGCAGGTTCACGAATACCGTCAATATCTACTGGAGGAGCAGCAATAAAGGCGATAATAAATACAGAAGTTGCGGTCAATAAAGTAGGGATCATCAAAACACCAAACCAACCAATGTAAAGGCAGTTTTCAGTGCTAGTTATCCAGTTATAGAAGCTAAAATTGCAGTCATGGTAAAATCTTGGTTTATTTAATCATCAGGGACTCCCAAGCATACAAATTCTACAAAAAGCGAGAATTGAGGTTGTTATTCTAGCATCTCCAAAAGCCTATATAAATTTTACTCTTCAAATACCTATTTGCTTACCTATGTGGCAAATAAAAAGGTGAACAAATATGATATTCTCCAAAAGACTCTTCAAATAGAGTTAATATTATTTTAATCATATAATTAACTTTTTAAAGGAAAAGTCAATAGCAATTAAAGCACTTCTCTCTCTTTCTTCAATGAAAAGTAATAAAATATAAATTGAAGAGGGAGAAATTAACTCTCTAAATTTGAAGAGAGAGAATTAATTCTTATTTAAAAAATCTTAATTTAAGTGTCTTTTGAAATTTTAAATATTGATGTGGCTCTTCAAATAAGTAATAAAATCTTATTTGAAGAGTCTTTTGGTGATGCTCTTATTAACTCAATAAATAAATTTGAAGCAATACAAACGTTAGTTAATATATATCGTTATAAGCAAGGGCAATATCGTACTCTAACAAATCAAATCAATGAGTAGTTAAAACTTAACAAATTTTGCATTGAATTCGTCAAGGTAAATAGATATTATAAAATAGTTTAGAAATGGCCACAAGCAATCAAGCATGCCCATGCTAGCTTGTATGTCAAAGTGTTGTGCCGTGCCAAACTGTCAATCTAGCATTAGTTATGCCCGGCCCATGGCCTGAGACCGAACTGCAGGTCGTGTCCCAGCAAAAGCACGCGTAGGTTTTCATTTAAAATGTTTTGTATTGTGAAGCGCTCATCAAATCCTTAGTATTATTTTGGAAAATAAATTAATTAATACTAACAGATATTTCCAGTGAACCTAGCCAATAAATTTGTATTTATCATTGAGAGTAGTGTTCAATTGTTTTGCTAAATTTTGTAAAAAATATAATTGATAATATTTGGATGAGAATATAAAATTAAATTAAAATTTAATTGTATATTACTATACATACATGTGTGGTAGAAAAATTATAAATAATTACCCCCAGTTCAACTTAATACTAGATCCAAATCCATACTGTATGTTTTTTTTAATACATGCGGGTATTTTATTTCAGAATTCAACTTACAAATAACATTTTAAAAAATTAGGATAATCTTCCAACCGAACTAAAGACTCTGAATACTGAGAAGTAAATTTAGATAATACATCAGCAACATGGTTACAATATCTTCAAATATGCTACATTTTGAAATTCTACCGCTGAGATTAGCGTTTCAATTTTTGAAATAATCCAAAAAAGCTCAATACGTGTATGACATTTGCCACTAACAAACTAAATAACCTACAACGAATCTGAGTCCACCACCAACGAGGCAAACTAGCCTCACTAGCATGTCGTATGCCAAAGCAAAGAGATTTAGCCTCTACAACGTCCACATCATCAGAAAAAAGACCATAATCAACCCCTAAATCCATACCGTATAAATGCAACACAAAATGACAAAACTTTTGACCAAGACACAAAAATTGGATCTGAAAAAAATAAATTTAGAGTAAGAGAAGAGACAATGGTATTTGACTTCTAACACAAACTCGAAATTTTGACTTTCATAGTGTTGGGTCCATTTCATTTGGGGGTCCAAAAGCCTAAAGCCCGAAAAAGCTTGCTTGATGTGCAATTAATATTAAGCTTTAGAGTTGGATGAAAATTGCCATGAAACGTGGCTGGTTATTATAATTTGGGGGCAAGATTTTCAATCTTTAATTGGGCGATCAGAAGGCGAAATTAACTCCGTTTTCTCTTAAATTTTCAGGGTAAGTTCTTGGCATCACCCTCTAAAATCCTACTGGTGTTTAGCCATTGCCTGTCCTACGCAGTGCTTCACCTGATCCAGTTCTCAACATCATCAAAAAGTAGCTCCAAGCTGGCAGTAAATACTACATCTTGGCAGTTATATTGGCTGAAGAGGTGGTCTTACACTTGGTAATAGAGGTAACAATAAAACATTTCCACTACATGTTGTTCAAGAGCAAAACATACTAAAATATGGTTCGCCAATGACATTTTCGCCCGTAAACCCTAAAAAAGGCAATGTTCACAAGTCCACTGATGTAAACATCAAATTTGAAGTTGCAAAAACTAGTGTGCAATCCATAGTGTGGAAGCTTGGCAATTTTGATGCAATATTGGTGCAGTAGGTTTGTGACAACTGGGGAGTTAAAGGCAATCCTGGCCCGCAAACTACGAGAAATTGGTTAATGATTGAGAAGTTTTATGGTGATTACAAGCTTGTTTTATGTCCTTTGGTTTGTAAGTTTTGCAAAGTTTTGTGCAGAGATGTTGGCATTTTGATGAACAGCGAGGTGTGGCATCTAGCTCTGATTGATGTCTCATTCAATGTTACTTTTCTAAAGGGTTGAAGATGGAGCTATTGAATAAATACTTGAAATAATGATTGATTAGAAAAGATTGAGTTAATCAATCTTAACTTGTTTGACAATCGATCTTTTTAAATCAATAATTAAGATATAGACAATAATTGTTTAATTAATTTTTTTGTTTCCATCAATGTGGACTGGATCTTTTCTCTGTTGTACATTTAGAACTAAAATTAGGACTAATTAATCTGAAACCATTTCTAATACTCAATTCCATATCTCAGGTATTTAAAATATTTTACTTACCAATTTATTCAATATGTATAAGAACATTTTTGTTAACATATTTATATATATTTATCTCTTTCCCTCTCGTCTTTTTCCCATGCACAAAAGTTGTTGCCGCCTCCACTTATTCCTGCTTATATAACCACGCTTTCAAAACCTTATTTTTTTAATGTAAAATTTCATTTTGCCCCCTTCAAGTTTCTTTTAATATCTTACCTACCTAAACTAATAAACCTTTGGGCGTGGGCCACTCAAATGAGATGGACCCAATAAATCTCTCTTTCAGATCATATAGGGGACACAACCAAGCCCACTTTCTACATACAATGTTTTAGCTTCTCTTTAGGCAATTACTTTGTCATCATATCTAATTCATTCTCTATTGTATGAATCTTCTCAAGCTGCATCTATTTCTTCTTAAGCACGTCTTGTATCCAATGATATCTCACATCAATATACTTAGATTTCAAATGATATGTCAATTTCTTTTCCAAGTGAATGGCACTATGACTGTCGCAGTACACAATATAGTTGTCTTGTTTCACACCTAACTCTTGGAGGAAAATTTTCATTCATAAGGTTTTTTTGCAACTTTTAGTGATTACAATTTACTTTGCTTCAGTAGTAGACAAATAAACACACTACTGAAGCTTAGATTGGTATCAAATTGTTTTTCCTACAAAAGTGAGCAAATATTTTGATAGGAATTTTCTAGAATCAACATCTCTTGCCATATTTGTGTACATATGTAACTCAAGTTTATCACCACCAAAACAAAAACATGCCTTGGAAGTGAACGGGATCACTCATAACTATTCAAGGAGGTACACTAACTTATGTATGATATTAGCAAAATGGCAGCAAAGTTTGAGAACTTCTCGTTGTGAAAAATAAAGATACGAGCAATTTTAAGGAAAAATAATTGTTTAGAAGCAATTGGAGAAAGGCCTGCAGAAATCACTAATGATAAGTGAAATGAGATAGATAACAGTTGTTGATCTACACCTGGCACTTGCACATGGGGTACTATCCAGTGTGGTAGAAGAAAAGACGGCGAAGGGTATTTGAGATATTCTCACAAATCTGTACGAGATCAAGTGGCTACAAAATAAGATCTTCTTAGAAAGGAGACTCTATACTCTTCGAATGGGGGAGACCACAGTTGTAACCGACCATATCAAAACTTTGAAAAATCTATTTTCACAACTTATAACGTTGAGGCATAAAATAGAGGAAACCGAACTTGTGCAGCTTCTACTTCAAAGTCTTCTCGGCTCATATGATCAACTCATTATCAACCTAATGAATAATATCTTCACATAGTACATAGTCTTTGATGATGTTACAGCCTCTATATTAGAAGAAGAGAGTAGGCACAAGAATAAAGAAGACATGCAAACAAGTTCGCAGCAAGCGGAAGCACTAATAATGATGAGAGGGAGATTAGCATAACGTGGTACCAGTGGGAGTTACAATCATGGTATATCAAAGTCAAGAATTAAGAAGAAGATCAGATGCTACAAATGTGGCAAAATGGGGTATGCTAAGAAAGATTTTTAGAGTAACCAAAAGAGAGGAGAATATAAAGATCCTGAGTCATCAAATGTTCATGGGTGTATAGCAAGTACCTCAGATGATAGTGATGTTTTATACAGTGAGGCAGCAATGGTTGGAGAAGGCAGAAAACAACTATCTGACATCTGGTTTATAGACTCAGAAGCTACTTAGCACATGAACTATCGGAGAGAATGGTTCCATAAATATGAACCTATTTTAGGAAGATCTGTATATATGAGTGATGATCATGCCTTGGAGATCATTGGTATTGGTACTGTCAAAATAAAAATATTTAATGGTATAGTTCGCACTACTTAGAAGGTACGACATGTTAAAGGCCTGAAGAAAAATCTATTGTCTTTAGGACAAATAGATAGTCTTGGCTGCAAGACTCATGTGGAAAATGTGATCATTAAGATTGTTAGAGGTGCGCTTGTATTGATGAAAACAAAAAAGATCAGTGCCAATTTATTCATGCTTAAAGGTGAAACACTAGAGGAAGCTTATACGTGTGTCGTGTCAAATAGAGAAGAATCGATGATGATATGGCATCTCAAACTTGGCCACATGTCGGAACAAAGTTTGAAAATTCTCTCTGAACGGAAGTTGCTTCCAGGGCTCAAATCGGTGAGCTTATCATTTTGCGAGGATTGTTTTACAAGTAAGCCACATAGATTGAAGTTCAATAGATCTGACGCTAGAAATAAGTGCATTCTAGACTTGGTTCATTCTGATGTTTGGGAATCGCCGAATAAGTCCCTAGGAGGTGCAAAGTATATGATAACTTTCATTGATGATTATTTTAGGAGATGTTGGGTGTATCAAATAAAAAAAAGTTATATATATTTCCAGTATTCAAGGAGTATAAAGCACGAGTAAAACTTAAATCCGGGAAAACGATTAAGTGGTTGAGGATACATAATGGTGAAGAGTATACAAACGGTGAATTTCTTGCATTTTATAAGCAAGAAGGTATTCAAGGATAGTTCATAGTGGCAAACACTCTTCAACAGAATGGAGTGGTAGAGCGGATGAACAGAACTCTTATAGAAAAGATAAAAGCCATGTTGAGGACTACTGATATACCAAACTCATTTTGGGTAGAAGTAGCCAGAACCACCTGTTATGTGGTGAATCAATCGCCATCCACAGCAATTGGGTTGAAGACACCGATGTTGATGTGGATTGGGAAGCCAGCTAATTACTCTCGTTTGCACACATTTGGATGTCCTGTGTACTTGTTGTACAATGCCTAAGAAAGAACAAAATTGGATCCAAAATTCAGGAGATGTATCTTCTTAGGGTATGTTGATGGAGTAAAGGGGTATCGTCTGTGGGATTCCACTATCCACAAGATTGTCATCAGTAAGGATGTTATTTTTGTAGAAGATCAAATACAAAGAAAAGATAGGGATGATAGCACTATAAAAGAAATGTCTGAGACTATACCGGTATATATGGAAAATAATCTGAAAAAAGAAGATTCAGATTCTTTTGAAGCAGCACCAGAGCATGAAGCACAAGAACTAGTCGAGTTCGAAGCTACAAAAGTTCATCAGTTAACTCGAGAGAGACGACCACCGGTGTGGCACTCAGAGTATGTTACAGAGATCAATGTTACATATTATCATCTAATAGAGGATGAAGACCATCAAATTTCCATGAAACTTTAAACAGCTCAAATGTTGCTTTATGGATGACAGCAATGCAGGAATGAATCTTTGTAATAGAACAAAACATAGGAACTTGTACCACTACCATATGGGAAAAAAGTCATTGGTAACAAATGGATCTATAAGATCAAGCGTAATGGCAATGATCAAGTAAAAAGGTATCGTGTAAGATTGATGATAAAAGGATATGCTCAGAATGAAGGCATTTTTGAACGAGATATTTTCTCCAGTAGTTCGACTTACAATAGTGAGAATAGTCCTGATAATGTGTGCTACATTTGACCCATATCTAGAGCAGTTAGATGTGAAAACTGTATTTCTTTGTGGAGAATTTGAAGAAGAGATTTATATGCTCCAACCAAAAGGTTTTGCTGAAACATGTAAGGAGAACTTAGTCTGCAGATTGAACAAATTTCTCTATGGTCTTAAACAGGCGCCGAGGTGTTGGTATAAGAGATTTGATTCCTTCATCATGAGCTTTGGATACAACAGACGTAGTTCAGACCATTATGCATACTACAAGAGGTTTGAGGATAATTATTTTATCATTTTGCTGTTATATGTGGATGACATGTTGGTAGTAAGCCCCAACAAAGATCGAGTCCAAGAATTAAAGGCACAATTAGCTAGAGAGTTTGAAATGAAGGACTTGGGACCAGCAAACAATATTCTAAGGATACAAATTCACCGAGACAGAAATAACAAGAAGATTTGGCTTTCTTAGAAGAATTACTTGAAGAAAATCTTACGGCGCTTCAACATGTAAGATTGTAAACCAATTTCTATCCCACTTCTTATTAATTTCAAATTATCCTCAAGTATGTGTCCTCGCAATGAAGCCGAGAGGAAATAGATGTTTCACGTACCGTATGCATCAGTAGTGGGAAGTTTGATGTTTGCTATAATATGCACAAGAACAGATATTGCATAAGCAGAGAGAATGGTGAGTAGGTATATGGTGAATCCTAGTGAAGAGCATTGGAAAACTGTGAAGAGGATTCTGAGATACCTCAGAGGATCCTCGAATGTTGCATTATGTTATGGAGGATTAGAGTTTACTGTCAAGGGCTACGTGGATTCAGATTTTGCAGGAGACCTTAAAAAATGAAATCCATTACTGGTTATGTGTTTACACTTGCAGGAGGAGCTGTAAGCTAGATTTCAAAACTTTAGACTGTTGTGGCTTTATCTACATAGAAGCAGAATATATGGTAGCTACACAAGTTGGCAAGGAAGTTATTTGAATACAGAGGTTATTGGAGGAGCTCGGGCACAGACAAGGAATGCAGCATTTCATTCCAAGACAAAGCACATAAGGGTACAATACCACTTTGTTCGAGAAGTAGTGGAGGACGGAGGTGTGGATTTACAGAAAATCCATACCAAGGAGAACCTAGTAGACGTTTTAACCTAGCCAATCAATGCTAACAAGTTTGTATGGAGTAGATTCTCTTGTGGGCTAGCAGAGACGTAAGCAACATGATAATGACGAAGAAGAAAGGATGGTGTGGAGACATTATTGGTTCTCAATCAAGTCTCCAAGTGGGAGAATTGTTGAACATGTGCATACATGTGGCAAACAATTGCATGTGACTAGCATGCAACCTTTTGACTCTTGGCATAAAGTTGTTGAGTAAGTAGGAAACAAAGGTAAGTGGGAGGGATCAACTTTTGACTTTGGCACTAAAGTGGAAAAGTTGGGTGGAAATTTAAATTATTTTAATACCCACCATTGTTGATTTTTTGGCATGGCTTGGCCTATAAATAGAGGCCTCATTTGCCCTCTTCATTCATCCCATTTTCTCTAATTCAAGTGAGAGTGCCAAGAGATGTAAGTTGAGAGTGTTGAGAGCTTTGAGCTCTAGTTCTAGTGTTTTGAGAGTTTGAGTGTATTGGGGTTTTGGGTTGTGAGACAAAATATTACAATACTTGTAACTCCTTTTCACTAGTAAAATATTTTCTCCTGTTTTCGCCCATGGAGGTAGGCTAAAAGCCGAATCACGTAAATTTTTGTGTCCCTGTGTGATCATTATTTATCAATTTCACTTTAACTGTGTGTCTACTGCACCCTCAAATTTCCAATAGTAACAATAAAACATTTCTGCTACATATTGTTCAAGAGCAAAATATACTAAAATATGGTTTGCCAACGACATTTTCACCTGTAAACCCTAAAAAGGGCGTTATTTGTTAGTCCATTGATTTAAACATCAAATTTGAAGTTGTAAAAACTAGTGTGCTATCCACAATATGGAAGCTTGACAATTTTGATGCAGCATTGGGGTAGTGGTTTGTGATAATTAAGGGAGTTGAAGGAAATCCTGGCTTACAAACTACGAGAAATTGGTTCAGGATTGAGAAGTTTTATGGTGATTACAAGCTTGTTTTCTGTCCTTTGGTTTGTAAGTTTTGCAAAGTTTTATGCAGCAATGTTGGCATTTTTATGAATGATGGGGTGCAGCATCTGGCTCTGAGTGATGTCCCATTCAATGTTATTTTTCTAAAGGCTTGAAGATGGAGCTGCTGAACAAAAGCTTGAGGATAAAAATAAAGCTTGTTATGTTTTTACCTTATGCGCATCTGAACGTCTATAGAATGATGCTTTGCTAAATGAATAAAAGTTGTAACAATAAGAATTAATTAATGTTTGCATGCTTGTTCATGAATAACAGTTTAGAGTTGTCTTCATCATGTTGTTATTTTGGTTAGCTTATCATTTTCCTGTTTAGGTTGTGTAGAGGATAAGATCTTTGTTATAATTCAGAAGCCAAGTTAAAATAATAATTAACTTATCGTGGGAGTGGAGCTATATATCGTTACTCAAGCCTTCCCAGCCATGTGATCTAAAGACTAACTAATCAGCCTATGATCAATCTACCAAACACTAGAAATCAATTTTCGTTTTAACATGGAAATCGAATTAAGAACAAGCAAGAGTTCTTAGTTACTTCCACACCACTAATTTTCAATCAATCTCCAGAAAAAGTTATAAAACAAATTTCACTGAACGAAGCACTCTTGCAAATCAATTTTTGCAAGTATTTGAGACATAAAAAGGAAATTAACCAATTAAAATAAAATAATTTAGGAATAATGATTGATTAGTAAAGATTGAGTCAATCAATCTTTATTTATTTGACAATCTATCTTTTCCAAATCAATAATTAAGATAGAGACAAATAATTGTGTAACTAATTTTTTTATTTCCATCAATATGGACCAAATCTTGTCTCGGTTGTACATTCAAAACTAAAATTAGGATTAATTAATCCCAAACCATTTCTAATACTCAGTCCCATATCCCAAGTATTTAAAATATTTTAATTAACAATTTATTCAACATCTATAAGAACATTTTCGTCAACATATTTATAAATATTTAATTTAAAAATTCAACTGACATCCCAAAAGACATTCAATGAATATTTCTATCAGATTCTTTTCTCTACTATAAGGAAAGAAGCTCTACGGAAGGAAGAAACTTGGAGACTTGAATTGCTTGATGGTATTGATCCACCGGTGTCGGCAGAGTACTTTTCTAACCATCACGACATTTAATTAGTAATAAAAATTTTATGCTTTAAATTCACTGGGTCCTTAGAGGCTGCATATTTATTACAATTTGTAATTGTTCTTTTACCATCCATATGGCTGGAGATACATTTGATTGTATTTAATTAATTAAAAAAATGAATTACGTACAACATTCAAAGTCAAACGGCTGATGGTGTCGGGTTGTAAGGGATGGCAAAATTCGAATCCAGATATAGGTGCGTTTGAATTTGAATTGATATTTTAAGATTTGCATCTAGATCCATAAAAAAAGGTGGATCCAAATGTTGGTAATATTGATTCGAATTGCGGACGGATTTTTCAGACATCTAGATCCACATAATAAATTCAACTATAATTTAAAATTTAACGAATTTACTAAAAAAATCAAATAAAATCCAATTATAATTCAACAAAAAATAATTCAACACATAAAATAACATACGACAACACCATGGATCCACAAATAAAAATACACCATAAATTTACATATAAAAATACTGCAACATAAATCAAATATAAAAAATAATATAAATCCAAGTTTAACACCAATACAAATCCATAAATGAAAACACCAAATCCACATAGATTCCATTCAAAACCATCACAAAGACACAAACAAAGAAACCACCGTAAAATCCACATGGGTTTGATTTTTTCACTTAAAAATATTTTTTAATTTAATAAATAAATAAATTAAAAAAATAATGCAGATCCGGATATCTAGTTTTTTAGATGCACTTGCATCCAGATCTACACCAGAATCCGTATAGATTTTCAATTTTAATATCAAGACTTTCATTTTTTAATGCACAGATCGGATTTTTCCCGATCCAGATCTTCCAAATCTTTGCAAATCTCGACTGGACACGAAATTTTTTAACATCTCTACTAGCATGGACGTGGACCTGGTCATGTTTAGATCAGGTTTTAGTGATTAGAGATTTTAGTCTTTTTTCCCTTTTTTTTAATCGTAGAGGGATGGGTAAAATTTAAATCAAATTTTTAATATATGATTTCTCAAAATTCGAGCTAAACTAATTAAATAAAATTATTTAAAAACCATTCTGGTAGTATTTTTTTTTTCTTTTTTATGTTTCAGTTACAAATTTAAAGAAAAATAGTAGGAAAAAATAGTAGAAAGGTTTGGGATCCCAAGATACTTCCCAATCTGTCCAAAAAAAGTTAGGACCAATTTCATTTCCTAATTCTCATCGATCGCTAATTGGTCTTAGATCATATAGATTGAATACATTCACGCTTGTATGGAATCCCAGTTGATAAACTTGTCTTAGATCTTTCCATCTTATTGGATGTGGACAATAATAATCTACCTATCATAAATCTACCACAAGAAAAGATCAAGGAAAACCTGAAAAAATTGGTGTGGTTCAATCGATGATGTTTTGGAAAAAAAAAGTGGTAAAGGAAGTTCTAATTGAGTGACTCCACAATAGCTAAAGCTTTTATTCTTAATAACAATTATAAATTTATAATCCCTCATGGTCTCTTCACGCTAGATATAATCAACAACATGCAGTTCCATTGTTCCCACATTTATAGAGAAGGCAATCTTGTGGCTGATACTTTGACTAATATAGACTTAAATTGTGTGAATCTGACGTGGTGGAATGATCCTCCTCAGTTCATGATACGCCTCCTAAAAAGGATGAGTAGAGATTACACCATTATCGTTTTTCTTAACTTTAATTCTTGTGATTTTTGTACCTTTCTCCTGTTTTTCTTTAATAAAGCTTTACGCATTTATGTAAAAAAATAAATAAATTGTTAATTGCAATTGCATCAGAACCAAAATGCAATTTCTTTACTTGCAGGAGTTATATATGATATATAATGACCTTCACTCATATACATAGAACTAAAGCACATGATATGAAGTACGCTATTTTAAAATGATTGTCAAAGCTTGCTAGCTGAGCTTATTGTCTTCAAAATATATCCTAATAATTTAATTTGTTGGCTTCGAAATGGCCTTCTGAAGTTTTCTATAAGCTTTTTCACAACGCAAAAACCCCATGAACCAAAATTGAAAATCATCCACAGTCACTACTCCAATGTGGTTTTGCTCAGGCTTGTTCACATTCTCACTTTCGTAGATACTTTTGATCTTCTTTATTGGTCTCAACACTTGTAAATGTGAATTACCTAGTAAAATTTCGATTAAATTTAATTCCAGTTAATAGAAAAATCAATGCCTATTAAGAGATGAGATCTCTACCCTATCACAGTGGATAAGATACAGTTAATGAATTGGTCCATACAGAGACTTTAAAGAAGGCTCTTGCCACTAGGGCGAAGGCCTAAGTGAGAATTGAAACCGAACTTCAAGTTACTTGAATTCTAAAAAGAAAACAAACAAAAAAAAAGGTTGCATATAAAGGAATCACATGAACATTTTCTGTATCAACCATCACTATGATGGCAACTTCATACTTGCTTACGGACAAAGGTTTTAAAAGATCATTAAAATCACCTTGTGTGTGTGTTCTTATTAGTTCTCCAATGGAGGAAGAGAAAGAGATTGATCTTTCATTGCAATACGTAACTGAGTAATGCTATTAGCTCCATTATCCTTATCAAACCCCTTTTCTATTAATATTTCTTTAATTTTTGAAAAAAAAAACCTCAATAAGTCCCTCAATTAGTTAGGCTCTTTCACCAATTTCATAGCCAAAACCGTCAAATGTGTATTTGGTGTTCATGCAATATAACATTACACTTGTCTACTTCAAAACAAATAAAGAAGAGGTAGTTAATGGAAGTGTATATATTTTTTTGTTTATTTAAATAAAATAAGCTCAAGTTTGATTGTCTCCTAGCAACCTAACATGCTTATAAAGTTAGCAGTTTATTAAAACTTTAGGGAATTTTCTTTGCTACAAACACAAATTGAGATAAATTTTAGGTTATATCAAATTCTTACTCTCTTTTCTTTTTTTAAATTAATAACTACCAAAGAGGTGGGGTTAAGCATGAACCTTACCTGTCATATAAATCAATATAGAAGTAATTACATAAAGAGGATAACATAACCTAAAACCTCCTAAAGCAGATGTAAATACATAAAAATAAAAGAAAAGAATACACCATCAATTGAAACAATAAACCAACAATCCTATCGTCTGACATGAGGAATAGTTTGCGCATTTAAATGACTAATGCCAGATAAGCCCGTAGGTAGATCATGAGTGCAAAAGAAATGTTGACTAAGTCGGTGAGAGTAAGCCCAATTGGCCAGAAAATCAGCAATAGATGTAGCCCCCCAAAGCACATGTCTAATCAAAATGTGAGAGGAAGATATCAAAGCACACATTCGATGTAGCAAGTAAATATAATCCCATCGAACAGGACCCTGGGAGTGAATCCAAGAAATAACAATGGCTGAGTCCGATTCTACCTCAAGTGTAGAGTACCCAAGTTGAGTAGCGAGATCCAACCGCTCGCAAATAGCCATAAGCTCAACATAAAGAATTGGTTGGCAACTAAGAAAATATCCGAAAGCAGCCAATACGTCACCCTGATGATCACGAAGAATACCACCTGCTACAGCTATTCCGGGGTTGCCCTTAGAGCAACCATCCACTGTTAATTTTGCAACCCCAGGAGGTGGTCGTATCCAATAAACTAAATGAATTGGTCTCTTAAGGGGAATTATGATACGCAAACCCTTTGTAATCCAAGAACCCAAAACTTCCCGTAGTTGGGAGGGCTTAAATCTAAATGCGGAGCTAGCAAGCCTAAGGTCCAATCCCACCTAGTGGATAATTGCATCCACAGAGAAGGTCTGCGAATCAAACCTGAAAGCATTGCAAGCCTTCCAAATTTGCCACAAAATAAAGTATGGAAGAAGGATGCAAATATGACTTCGAGTTAGTGCACACCATCTCTAATAACAAAGCAAAGCATACGGCGTTAAAAAAACCACATCTCGCACACCTAAATTTTGCCAAAAATGAACCCATATCAGCCTAACCCGTGGGCAATCAAGGGACAAATGCCGAAAAGTCTCAGCCCTATCACAAATACACTAGGAGACCATACAAATTCCTCTCAAACATAAGGCATCATTAGTAGCCAAAAAATCATGCAACAGCTAATAGAAAAAAAAAACTCTAGAAGGGATATGTCGCTGCTAGATAAGCGAAAAAAACATCATCGCTCTGTCTAGAACAACGCACAAGCTCCCACGCTATCCGCAAATGAAATAGGCCATCATGGTCTAAGCCCACCGAATTATATCAAGTTCTTTACTAGAGATAGGAACTAATAGAATTTGTGCAACGATCGAAGAAGGTAACACATCTTGGAGCTTAACCTAATCCCATATTGTACCCCGCCAATAAAAAGAAACCAGCACCCCATAAGCCATTGCAGGATTGTAGGAGGCCAAAAGGCAAGAGTCTAGCCAGCAATCATACCTAAAACTACACTCCCCACAACTGACCAAATTGAACATAATCATCTCTAAAGAGGAGAGGTGGAATGACGAACCTGAACCTGACTTGTTTACACTAATGAATCTGATGTCTTGACTCAGAATCGCCCTATATGAATCGGTTGAAGAACCTCTCTAAACGTTGTACTACAACCGTAGGTGGGCAAAGAACATGAAGCAGTTATAACGACACAGAAGACAACACATGTCGAATAAGCACTAGCTACCCACCAAAAGAAGGCAACCTATTGGTTCATCTTGAGATCTTATCCCTAATTTTTCGGACATATCATCAAAATGAGAAATCTTAAGATGCCCTGTAAAGACCGAACACCCAAGATAAGTGAATGGAAGCTGACATCGTTTAAAGCCAATGACTGAATGGACAATAGCCTATCGTAAAGTAGAAGCCGAAGTTCTAATGAAAAAATTACTTTTGGCTTGATTAATTAATTGCCACTGAAGACTCGATTGATTCCCATTTAAAAAAATAACAATATCATCTGCATATCTTAAATAAGAGACAACAATAGGTATGGTAGAACAATATCGCACAGAAGGATAATGAGCGTATATACAGTCCAAACCTCGAGATAGAAACTCAGCAGCAATGATAAATAAATGTGAGGAGAGAGGATCTCCCTGCCTGAGACCTCCTTTAAACTGGAAAAAATCATGGCCAACTCCATTCACCAACACTGAGAACTAACGACCAAAGATGGCTCGTTGAATCAAAGAAACCCACCACTCCGAAAACCGAAAACACCGCAACATCTGAATAATAAAAGACCATGACATCCGATCATAAGCCTTTGCCATGTCAAGTTTCAGCACCACATTATTTCCCCGAGTACGGTGGTTGAGATCATAGACCAACTCCTCAACCAAAAGCACATTATTGTGTAGAAGGAGAAATAAGACGAGGCAACAAAGGGGGAAATCTCAACGCAAGCAGTTTGGTTAGAACCTTGTTATTGACATTACATAAAATGATCGGTCTAAAATTTATCCAAGATGTTGGGAACGACTTCTTAGGAAAATGAGTCAATAATGTACTCTGGAAACCCTTAGGCATAGCTGAACCTTTGAGGAAATCAAGGACAACCTCCAATAAATCATTGCTAATAATATCCCAATAGTATTGATAAAATTTACTACAGAACCCATCAGGACCCGAAGCACTGTCAAGAGAGTAATGATACAGCCACAAACTCTTGTACAAACTTATTTTGTACAAACTGATGTGGCATGATAAGATTGGTTGAATTAAATATTACTTGGCCCACATGATTTGTTTTTATTAATTTATATTTTCATTCAACCAATGAATTAATGCCACGTCAGTTTGTACAAAATAAGTTTGTACAAGAGTTTATGGCTGTATCATTACTCCTGTCAAGATTAATAGAGAAAACCACCTGCCTAACCTCATCCATATCTGGCTTTCTACATAGATTCACATCATCCCCTACCGTCACCAGAGACGGAACAAAATCAAATAGAGAAAACCACCTGCCTAACCTCATCTATATTTGGCTTTCTACATAAATTCACATCATCCCCTACAGTCACCAAAGACGGAATAAAATCAACGTATGACTGCTGAAACTGACTAATGCCAACTGTCAATAACCCTTGAAAATAGTCAACTGCAGAAGCAGCAACGACTGATGGCTGAGAAATCTATTCAGAAGAAACATCGTAAATTTGATAAATATGAAAACGTTGACGGTTTGATTTTGAATATCTAGTTATACATCTTGTATCATCCTAAATGATTTTACAATAAGTTCAAACGACTATTACCTAAACTTAGTTTCAGTTTGCTTCATATAAAGTGTGTGTTATGTATAAAATGTTCAAAATTAATTGAAATTCCATGATCTTAAAGTCTTAATAATATACAAAATTACTCGTGATTACATTTATTTATTATTAAGAATTATTTAATAAAATTATACTAAGAGAAATAAAACAAGAAACTTATTACAAGGACATCTTCATCAGTTTTATTTTCCACGCAAACGATCCAAATAAATGCCTACCTTGAATGGCTTTTCTCTTATGTAACTTATACCCTCTCTATTATCTATTAACATAAAAGTCAAGAATCTAAATAGCACTGCTCAGAAAATTTATTTTAAATATAGCCAAGATCTATATCAGGTTTACAAATGAGTAAAAGTTATGCTACAGATATCCACAATTGGAATATATACATAGTTTATATTTAAAGTAATAGATTGTATTACGTGTCATCATTTAGTTAGTAGTGTAATATTATGACACTAATGAAGGATTCAACCAATACATTACACCTATCAAATAATGATGGTGACATAAAATTGTTTACAAACATGAGCAATAGCCCGATGACTAGTTATACCCTAGATTAAATAACGTAAATTCTGAAAGATTCTACCAATTAAAATTGGTCTAATTAGGACACGTCTTAAAATCCGCATATAAAAATTTGTTGGAAAGTGCCCAAAATTTCCAACAACTTGCTAATTATTTATTTATTAAATCTATTAAATTTAGGGGTTGCAAAGTGTAAATATACTTTTTATTAATCCTCTACTTTTTAAGATTTAGGGCCAGTTTAGGATTGCGGAGCCTGATGAAATAAGTTGCTTGTATTGTGTAGTTAAAATAAGCTGCTGATTAAAAAAGTAGCTTAATGTTTGGTAAATTATGTTGTTACGATTACTGTGAGTTTGAAAAGTAAAGTACATGCGTTTGGTAAGTTTTATTACGAAAGTGTTGTTTTCTTATATAATGACCAAAATAGACATAAGATTTTAATTGCTTGTTATTTTTAGAGTATGTTTAATAAATTATTTAGACAAATCTTTTTTTCTTAAATATATAAAATTACATTAAAAACTCAATTTAAAAAAATCTAAAGAACTTCACAACTATTACATAAAATATTTTCCATTTCTTGGGATCCAGAGCCATTAGTATTGTGATGCTCTTAGATTAAAAATATAAATATATATAAATTAAAATTTAAAAGCCATAGTTATGAAATTAGAATATGAACTTACGGGATCAAAACTGGAGAGAATGTACGTAGTTATGGCGGTAACTAAATTGTGACGGTAATATGATATCTGATTATTTATATATTAGAGTTTATTAATAAGTAATATACAATTGTCTTTTTATTAAACTTTAGGGCTATAATAGGAATTTTAAAAAGGTGTAGTAGATTATTAAATAAACTTCTTATGAAAAGCAACCTTTTATCTACTTTTAAAAACTGCTGACAAAATGGAAAAAATTATGAAATAAGCTGATTTTACAAAATTTATTAAACACTATTTTTATCAAAAATTATGAAATAAGCAGCTTATTAAATTTCAACCGCAATCCCAAACTGGCCCTCAATCTCACAGTGATTAGTAAAATCAAGAAACTGAAAGTCATTCCACCGCGACCCTATGGACAACAACTCATTAGTTATTAGTTAGTATGGATCTTAATTTTAGAATCTCCTTTAGTTAAAAAAAAAATGGCTATGTTGATGTAAAATTTTCATATAAGATAAATATTTAGAATCTTGGACCTCATTATAAGTCTAAAAAAATTATTAAGCCATTTGATTTAATAGTATAAATATTATTAAACATATGCCTTGAAAATATTGTATCGTGCAATTATGTTCTTCGTTTTTGTTCTCAATGTCTGGTTTGTTCTTGATTCTATGTTTTACTTTGATCTCGATCAAAGATCAAAGATTTGAAGATTTCACTTGTCAAGACTCTGAAATTCAACAGCTACAAAATATATCTATTTCTTTGTAGACAACAAGACCATCACTCAACTATTGATCTTCTATATGATTTTCAGTTGATTTTTAATAAAAATTTATAGCTAAAAAATGCCCCTTCTACTCTACCAAAAATAGAAGCAAGTAAATCTTCATTTCATTAAAATGATTGCTTAATTTTTGAAGCTGTATGTCTAAAACTGCATGAAATAATTCGACACACAAAAGCAATGAGGTTTGTAGGATTAACCTTTTTTCATATTCAAAATAACGTGTAAGAACAAATATGTGATATTCCAGTTATTTTTATAACTTGATAAGTACTTTTTAAGGTAAATCAAATTAAAATTAAATAATTGTTATTATTAATTAAAATTTTATAAATCAAATTAAAATTAAATAATTGTTATTATTAATTAAAATTTTAAAAAATTTAACTAGGGGCTTCAGCCCCTAATAATCCAAATGTGTCACCGCCATTGACCCCAACAACAAATTTACTAGTTAATACCAGAAAATGTTTACAAAATCCGCATGAACAATTCTCTCTTAAAACCTTGGTTCCTCCTTTTTCTCTTTAAAGACAGCCAAGAGGGAAACACTAGAAAGCTTTACAATCAAGAACTTGACACTAGGAATATCACCAATAACGTGTACTTTAAGACCTAATTCACTCATTTAGATGAGACAATAGTTCTTAGAAATTATAAAGGAAGTTCACTACTATCTTTGATTACAACTTTGCTCTTAGGAATTGTCAGCCTAAAGGGCTACACAATGTAATTTTGATGATAACAAATATGTGTCTTAAGAGATTTGAAAAATAATATATTTCACATTTTCACTGATTCTTGAAGGATAATGTTTATGCAAGTGAATCAAGTAAAATCAAGTTCAAGACATTCAACAGACAACGACACAATCAAGAATAAAGTTTAGAGCTCCACAGACTCATTATTGCAACAATTCTTGTAAAGACTGTATGATTTAATATATGAATGGTTTAACATTTGAGAAGTTCAAGATTTTGTTTAATAAATCATTAATTTTCATAAATCAAATATTTTACAAGTATAAACTAAGTATTTTATGAAGTTAGATATTTTTCAAGATGCGGACTAAAATAAAAAAGTTATGCAATCTTTGATTTTAATAAGTATTATTTTGAATTTTGAATTTGGATTTATTTGTAAACATTTGAAACATGTTGGGCCATACTATAATTTATGAAAGTTGAGGACTTGAGTGTAAATCTTAAAAATAGACAGAGAGTTAGTGGCTAACCGCCTGAGGTCTAGCGGCTAGCCCCCTGATGAAATTTTCATATTTCCAAATTTTGGACTAAATTGAAAAGGTTTTGAGAACTTTGAACTCTATAAGTATTTTGTTAAATTTTGAAAAGGACTTCTTTAAAAAATATTATTATATATTGGGTCATATCATAATTTTAGAAATTTTTGTTATTGACAAGTATTATTTAGAAATCTGAAATTGGACCTATTTATAAAGTTTTATGGCATTTTGGGTATAGTATAATTATAGAAACGTTTGGGAAAAAATATAATTTTGTTAACAGTATTAATGTACTAAAATTCAAATTTAACGGTAACTTTACTGTTCTAAAGTGAGGAGACAGCTAAAATAAGCAGTTAGTCGCTTGCTTGCTGGAATTTTACTAAAACGGCTAATTTGTGGGTTTTAACTATAAAAACTCAATTCCAACTTCAATTTTAAGACTCTTGCAAGCACCAACAAGTTTAAACAACATATTTTGAGCTTCCAAATTCGAAAATCATCATAGATTAAATCTTCATTGAGCTATCAATTGTACATCCACTCTTAAAGAGAGTTTTTTTGTTGTAATTTTTATTTTCTCATTAAATTTGTGAGTGTATAAGTGTGAGAAACACTTGGGTGAAAAAAATTGGGCAATAATCTCTTAGTTGTAAAGATTCATTGACACCTAGGAAGTCAATTGTAAAGAACTTGAAACCTTAGAAGGCTTGGATAGTGAAATTCTCGAGTTTGGTTGGCTTGGAGACGTAGACGTAGGCGATGATTGCCGAACCACATAAAATTATTGTGTTTGCTCTCTCGTCCCTTACTCTTTTTATTATTGTGCTTTATTGAATTTATTATTTTTTATTTGACTAAGGCAATAGATTAAATTGTTATGCGAATTGTTTTGCATAAGTTTCAAAATCTCAATTCATTTCCATTTTGGGTTGCATAACTAGCATTTCAGGAGTATCATCCTACCTTCCATCAGCTTCAACCTTAATCAAATAGTCATACAAATCCCTATTCACATTAACTCATGACTTTAAATGTAAGAGATAAACACCCCAGGGCAAGAATCCAATAAGATAGAGAGAGAGAGAGAGAGAGAGAGAGAGAGAGAGATTTTGATCGATAATAACTCTCCTTTTTTATTTTTTTAAGTTTTACATAATTTTTTAAATGGTTAAGAAATAGTTATAACATTTGAAAATAATTTTAGCTTTTCACTAATAAAAATTTTTACATCGTTTGTTAAATCTAATGGTATATATTTGTTACATTATTGATGCCTTGAAGAAAATGTGGAATCACCCATAAATTTTATGGAAAAATTACAAATTCATCCTCAAATATAGGTAAGAAAAACTTATACATAACTTAAATGGTTTATGACACTTACGTAGCATTTTATTTTTAGGTAGCATTTTTTTTGTCTAAAATTTGAATGGGTCTGAATTTAGCTGAAGTTTGAATAGATCTAAATTTATATATCTGAATAACATGCTTGTTTTTCATTTTTTTATAATAGAAGATAAGTGTTAAGGTGTTTGTTTTTTAAAAGAAAACATCTAAAATATTAAATTTCACCATATATAACCTCATAAATATTACCAATACTTGTATTTATTGGTTTAACTAGTGAAACACATGAGAATTTATAAATAAACATATTAGTACAAAAACATTTGATAATGTTTAGCTTAATAAAGCATGGAAAATAAAATATATATCTAACATGTGTATTGTTTTAACAATAATATATACTATTATAATGTTATTTTTAGTTCACTATATTGATGTTTTTTTCTTGTTAATTATATAAGTCAATCAAGAATTGTTTAATCATTTGAATTAAACTTAACTTATTAAATAAAATTCAAAATCTATTATAAACATAGTAAAAGATGGACCTAGTATAAAACACACTCACATAAAGTTCTATTATGTTTAATGTTCTTATTTAAAAATAATAATAATAATTTAATGCACGTATATAAAAAAAGGGGATAAGTAAAAATATAATAAAAGGATAATTTATATAGGAGGAAGTAAATTTATTTAATAGGGGTGTTAATGGTATTAATGAGAGAGAATATTAAAGTTTCATTCAGATACTTTACCGTTTAAATAAAAATCAAAATATTTAATTTTTTCCATTTAAACCTAAACATTTTATAATCAGACATGAGTGATAGAAAATAAATAAAATAAAAACTGTAAATGTCTTAAAATAATTAAAATTCAAACTTCAAACAAACAAACAAACAAAATCCCTTACGTCCTTTGAATTTTATAATACCAAACTGAACTCCCTTAGATAAACAATAGTTGATATGTTTTGTTAAATTATAATAAGAATTCCAAGTTTCACTTAATTAACTTAAGTTATTTTACACACTATAGAAAAAATCATGAAAATGAAATATTTTGTACGTTTGATGACAATATTATCCTTAATAACCTAAGTTAATTACCTAGATTTTTAATTCTTTTCTATTTTCATATTTTCTTGGCTTCAAAATTGAAAAATGTAAATAAATTAGGAATATGGTACTTGAAGGTTTGGTGGAACTTTTTTTTTGTATGATCAATCGGAGAATATATTGTATTATATAAGAAGTAAAATTAATTTATAATTCATGATGTGGTGAAAATGGACTCAAATGAAAATTTTATAAGAAAATCTAATATACAATAGCTTATGGTTATGCCGAAATTCTAAATAAAATAATTAAGTAATTAACTAAATTTATCAGCTACAATATTGTCATATCGCACATACAAAGAAAATTTCAATTTATTAGATATTTTTGACTTGTAAAATAAGTTAAATTAATTAGAAGTAATATAGATTTTTTTTATTAAAATTTAATACAATATATCAATTTCTGATTTTCTATTAGATTAAGCAGTTAAATGTAGCATATGATTAAAAAAAAAAAGTAATAAGTATTGTACTTTCAAATTTAAAAGGGTAAGTGTTATGACATATTTAAATTTGAATGTAAATATTTCATGAAAGAATCTGTAATTTTTTTTAATATTATAAATGAATGATCTTACTAAATTACAATCAATGTAATCTACAGCCTTTCTAACATGACACTGGTGACCCACTGACATGGCACAAATTTTTACATATTTACAAGAATTATAGATTACATTTGTTGTAACTTAGCAAAATATCTTAGGCAATTAAAAGCTCAAAGATCAAATCATCAAATGTACGGATCTTGATAGTTTTGGCTCCACGTGAATGTTGAGAGGATCCTCCACCACAGACATCAGCCGTTCAAATTAGATAATGAGAAGATCGCATGGCTATAAATGGATGGAACATTCCGATAGTCACCAGTATCTCCATATGTCGTACGCTTCCGTGATTAAGTAATGACGTCATGTCCTGTGGACCCCATGCTACACTACCCGCTGTGTTTCTCATTTTCACTGCTGCGTTAGTTCAATGTCATTCAAACATGTTTACCACGCTCTCTGCTTTCCAACATTTTGTTATCGTAAAGAGTGACTGAGCCGAGCGTCTTTTTCACACTCGTCAAATCGTGTACCTCACCGGCCCAAAACACGAACTAGCCAATGATTTTATACAGAAGTTATGCTTCAACATCACACTACCTCAACCCCATCTTAGTCAGAAATTTGACACCACCGTTGGATATCTTACTTTTGTTGTCATTGGTCCCACGACCTGGATAAATTAATGCATTTTGATTGTTTTGAATGAAAAAATGTTTTAAAATTTAATTTATATTTTATTATTTTCAATCAAGATATTTTATAGTAAACTAAGAAAACTTTTTATGTGAAAATGATTTTTATACTTAAAAATTTTGTTAATCTTGAACCATTAATTTTTTTGAAGAAAATTTACTTTTACATCTAAAATATTAAAATTTCCATTGTGTAACGAGCTTTTGAAGGAAAATAAATATATTAAATAATAATTTGAAAGGTCTTCCAACAAAATTGACAGCTATACTCCTAAAGTTTAGAAAAATTATCATATAGATATCGTAAATTTTTAATAAATAGACACTAATACCTTTTAAGTACAATAATTAAAATTTGACTTCAATTTTTTAATAAATACAAATATAATATAAGTAACTTAATTTGTCTAGTAGGCTAATAATATTAGGCATTTTTACATTTATTTTAATATTATATCTTGTTTTATCACAAAGTATTAGAATAAACTTGCAAGTTCATAGAGCCAAATAGAATTATGGTCAAAATACGATTTTGATGTACTTTATTAAAAACTTAAAGGTTCTCATGACCATTCCCTAAACTTTGGGGAGCACAATTGTCCTTTTTCCAAAAATTTATTAATTTTAAACTAAGAGCTCTTTAGAAAACAAAAAACTAACTAGGATCACAAAAAAATAAAAATAAAATAAAATAACTACTTTTTTACCATTATACACCTTATTAGATGATAGTCATGTGTCGGTCACTAAAACATGTGTCAAAAAATTTCTGATGATAATTTATATATGTCATAGATTTTATGATGTATTATGTGTAATCGATTTGTTATTTTCATATGACAATTGTCTATCATAATATTGTCCATCCATAAATAATATATGTTATATAAAATTAAATATTTGGTTGCAATTGATATTATATAATTTAAAATGGTAGACTTTTAGTTTGGTGGGAATTTATAAATTATATTGCTCGGAATCCAAATTAGTGTGGAAATTATTAGATAGGTGACGGTGGAAGAGAAAAAAGTTTTTAATTAGGTCAAGCTTTATTCGAACTGTTCCATGATAGAACACTACTGATGACCGTACGATCATAAAAATAAATATTATTATAACTTTTTCTTTTCTTTCTTTCTTTCTTCTTTTTTTTTGTTAGAAGTTTTAATTACTATACAACCATCCTTATTCATTGACCATGACTCGCTATCAAGCTCAAACTTTTTAGTTATGCTCAACAAACCTTTGGATTATATTATAATTAAATAGGTTTTCTTTTTTTAATTTTTCTTCAACTACTCAAGGCTTTTTTTTTTGTTGTTTAAATGTTAGAACAAGAAATCTTTTGGTGAAAACTATCACCTATAATCTAAGACCATTCATTTTATATAACTAAGAATCAATAACAAAATAAGGAAAAGTGAACCTGAATCTATAATACTAAATTACTCTCTATGGTTGTGGTTTGCCTTCCAATTCAATACGTTCTCCTAGAAAATTTTTTAATTTTTTTTGCACTCTCTCTCTGATGATAGGATGTCAGAAAAAATAAAATGATACATGTGACCTAGGGACCATGACCATTTATATAGATAACTTTTTCTATTATCTTCAGGTATTCCTATTTCAACCAGTCGTAAAAATAAAAATTACCCTTAAGTCTCTACACATTAAAGGTCTCACCTTATCAGATACATTAAAGCCCATATTACTGTAGACCTTAATAGATCACTTTTAATTGGGTTTAACCATATATAACAGTCCGCAATACATAATTATTCATGTATAATCCCAACATTAGATTAAGGATCTAACAATGCTAGATTAAAAAATTCGACAATCTCTCATTTGGGCTATATATGTAACCTTATAATTAAGCTTTGTAAAAATAATTGTATGAGCTCAACGTTACTATTATTATCAAAATGTATCTATAATCAATAAGGTCTATCAATTATACCAATATAGGATCAAAGGCGACATTCGTTACAACTATTATAACTCGTTTCATAAATAGTCACTATGCCTAGAACTAAAAGACATGGATTATAATGTGGATGTGTAGCATAGAATTTCATGCAATGTGGACTTAACATGCTTATTTTCAACTGGTTTACCTTAATCCTTAGTGAGATCAAAGCATATTAAAATTAGAGTGTGAATAAACCAAAACTTTATTTCTATAGAAAATAACCTAAAATATCCATAAACTGAAATAATTGAAAAATGTCTATATTAGATAAGAATCTAAAATCACAATCTCCAACTAAACTAAATATTCTCTAATAACATGACACCCATACGAATAGTGTGCTCATGAAGCATCTTGGGTGGCAATACCTTAATAAGTGGATCCGCAATCATAGAGTTTGTGCTCACATACTCTATACACAACTGCACATTCTGAATTCTTTCTTTAACAACTATGAACATGATGTCTATATACTTTGACTTCGTCAAGCTCTTGTTATTGTTGGAATAAGGCATTATTGACTTATTGCCACAAGATAACTTGAGTGATTTATCAATACCATTTACTATTCATAGTCCCATAACAAAATTTTGCAGCCACATTCTATGATTAGATGCTACATAACATACTATGAACTCTGTTGCCATTGTTGAAGAGGCTGCAAGAGACTGTTTACCATTCTTCCAAGAGACAACAACCCCAACTAGTAGATAGATGTAGTCCGATGTGGACTTCATACTATCTTGGCATCTAGCAAAATTAGAGTCAATATACCTGATGATCTCAATCTAATCTAGCCTCCAATCTAATATTTGAGCATGTAGCCTTTTGTTTTTTGTAAGTACCGCAAGACCTATTTCACCGCTTTCCAATAGTCTACTCTTAGATTACTTAGGTATCTCCTAAACATCCTAGTAAATTATGCAATATCCAGTCACGTACAAACTTGAATACATATTAGACTTCTTACAACTGATACATAAGGAATCTTCTGCATTTCTTTCACCTCAAAATTATTCTTAAAGCACTGATTGAGACAAAACCTGTTCCCTTAGCCACATGGGTATCACTTGGTTTGCAATCTTGCATGCCATATCTCTTGAGTATCGTTTTGATATAACTCTTTTGTGATAATCCAAGAATACATTACGAACGATCCAAGTGTATCTGTATGGCTAATACGAAAGAGGCTCACCAAGATCTTTCGTCTTAAAATTTTTAGCTAGAAATCTTTTAATGTCGTGAGATAAGCCTATATTATTGCTGACAAGCAAAATGTCATCGATGTATAAAACTAGAAAAATATACTTACTCACCTAGAACTTATTATTTATGCAATCATTGATTAAATTCATCTCAAAATTGAATGAGATGTTCACTTAATGAAACTTGAAATATCATTGTTGAGATGCTTGCTTGAGTTCATAAATGGTTTCTTAAATTTACAAATCATATTCTTTGGGTTTCTTGACACAAAATTTCTGCTTGCACCATATAGATATTCTTATAAATGTCACCATGGAGAAACACTATCTTCACATCCATTTAAGTTATAAGATTGAATCCTGAAAGAGTCTTTCAAAGAAATTGGAGAG
The DNA here is from genome assembly GCF_000493195.1 of Citrus x clementina. Classification (NCBI taxonomy): domain Eukaryota; kingdom Viridiplantae; phylum Streptophyta; class Magnoliopsida; order Sapindales; family Rutaceae; genus Citrus; species Citrus x clementina. The sequence goes on along the minus strand of NW_006262339.1, from coordinate 18,185,211 downwards.
AAAGTTTCTTTATAGCCGATACCTTCGTTATGTGTAAAGCCCTTTCTGAAAAGACGCGCCTTGTACTGCTCTACATTGCCTTTCGAATCTCTCTTGGTCTTAAATATGTATTTGCAACCAATAGGTTTCATACCTTTTGGTAATGAGATAAGATCTCATACGTCATTATCCTTCACAAACTTCATCTCCTCATTCACGCCATCAATCCACTTCTAAGAGTTAGAACTTAATTTCTATGTCTTGATAGTAATTGATCGGATTATCTTCCATCACTCCAATGTTTACCTCATTTCTCTAGTGGATCTCCTTAATAGAGTAGGTTCTTGAGATGGTAGAGTTTGTTCTTCTAGAGCAACTTCTCGTATAGGGGCATGAGACCCTGATCAATGCCAATAACACCTAAAGAAATATCAACATATCCCTATTCAAATACAAAGTCCCTAGCCATATCACACTTGCAAACTCGACATCCTTAAAGAATTGAGCATTTTCCAACTCAAAAACCAACTTAGTCGTGGAATCATAAAACTTGTACCCCCTGGATCTTTCAGAGTATCCAATAAAAATAACAACTCAACTGTTTCTCATTAAGCCTGTAAGCCCTTACCTCAGCTAGACATCCCAAACATGCAAATGTTTTAGAATAGACTTTTTTCTCGTCTAAAGCTCGTAAGGGGATTTGATAGTCGCTTTAGTTGGAACCTTGTTAAGGATTAAAATTTAGAAAAAATTATAAGCCGCACGCCCTAAGTTTACATCTTATGAAATATATTACAAAAGTTTAAATTTATTTGATTTTCTACTCTAAGCTTGTAATTTATATCAATCATCCAGTAAAAAGTTCACACTGCTAGAATACTTAACAGAATTTAAGTGAAATGGAAATTCTACCCTTCAATTCAATTGAATTTTTGACTTTCATAAATACTAAAATTTAATTTAGCTTTTTTTACTTAAGAAAATGAATTGGCTAAATTGATTGCGTGTCCACGAATTAGGTTAGATTGTGTAAATTTGTGAAGATAAACTGAAAAGACAAACTATAATTTTTTTTATTTAAGGAAAATATTAGAGTTTTAAGTGTATTTAATTGAATATTGATTATCACATTTTTTTAAAATTTAAACTATTAATTTATTTTGAAAACTTAAGATGAAAAGTTAAACAAATTAAAAAATTTGTAATATTTTCTATAACCAAGTAAACTTAGGGTGTACGGCTGTTAATTTCACATAATATAATACTAAAAGACATCTCCATATGAACATAGCCAATAGATCTGCTAGTAACATGTTTTGATAATCTCTTGTATGTCTTTTTACATCTTTTTTTTTTTTTCAAATTCTTGGTGCGATTTTTATATAAAAGACATGGCACATGTTATGCCTCCCTAGACGTATGCTTTATCATTTCTTTGCTACTTTAATTTTTCAATAAACTCGTCACTTGACCAGGCCAACTTTAGCTAAAAAAACTTGTTCTTTTAAGAATAAACATATAGACCATGCAAAACAAAATGACGAAACCATCAACAAAGACACAGGAATCAGATCTAAATTCCGTTAAATTTAGTCTAAGAGAAAAGATAAGGGTATTGACTTCTAACTTTAAACTAAAACTTTGACTTTCTCATCAAATTACGCTTTCCATAGCTTGAAATTTGTATTAAATCTTCTAATCAGGCTGTTCTGTTGGGGGGGGGGGGGGGGGGGGTGGGTTACAGGACACAAAGCAGAATCTGATAATTCGCTTATGTCTTATGGGCGGCCATCGGCTTCTCGAATCGGACAGTCAAATCCAACGAACATGCTGTCCGTCAATTAGGTATACTAGCCTAATTCTATAAATTTGGTCTCATAAGGGATATTTACACACAACAACAAAAGATAAGAACAAAAACTATAACGATATAACAATGAGAAGTACGTTAGTCTTACCCTCGCTGATCCTACTCTTTGCCTTCACTGCAACGCCATTGCCTGTCAAAGGCAATGCTCAACCTGATCCGGTGCTGGACATCGCCGGTAAGCAGCTCCGAGCTGGCAGTAAGTACTACATCTTGCCCGTTACAAAGGGCAGAGGCGGCGGGCTTACACTTGCTGGCAGAGGCAACAATAAGACATGTCCCCTAGATGTTGTTCAAGAGCAGCATTCATTTAAAAATGGTTTGCCGGTAACATTTTCGCCCGTTAACCCTAAAAAAGGCGTTGTTCGTGAGTCCACTGACATAAACATCAAATTGGACGCTGCAACAAGTTGTGCGCAGTCCACAGTGTGGAAGCTTGACAATTTTGATGCGGCATTTGGGCAGTGGCTTGTGACAACTGGGGGAGTTGAAGGCAATCCCGGCCCCAGAACCATGAGAAATTGGTTTAAGATTGAGAAGTTTTTTGGTGATTACAAGCTTGTCTACTGTCCTTCGGTTTGTAATTTCTGCAGAGGTTTGTGCAGAGATGTTGGCATTTTTATTAATGGTGGGGTGCGGCGTCTGGCTTTGAGTGATATTCCGTTCAAAGTTGTGTTTAAAAAGGTTTGAAGATCGAGCTGCTGAGAGCTCCGCAAATGCTTCCAGTTAAAAATAAAGTTTGTTTTCTTTTAAGCTTGTACTCATGCTTTAATAAAAGAATAAATTAAGTTGTAATAATAAACGTTGCATCAATTTTGCATGTCTATGAATAATAAACTAGAAAATAGAACCGCGCTTCACGCAGCTTTGAAAAAAAAATTTAGTATTATCCTTTTTTCTTAATTTACACTTGTGAGATAGTGGGAGTTATAGGGAAGCTAAAGGTTGCTAACGAGAGATAGTGGGGAGACTAAGAGATATATGTTATGAACATCTATATTTATTTTAATAAATTCATAACACTCCCCCTTGGATGTTCATTATAAAGAATATGTCTTATTAAAATATTTACATAATTGTTATTATGTAATAACAATCAAATTAATTATGAGAAGATGAAAAGTCAAATTTAAAAGAAAATTTTTCTATTTATTAGATAATAGAAAATATACAAAGACGAGAAATAGTAATGCCACATCACCTCCTCAAGTCCCAACTTTATATATATATAGATACTTTTTTTCTTCAAGTTGCTATTTTGGTTCATCATTTTCCTGATTGGTGTCAACATTTTCATTTTAAATTACGAAGGAGATTAAATCATTGTGATAGTTCAATTCCAGTAAGAAAAAATTAAATCATTTGTACAAAGAATTGATAGTTCATAACAATCTATGAACTTGACTCGATTATAGCATAAAATATGTAGAATTAAAGAAGCCAACCATGGGACTGTAATGAATAAACCATACATTGATGATATAAGGATAAATTTTCTATAAAAAAAGAGATTGTTAGTTTTCTCCCTACTAAAATAAACATATATATTATTTATTTCCGTATTATTTTATAATAAGTAATAACCACTAGGCACCATTCTTTAATAATATTACTTTATTTTATTTTCGAATACACTTTTTTTTAAATTTATTATAAATTAAGTAAATCATATAAATTGAAATTAAAATAAATTAAATAAGTTGAATTAAAATTTGTTTCGTTTTAAAGTTATACGCATGCTTTAATAAATGAATAAAGTCGTAATAATAAAAGTTGCATTGATGTTGCATGTTTACGAACAATAAAAACTTTTCTTCGTGTTGGTATTTTGGTTAATCATTTTCTGATTAGAGCCCACATTTTTGCACCAAATGTATTTCATGTGTTGCATTTGCTGTATCTGTTGGGGAAAAATCAGGTTTTTAAAATATTATAAAACATTTTTAGGACCGCTCTTATATAATATATAGGAATACGTAATCCAGAAATCGTACCTTAAAAATCTGATTTGGCTTTTTCCGCTGGAGTAATTTAGGCTCCTAGATCACGATCCGTCACCACCACTCTTATTTGATCACGATCCATCACCACCACGCTTGTTAGATCACGAACTGTTACCAATGATCTTCCAGGTTATGACTTAGGTTCGATCTGCACTTGATGTGTGGGCACCTTTATCACTACCAAAGCAACTAGCACGAGAAAATTTTTCTCTCAACAATAGATAGAAAAATCTTTTTCTCTGATCTGTATAAAGTGGCTGCCCTCTTTTTCTTTAGAGAAAATAAGCATTTTATATCTTCCTTTAGTGAAAACCCTAGGCTCCAAATAATCAAAAAATAAAACTTACGTTACTTGCTTTTTCTATAGGGGACCTACCTTGTAAAATAACATAAGGCCCCTTATATACAAGCTAATTAAATGGAGCCTCCCACTAAAAGATATATTTAGGCTTTTGACCCAAATAGCTAGTTATCTTACTTATTAGTCCAGTAGTGTTGCAATCAATTAAATGAGCTAACCCGAGAATCATTTGGGAACATACAATAGTGGCTATAACAATCAGCCCTGTAATTAAACTAGCCTAATTATTTAATTCCAAATCTACTGCACTAAAAGATTGGAATTGACCTCCATAATTGTATGCTCGAATAATAATTCGTCCCAAGCCACATTGATTTCTTTACTGCAAAATCGTTTGTACCATATCGTTAATTAAATTGATATCTCAACTGTCCAATCAATTTAATAACATCTTATTCCTTGATACTTACTGGTTTTCTTTAATGATCATTTTCAACATACTAAATATGTTGGCACACTCTGACCAGAGAATTCTATGATCAAATGCCAAAAACCCATCAAGAGATGTGTTGTACAAATTCTATATTGTTAATCCATAACTTCAATACTCATAATTGCTCCCACCAAGATACCAGGTAATCTTGCCACAATTTTGTGTCATCCCCATTGGTAACTCAAATGGAATAACAATTACAATCATGAAATCATAACTAACTCAAGATTAAGATTACAGTGAAATCAATGCCTATGAGATTTAATAAATCTGACAGTCATTTCATGGTTAATTAAATCTCATATGTGATCATGTTCAATGTAGTCGTACTACATCAATAAATTCATACAGGATTAAGACAAATCATTCAATGAATTCATTACAGTCTATACCTAAATAAAGTGTCCAACTTTATTTATCAACTGTGAACTAAATTTATTTAATCATAAGATAACTTGTATTTATGTCTTCTGCGAATCCACATGGTGATTGAAATACAAGTTATGCAACCCAAGAGGGGGGGTGAATTGGGATATAAAAAATTTATGCAATACAATTCGCACAACAATTTAATCTATTGCCTTAATCAAATCAAAACAATAAATTCATTCAAGCACAATATTAAAAGAGTAAGGGAAGAGAAAACGAACACAAGGATTTTTACGTGGTTCGGCTATCCCCGCCTATGTCCACGCCTCCAAGCCAACCGAGCTCGAGGATTTCACTATCCAAGCCTCCCAAGGCTTCAAATGTTTACAATTGACTTCCAAGGTGTCAATGAACCTTTACAACAAGAGATTATATCCCCAATCTTTTCACCCCAAGTGTTTCCCACACTTGTAAACTCACAATTTGATGAGAAATAAAAATTGCAACAAAAACTCTCTCTAAGAGTGGATAAACAAATTATAGCTCAATGATGATTCAACAAACGATGATTTATGAAATGGAAGCTCAATATATGTTATATGATATTGTTTTTCCTTGTGTTAGTTCTTAAAATGAAGTTTGAGTTGAGTTTTTATAGTGAAAGCCCAAAAACTAGCCGTTATAGGCAAATTCCAGCGTCCAAGTGGCTAGCTGCTTGTTTATCCGGCTCGCCGCTCAGGAATAGTGATATTACCATTATTTTTGAATTTTACTACAGTAATACTGTTCACTTAAATTACACTTTGGCCCAAAATTATTTATAATTATACTATAGCCCAAAACGTCAGAAAACTTTACAAATAGGTCCAATTTCAGAACTTCCGAAATATAGTTATCTTTTCCAAACTTTTCAAAATTATGATATAGCCCCAAAGATTTTATTGTTTCGCATAAAGGTCCTTTTCAACATAATACCCATATTTTTCAAAGTTCTCAAAACCTTTCACTTTAGTCCAAAATATTCATAAATTATAGTTTGGCCCAAAACATTTCAAATGTTTGTAAAAAGATCAAACTCCGAAATTTAATAATAATACTTATTAAAATCAAAGATTTCAAAACTTAGCATTTAAGTCCAAATTACTCAATTCCACAAAATACTTTGCTTTATAAAAATAAAACCTTTTAGCTTATGAAAGGTATTTAATTAAATTAATCTCTTGAGCTTCTCAAATACTAAATCATGCATCAATTAAATCATACCGGCTTTACAAGAATTTATCGCACTAATTTGTTCGTTGAGCTCTAAACTATATTCTTGATGTCACCGTTGTCCGTTGAGTGTCTTCAATCTTGATTTCACTTGATTCACTTGCATAAATATTATCCTTAAAAAACTAGTAAAAATGTGAAATACAATATTTATTAAATCACTCAATACATATGTTTGTTATCATCAAAATTATATTATTTATAGCCCTTTAGGCTAACAGTGATCACATAAATACATATAATATGATTAAATGGAATTTAATATAAATATTAATGCAATTAAGATATTTGAATAAAATACCTCATTAATTTTATTAATCAGAAAAAATATTTATTACAATTAAATAAACACATATGCTTTTAAAGAGCATATTTTCCCAACACTATCTTCTTCATCTACAAATCATTGATGGTGAGTGATTGTTTATTATTATATCATATTCCGAGAGAAAATGGTAAAATAAGAAATATTATGTCAAAAACTTAGCTAGTCCTAGAGAAAAATCCCGGGCACTAAGGACGATTGATATAGGAGAGTAGATTATTTCCGAGTTTAGCATTTTGATTATTTCGGAGTTTAGCATTTTATTTTGAAATAAAATTCTGATTCTTTGCTTCCTAAGGAATTCATATTCAAAAATTAATATTTGTTAATTAAGATTCTTAGTCAAATTTATAATTTTAAATATAATACAAAAATCATCAAACGGTAACACTAGTTTTGTAATTAACTGATGAAAAAGACAAAAATAAAGTATGATTATAAATGAACAAATTAAACCAATCAAAAATCGATTCGATTCATTTGTTACTTAAAGATAAAGGAATCAAATCAAAAAATAATTTATATTATTATTTGTTTAATAAATAGATTGAATTTAAATTCCAAAACTTAACAATAAGTTATTTAGGATTTGACACAAATTCAACCCATTAACCCATTTTACCTCCTTTAAAAGACGGCGTTCAAAAATGTAAGAGGAGTGTTATTAATGGATGGTGATGTTGTTTTCGAGATATCAAACGCGCCCATCACTTTTGTTAAGCATATAATAAAGTATTTTCTTGCTGATTGCCAATTCTCATATACATACGCACATGCATACATAAATACACCCCCCCCCCCCCCCCCCCAACACACACATACACACACCATCCTACCAATATCCAGTTCGTCGAGCTCCATTTGATCAAGCTACTCCAATCTATCGATGGCAAGTATCCATCCAAATGTAAATTCATAATAAGGTATGATGGATATGTCCATATTCATATCTAATTTTTAAAATTTGATATGGATATAGATATGAATACCCATGAATATTTAGTTTTTATCATATGAAAAGAAAGCAAAAAATATGAACTAAAATAATAATAATATAAAATAGTTAAATCAATCTCAGATTTTAATACTAAATTAGAAATAACAAATCCAAATAAAAAATATCATAACTACAAATTCACAAAAAAAACTATCATTTGAAATTACAAATTAATTTTAAACTAAAAAACAAAAAAAAAATTCTTCTAATAAGCCTTCTTTGTAAATTATTCTTCTAATGGCTATGTCTCCTATTCATCATCATTATTAGTCATTTCTCTATTTATTTCTTCTCTGTTATTAGCTTATCTTTAGGAATTTCATTTTTCTTTTTTTGTTTTGCTTAAAAAAATAGTTTTGAAATAGAATGTAAACAAATGTTATCAAACAAAGTGTGGAACTCAGATGAGTTTGATATCTTTCATTTGAGCTCATATCTAATTCTGAGTACAAACTAAGGGCTCTAATATATTAGGATGAAATCTACTACGATGTGGGATTAAAAATCAACAATCCATACTAAATTCTACTACATGTGTTAGCATGAACATGCACTCACAAATATTGACCAAAATGTTGTTTATGAAATATTTCAAATCCACTATTCATCAAATTATACACTCACAAATAAAAGTAATTTAAACAATAACCATTTTTACCAAGTAAGTATTAGTTTACAAGAAATGGCAGGTGTTTGAAATGAATTTTTAGTCCATAAAATTTATTTAGCCCATAAATTTCAAAAATAATTTCTACATGTGAATTATGTCGAATTATCCATAAATTAACATGCGAACACCAAATTATTGGTATATTTCAAATGATTCATTTAACTCAAGCAAAGAAGAAAACTTCCACAGTTCAAGCAACATTTGGACCATCAATTGATATCAAAACACAGACATAAAATAAAAGCTATGTACACATGTAGTTATTAATGCACTGAGAGAAAGATAAAAAGAAAGATATGTTAAATAAGAAAAAGAAGAAGCTGTAACGCTGAAGAGGAGATAGCAAAGTCGGGAATAAACTAATATCAATGTCCCGTGAATAAGCAACAACCGGTGTGATCAATGGCTCGCGAGCAACTAGTAGCTGACGTGTGAAGTAAAAAGAGATAACCTAGGATTTGCTAAAAAAAAAATAGAAAAGGGTATGACATTCGGGTAAATGAATATTATGTCAAATATAATTCTTCACTTCATTTTAATTTTATAAAATATTATTTTTTAGCCCAATCAGATAAATGGATTCACATCTAATATTCATATCTATCCAATATCTAATTGGATGTTTAAAAAAAAAAATCATATCCATATCTAAAATACATCGGATAGATATTATCTAATCCAATTAAATTGGATATATGGAAATCCAACTTGGATGGATCAATTCGCATCCCTACTCCAATCCCTTTTGAACACAAATTCATTAATATTGTAGTCCATTTGGGCTAAAAATTGGGCCCAAACATAAATAAATAAAGGAAAATTATTTACTATATAGACTAAGTTTACCTTGCTATAAAAAATAATACAAAAATTTGAATTTATTTGATTTTTCACCCTAAGTTTGTAAATTGTATTACCGTCCACCAAAATGTTAACACTATTATAATATTCAATAGAATCTAAGTGAAAAGATAATTTTACCCTTGAATCTGGTAGTTGATCAGAAGGATAAACATCGTTAAGCATGCAATCATCTTCCAAAGCAACAAGGGTGTCTTGGTTCTTAGAATTAGAGGTCTTGATCCATTCTCCTTTCTTCCGAGAAAAATCAATGCTTGTCATAGCTTCCGGACCAATCCTTTTAGTCTCTTTATAGACTGTATCTGGAAGAGGCACTTGAAAAATGTCACAATATCTTAGAAATGATACTGCCATATGAAAGCAAGCGGTGGTTCACTACAGGAGTACTTAACATATGCCTCAAAATAACATACCCAAGATTAATAGGTCGCCCCTCAAGAAGACTATCCAATAATCCGACATCCATCCTCGTCACTTCATCCGAATGACACTTCCTAGGAGTAACAATATGTTGTAATATGGTATGGAGGATCCTAACTTGTAAAGGTAACAGTTGTGATTGGAATGGAAGAGCACAAATATCATTTGTTAGGTCTCGATGCCTACAAATATTCCAAACACCATAAGGATGAACAAAATCAACAAATGAGAATTCCTTTCTAAAAGTATAAATATTGTGAACATTTGGAATACCTAGGATATTGTTTAAGTCCTCAATATCGAATTCTATAAGAACACCCCCGACATGAGTAACCATCCTATCTAATCTAGTTGCGGAAATTGCTATGTTCGAGTAAAAAACACGGATTAGATTAGGATATACTCGATCATCAAAATCTAAAGCCGACTCTGAAGGCAATAGCATGTTTCTAACACTTCTTCCACATACCACCAACTCCTTAAAATCCTCAAAATCCACATAATAAGAATCAATTACCTTTCTTCCCATAAAGCAGTCTTTGAAGCATTTAGTCATCAAAGCTGTGGAGAAATGGATCCTTTCGAATTCGGAGGTTTCCCGTGTTGGTATTGGATTCCTACCGGGAACACCTTTTCTCTTCCGAGCACACCTTGTTAATTCAACCATGGACACACTTGAGGATATTGGACATTTTTGAAAAAGATGAAAAATAAAGGAAATGGAATCGATTAAAGGGATAATGGAGAGTTGAGGATGTGATTAGGAGGCTCAATTTGGCCAAACGATGACAAAAGTCCAGCAAAAAACGAAGAAAACCGATTGGCTTCCTTTAGCATTTTAATTTAGGGCTTGATTTGTTGTTTTGAATTAGTAAAAGTAGCTTAAAGATGTTTAGAAATGTTTCTATCGAAGTAATTTGGTAGGAAAGTGCAAGAAAAATAAAGTATTGGAGAGAGAGAAAGAGCTTGGGTATCGCGGTTATGGAGAAAACGGTGAAAGGCTAAGTTGAAGTGAAGAAGCAAAACTAGGAATTTTTTATATTGTACGAATACGGCGAGACATTTTCTATAATCGGCGAGCCGATAAATTCTAGAGACCTCTTAATGGAAAACGGTGATCCGGTTGACATTAACGGTGAAGGACTAATAAAAGATAGCTCTCTATTTTTAGTCGGCGCACCGTTTTTAGCGAGTGATTTGCCGATAATTTTCATATACCATATCCTAGTTTCTAGATTTAAACGGTAAATTGTTTATCACCAAACGGTTAGCCGTTTATTTTTACTATGATTTCACACATTTGTTTTAACTTTTGGCTAGCAATCAATTTATTCCAAGATCATTTCATTGATCTGTAATATCTTAAGTGCTAGTTTAATGCATGATTTAGGAATGCACATAATTCATACAACCAATAAGCAATCACATCAAGAAAGTGAAATAGACTTGATATCATATAAAGCTATGCTATTGTGCAATTTTAATGATTCCAAGCTCGTGCCTAATTTTAGTAAATTGTTCTTCATTAAGGGGTTTTGTGAAAATATCGGCAAGTTATTTCTCGGTTGTAAAAGTTTTAATGCAATATCTCCTTTTTAAACATGATCTCTCAAGAAATAATGTCTAATCTCTATATGCTTCGTTCTTAAGTGTTTTATAGGATTCTTTGAAAGATTAATGGCACTGGTATTGTCACACATGATAGGTATTTTATCAAGGTAAATGCCATAGTCTCTAAGTGTTTGTTTCATCCATAAAACTTGAGCACAACAACTTTGGGCTACAATATACTCAGCCTTGGTAGTTGATAGTGCAACCGAATTTCATTTCTTGCTAAACTAAGAGACTAGAGAGTGACCTAACAAGCGACATGTTCCACTAGTGCTTTTCCTATCAACCTTATATCTAGTAAAATTGGCATCCAAATAACATGTTAAATTTATATGTGTTCCCCTAAGATACCAAAGGCTAAGATCTATAGTTCCACTCAAATAATGAAAAATGCTTTTTAGGGCAAGCAAATGAGATTCTTTAGGGCATGATTGAAATTTTGCACATAAGCACACACTAAACATAATATCAGGCCTACTAGCAATCAAGTAAAGTAAGAATCCGATCACACCTCGATATGTTCTGACATCAACTTTCTTCCTTGTCAAGCTTGATGGTTGAGCTCATTAGAGTACTTTTTATCTTTCCATCTTTAAGTCCGAATCTCTTTAGTAAATCTCTTACATATTTGGCTTGATGGATGAAGATTCCTTCTTCGGCTTATTTTATTTGAAATTCAAGAAAGTACTTTAATTCTCCCATCATGCCCATTTCAAATTCCTTACTCTTACAAGATGAAAATTCCTTGCACAAAAACTCATTAGTAGATCCAAATATAATAGCATCAACATAAATTTGAACAATGAGAATATCTTGATTCTTGTTCTTAATGAAAAGAGTGGTATCTGCTTTTCCCATTGAAAAATCATTATCTAACAAGAAAATTTTAAGCCTATCATACCAAGCTCTAGGTGTTTGTTTTAATCTATACAATGCTTTTGACAACTTATAAACATGATTTGGAAATTTTTCATTTTCAAGACCAGGGGGTTGTTGCACATAAACTTCTTCCATGATATAACCATTTAAAAATGAACTTTTAACATCCATTTGATATAAAATAAAATCTTCATGGCATGCAAATGCTAAGAGCATCCTAATGGATTCTAATCTAGCTACAGGCACAAATGTTTCATCAAAATCAATTCTCTCTTCTTGGTTGTAACCTTCAGCCGCTAATTTAGCTTTATTTCTTAACACCACACCAAATTCATTCATTTTGTTTCTAAATACCCATTTAGTGCCTATAATGGATTGATGTTCCGGTTTTGGGAACTAATTCCCACACATTGTTTCTCTCAAATTGATTTAACTCCTCTTGCATTGCCATAATCCAAGATTCATCATTTTCCGCATCCGTAAAGGATTTTGGTTCAATTTGAGCTATGAATATAGCATGCCTCACATGTATTCCTGAATGATGATCTAGTTGTTACGCCTCGTAAGGGATTTCCTACAATTAAGTCTTTAGGATGAAAAGAAAAATACCTCCACTCCTTGGGGAATGATTGAGAAGCACCTTAATTTTGCTCTTCATTTGTTTCTTCATGTTGCTCTTCTTGATTTCCTAGTGTTGCATCCTTTTGGTTGATGACTCTTCTTGTAGTTCTTCATCTGCGTTATCATTAACAACAACTTTCTCTATAGAGGAGGGGTTAAATTCATTAAACGTAACATGCATTGATTCTTCCAAAACTAAAGTTCTTTTTTTTTATAAAATCTATAAGCTTTGCTTGAGTTTGAATACCCAAGAAAGATGTCAACATCATATTTTGAATCAAAATTTTCAAGGTTATCTTTTGTATTCAACATAAAACATTTGCATCCAAAAACATTAAAATAATCAATGTTGGGTTTTCTATATTTCTAAAGCTCATAGAGAGTTTTATTTAGATGAGGTATAATTAACACATGATTTAAAACATAACAAGCAGGGTTGACGATCTCGGCCCAAAAATACTTAGGCAAAGAATTTTCATTCAACATGGTCCTAGCCATTTCTTGAATAGACCTATTCTTTCTCTCAACAACTCCATTTTGTTGTGGAGTTCTAGGTGATAAAAATTGATGTAAAATGCCTAAATTATTGTAAAATGTTTCAAATGCATGATTTTCAAACTCTCCTCCACGATCACTTCTAATGCATGCAATACCATACCCTTTTTCATTTTGAATTTTGTTACAAAACACTTTAAAAGCATCAAGAGCATCATCCTTATTAGCTAAGAACAATACCTATGTGTATCTTGAAAAATCATCAACAATTACAAAAGCATAATACTTGCCACTTAAGCTAGCATACCTTGAAGGTCAAAATAAGTTTATGTGAAGTAGTTGGAGAGGTTTCGAAGTGGAAGTATGATTTTTAATTTTAAAGAGGTTTTGATTTGTGTACCAAATTGGCATGCTTTACAAATTCTATATTTTTAAAATCCGATTTTTAGAAGACCTTTAACCACATCATTTTTCAAAATTTTTGAAATGAAATCCATGCTTATATGTCCTAATCTTTTATGCCGTAACCAACAATCATCATGCAATGCGAAAAAACATTTATCATGGGCAGGTGCACAATCTATATCAATGGTATAAACATTACCACATCTATTTCCAATAAACAAAATTTTGTTATCACATGCATTCTCAATAACACATTTAGTTTTATCAAAAATAATTTTATAACCTTTGCCACACAATTAACGAATACTAATCAAATTGCGTTTCAAATTTTCAACCAAACATATATTTTCAATGAGAGTTGAAGATACTTTATCAATAATACCAATTCTAAGGATCTTTCCCTTTGAATTGTCTCCAAAGGAAAAATTTCCACCATTTTCAATTTTGGTGAAGCTTGAAACCCAAGTTTGGTTTTGGTCATATGCCTTGAACAACCACTGTCCAATTGCCATTTATTTTTCTTCTTCTTCAACCTTTGCAAAAGAAATCTCAAGTCTTAGGTATCCAAACCTTTTTGGGTCCTTGAGTGTTAGCAATGGTTCATTCTGGAACCCAAACACATTTTACGCGATAATATGCATTTCTTTTAACTAGAAATCTATACTTCATGTGACCATTTTGATTACAATGGTGGCCGTTGTATGATTTTTATAAGCAATTACTACCAATGCCAATGTGCAAGTATACACAATAAGTAATAAAGTGATGAGTATTCAAAATCGTCTCCACAAGGATTGATGCTACCTGAAATGCTAAAGCAATCACAATAGTACAAATCAACTTAAGACCGAAACAAACAATTGTCAAGTAATTCCTATCGTAATTAATGATCGCAAGAGATTTAAATAAAACAATATTGTAATAAAATAAACTAGGTTAAATGTGTCAAAGATTCAATTGAGATTATAGCAGTTGAATGATCAAACTCTCCTAATTGGGTGACTGTTGTTTATCAAGTTAGTACCAGTTGTTACAATAAGTGCTGCAGCACTAGACATAATAAATCTGCATCCTCAGCTATCGCATGTTGGAAGTCTCGTACCTTTAAATCTATTAACAATGACCAGTTGCTAATATATTTATGGTACGACATTATAACCTTTAATCTCTCCACCTTACAAGGTCAACACCTATGTCTAGTGTGTCACAAATCTTAACTTCAAGTATTGCCCTTATGGGATTCAAGATAACTTAATCCAGGAAACTCGACTTAAGATCAAGTAGTACTCTAATACTATCCGCTAAGACATGCCATTTTGCTGCTCTATCTTAACTGAAGCTATTAAATGGGTGGTCAACCGAAATAACAGTTATATTCATAAAAACTACTAGAGTACAATGCTACAGCAATCCCATAACAACATATAAGAACAGTCAAGAACCCATTGGATTATTTGTCACTCAACTACAAGTAAATTTAGTTCATATTCCGAATGAGAAAAATAAACATAAATATATTAATCTCGGAATACATCAAAACAATTAAAGGAAGAAGATAAATATAAGTTGAGCACAGTGAAAGATAAATCCAAATAATTCTACACGATTCTCTAATGTTTCCGAAACAACACTCTTCAATTATGATCTTCTTCTTCTTTCCTTGTAATTATTCTAATGATAATTCTCTTACCGCCTTTCTATGTGGTGTTGCCTCCCTTTTATATTGCAAATTAGGGTAAACAAAAGCCCATGAGCGTTCATGCGTTAAATTAGGAAACATATGCTGACTCGCGCCTAAGTTTTCTCCCGCATTGCTTCCAGATTGTTACAGCACGGGTTGCTCTAACATCCGCAACAACACTGCATTATTCTTGATTGTGCTTTTCTTCTTTTGTGGCCGTCTTCTTTCCTCCTCTTGCTCATCTAATGTCTCAACATCCCCTCATGAATTAAGACTTTCCGAGAACCTACAATTATGCATCTGTTTTTAGCACAAATTACTTTGATTCAAGCAAAACTTATTAAAACTCAACTAAAATGAATGTTTATGCAAAATGTAACCAAAATGTAATAAAAATACCTTATTTGTTCTCTAAGTGATCTTGATTTAAGTCTAGAATTGATGTAATAACTCTTATTTCCTAGAGTTATCAGTGGCATACAACTTGATTATTAGTAGAGGTGCTCTTCCAAAATAATTATTATAAAACTTTTGTTTTAAACACAAATTTTTGTGAATTAAGTAAGTTTTCCAATACCTTTTGCCCATTTGTAAATTTTAAGACAACATCACTAAGTTAAATGTTCTTTTTCTTGAGTATTTCATTTTCCTATTTCAAATCATCTATACGTGACTCTAGATGCTCATGTGAAGTGCTTGGTTTCTCATTTGATAATACAACTTTATCATACAAAGTTTTATTCTCTAATTCTAAGCATGCAATCTTTGCACTTAGAGATTCATTTTCATTTGTGAGCTCTGCAACTTTCTTTTTAAGACATGCACCTTTTTTACCATTTTTCATCTAATCATCATGCAATTCCTTAAAAACATCATATAATTCATCATAGGTATGATCATTTACCTCATTGAATTCGTTAAACGATTCTTCCCCAATTGCCATGAGAGGGAGATTTGACATTTCTTGTGGCTCTTCATCATTACTTGTTACCTCATCGTTGTCATCTCATGTGGCTACCGTTGCTTTTTTCTTGAGCTTATTTAGAAGAGGACATTCTGATCGTATGTGTCCAAGCTTCTTACATTCATAAAAGGTGATTGGGTCTTTCTTCTCCTTTTGGTTCTTGTAGTTTCGGAATCTTTTCCGCTTATTGGTTTTCTTGAAAAATTTTCTAAACCTACTAGCCATCAAAGCCATGTCTTCATCATCAAGCTCACTTTCCTCATCACTCTCATGTTTTGATGCCTTGAGTGTGATGCTCTTCTTTTTCTTTTCCTCATTACCTTTTTATGCTGCTAAATCTTCCTCATATGAAATAAGAGAACCAATTAGATCATCAATAGGCAAAGTGATTAAATCTTTAGCTTTCATTATGGTGGTTCTTTTAGGTCTTCATTCCATTTGCAAAAATCTAATGATCTTCTTAACTTTTTCGCTGTTTGAAAAGGTTTTTTCTAGGGCTCCTAATGTGTTCATGATATTTGTAAACCTAGTATACATGGAATAAATACTTTTATTTTGTTCCATTTGGAACAATTCATATTGTCTAGTGTATCTAATAATCTTAGACTCTTTAACTTTATTTTTTCCCTTCATAGACAACTTTAATTTTGTTCCATATTTCTTGAGCACTCTCACAACTAGACACTCTATGAAATTTAGTCTTATCAAGAGTACAAAACAAAGCATTCATTGCCTTGGAGTTTAAAGATATATTTTTCTTTTCTAACTCACTCTACTGACTTGAAGGTTTTGGAATATCATCTCCTGCTTCATTTTTAATCATAGGCATGAATGGACCATCACAAACAACTTCCCAAATTTCATAATCTAAAGCTTGCAAATAAATTCTCATTCTAGTTTTCCAATATGGGTAATCATTACCATCAAAGAATGGTGGCCTAGTTGTGTATTGTCCTTCCCTAAAGGTAAAGTCATTTTGGGTTACCATTGATCTTTTACTCTAGACGGTTAAGTCCTAATAAGAGAACTTTGCTCTAATACCAAATGAAATACTATCTAAGCAACCAAGAGGGGGGTGAATTTGGTTTCTAAAAATATACAATGCTTGAATAAAACTTTAATGCAAATATTAAATAAATTTAAAACAATAATAAATAAATCAACCAAAATGTAAAGAGATAAGGGAAGAGAGATTCAAACACAGCGATATTTACATGGTTCGGCCAACCTTGCCTATGTCCACGCCTCCAAACTCACCAGCCCTGAGGATTCCACTAATTAAATTGACACTTGTGAAGTCAATTGTAATTGTTCTTAAAGCCTTGAAGGCTTTAAGAACAATTACAATTGACTTCACAGGTGTCAATCAACCTTTACACCAAGAAATTATCTCCAATCTCTTAACCCAAGTGTATCCCAACACTTACAATCACTCAAAACAAATATTACAAATGTGTTTTTCTCTTACACAATATATATGATTACAAATGAATACTCAATGCGTGAATAAATGAAACAAGAACAAATTTAAGGCTTAATGAACGTTGTATTCGCAATTACAAGCTCAATGATAACTCTTTTATCAATTCTTGTTTGAATTTGATTGAGCTTATTTATTGTTGAGCTGAAAAATAGCCGTTATTGACTTTCTGCTAGAAATCGGATCGCCATTAAATGTTTTCAGTTAACTGTTTTGACTGGTCCAAGTGATCGTTGAGTTGAATTTTAAATAATCAGTTAACCATTTGCCATTATCGGTTCGTCGTTAATTTCCAAAGACCTGCAAAACAAATTTTGGCTATCCGTTCTTGCTAAACGATTCAAGGTCGGTTAGTTGTTTGCAGTTAATGGTTCGTCGGTCATTCCCAGTAACATGCAAAACAAAATGAGCTTATCCATTTTTGTTAAACGGTTCAAAGTTAAGGATTTATGACTCTCTGAAAATCATCGGTTAACTGTTTTGATATTAACTGTTCACCGTTTAATTCCAAAATCATAATTTTAACAGAATTTTGCAGGAAATGATTTTTCAATTAAAGTTAACAAATACCCAGATTTCATGAAAATATTTAGAAATATTATATGGCTTTTAAGAAATTGTTTATTAATAAAAACTCCAACATCTTTAATAAAAAACATATAAAGTTTGTTACCATCAAAATCAATACTATAGACAAATACATGTTAACAATGGGACCAATGCAAGTTGAAATTTTAGAGCTATGTATTTGTGTGTATATGACTTTTCTACGTACACATAAGTCTACTTTATTAGAGAGAAATTAGATACATATGATGTGTTCAGAAAACTATGTGAAAATATTAAAAATGAACAAAATTGCAATATTGTCATAATTAAGAATCATCCTGGAAGAGAATTTGAAAACTCTAGTTTTGAAGAAATTTGAAATTTACATCGAATTTCACATGAGTTTTCTTCACCTATTACTCAAAAACAAAATGGTATTGTAGAAAGGAAATATAAGACCTTACAGGAAATGGCTTAAGATATGTTAAACTCAAAGAAGCTTTCAAAGAGATTATGGGCTGAAGCACTTAACACTGCTTGGTACAGTATTAATCATGTTTATCTTCGTCCAAGTACTACGAAAACTCCTTATGAGATATGGAGGGATAAAAAACCTAATTTAGTTTACTTTCATATTTTTTGGGAGTATGTGCTTTATATTGAATGATTGTGAATATCTTGGTAAATTTGATTCAGAAAGTGATGGAGCTGTTTTTCTTAGTTATTCCAATAATAACAGAGTATTCTGTGTTTATGATATAAGAACTCAAAGCATTATTGAATTTGTAAATGTGGTTATTGATGTTACAATCTAATAAACCTTCTTTAAAGGTTGTCGCAGATAAAGTCATTGAAGAAGGTCAATCTAGTGAATCTTCTTTAAAAGAAAAATAATGCTCTGTAAAAGATACCTCTAAGGAAAATCCAGAGAATGTGAAGGAGAAAGTTTCGAAGCTCCAAGCAACCATCGACCTATAGGATTAATCAAAAAGGAACCATCACTAAGAGTTAAGAAAAATAACTTGTCTTAACTTATTTTAACTAATATTGATTGATTAGTGTTCAAAATTGTATGTTTAGTAAGGGGTAAAAATATTATTTTGTGCTTATATTATAATTTATATTTATAATTATGTAACATATTATGAATTTCTAATTATTTTTCTAAATATATGATTTTGTGTATTTTTGTGTGTTTATTAGGTAAAAATAATAATTTCACGCAATTTGGGGTTCCAAACAAATGTACGGATGTCAAATTTGAATTCCAGAAGTAAGAGAAATTAGGTTACTGTCACGGAGGATTTGAATTTTTTTTTTGTAAATTTATAAGTTTTTACTACAGTAAATGTGATAATTGTAAAATTATAAGCTTTTACTATATTAGGTGGGGTAATATTTAGTGAAATGTGTTGGATATGCTTGAGTGGATTGAGTTAGGTTTATGTTTTGTTAATGGGACAAATATATGGCTAAGATGTAATTAGTTTTATTTATTTGTATGGTGTGGATTAATCATATATTAGTATAAATAGAGAGGGAAAACACACCTCTCCACACCTTTTCTTCTCTTCTTTCCCCTCAAATTCTTCTTCTCATCCCTCTTTGTAATATATTTTCAATTTTTAAATGTTTGATGAACTAACATGCTAATTGCCAATTATTTTTGTTAGCACTTTGTTGTTGTTTATGCTTGCTTCAGATTTACATTTCAGCGCCAAGTTTCATGGAAGACTTGTGTTGGATTACTTTTTCCACAAGAATCCATTTGCTCGCTAAATAAAGTTTATTGGCAATGTTATGTCCATCTTTTATTGAGTTGGCATCTTATGGCAGTGTTGTTAAATTCAAATTTTATTTTATTGCATATCTTGTAATAGCGATTAATTTATTAATTCCATAATTAAGTGATATTCCAATTTATTAGGAATAGTTGTTTCCTAGTTTCATTAGATGCCTAATTTAGCAAGTCTATTAATGATAGGATTCCATAATTAGCACATAAGATTTATTTAGAGCAAGAAGTTAGTTTAAACAGGAAGTTTATTAAATGCTCTAGATATTTCTTGGGACACAAGTAAGGTCAGAATATCATGTTTGTTCCTATTCAGATTCATGGGAATTATAAGAGGAAAGAAACTCTTATTTGGAAAGAATCCAAGTCTTTTAAGACTTGCAATTTTTGTGAAACCCTAGTGTCTATATAAATAGACGTATTTCAGAATTGAAGAAGCACAACACATAGCATAAAGAAGAAAAGCAAAATTTGGCCTCATCCCTAGAGAATCTAGATTTGTCGCATAATGTGTTACTCATTTATTTTCTTATCTTCTTCATTCAAAGTCTTGTAATATGACTATTTCTTTTTATCTCTATTGAAAGTGTATGTATGACCATGATAGCATCATAATGAGCATCAAGCGTGTACACAAAAAAGTGCCTTGAGGATCGTGGATCAAGAGGGGTAACCATTATTTAATTGAAACAGATTCAGTCTAAGGTTGAGTAAGCTATATGATGATAAATTATAAGTGAGAATCTTATATTTGGTAAATCCATAGATTGTAACATCTCAACCTAGTGAATTGCTTTCCATCTAGGTAAGTCCACGTGGGTGCAGGATTGATTAATCTTAACAGCGTAAAAATCTCCGTGTCATTTAATTTCTATAATTTATTGTGTTTTGAAAATTTAATATTTTTTAAGCAGATGAACAGTAACTGTAAACAGTAATTGCTCACAGTTCTAGTGAACAATAATGGTGAACAATATTTTCAAAAACTAATTAAGCTGTTAATTCCAAGGTTTGAACTGTCTACATCTATTTCCAATAGATCTAAGTCTTTTCCAAAATGTCATTACTGCATTAAAAAAATGGGGTACTTTATTGTTGCATTTTTTCTGCTATCGAACAAGTGTCATAATGTAGCTAATGGCACACTTATCATACAAAATCTATTTCCTCATGAGCATTTGAAAAAAATTCATTAAAGCGATCGCGAAATCTCTTAAGTTTTTTCAGAAGTGACTTTTTTCTAGACCGGCATGCCTTATTCTTTTGAAAATTTTGTAATTCTTTGATTCAGGATGTGGTGATGATGTAGCAGGCAAGCTAATTAATGGCACACATTTCCCTGCTATAATAATTTGTAAATAACAAACGTTTCACTCCCTCTTGGACATTGCTAATGAATTAAAAATAATCTTGTGAATTATGAAAAATGAGGAAGGACAGTGGCATTTGTGGTTTGGTGAAACATTCGTGAAAACTCCATTGCTTTGAAAAATAATCACATAAATTTTTTATGGATAATTATGCTTGTTGACACCAAGATCTAGTCAAGTCAATTTACGAGCTATCAACTAAATATCAATGCCAGTCATTTGAATTCATTTATATGGAGAGATGATTCACCAATGTCTAGACCTCTGAGTGTAAATCAAAGACTACAAGTTAAAGCTTCACGAGCAGCTGCAACCATAAAAAGCGGTATGGGAAGCTAGAAGTTTTTCTAGTGTTAACCTTTCAACGCTCAAGTCAGTTATGGGTTTGATAGAAAAAAGAATATAGTGTCAGGTTGTTTATAAAGATGAATTAAAAAAAATTAAGAACTCTCTCTGCTTAACAAAAAAAGTAAATAAAGAAGAAAAGTCTGTGAGATAAAGTAGTGTAAAGAGTGAGAAAAAGGGACAAATCCCTTATGTTTTGGACTGGTTGCGAGTTTTATAGGGGTTAGAATCCTCTTGCCCATAGACTACGGAATGATGGTTTTGAGATGGTGCTCAATCCCTAATTTCTCAGAGAAAATATGGAAGGAGTTTTGGCTATGTCTCCTTTTTAAATGGCTCAGTTTAAACATCTCCTTGCAAAAAAATCCTACTCATTAGTTACCTTATGGTTGAGGTGATGTATTCAAGGTCAATGTGAGGCGAGTGTTGAGTGTTAGAAAATGCATATTTATAAAGGAGAAAACCGTCATTTTACATTTCAAGTCTTACTAACACCTTTACTTTTATGAATTTAACCTTCTTTTGATTTAATTCCGTTTGTTTTATTTTAATTAAGTATTTTATGTATTTTAGGAATATCATAGTCATTTCACAATAAACGAGAGATCAGATGGAAAAACGGACATCACTTTTGAACTCAGGACGGTCGAAAACCTTAGGAGGAGCATAAAAGAAAAAATAGTACTGTTCACATGTATGGTACTATTCACGTGTACGGTACTGTATACGTTACTGTTCACGACACTGTTCACATAGACGGACGATGACGTGGCATTGACCAATGATGTGGCATTGACTGATGAGGTGTCACGATCCTGTTGGGCTAAAATTCTTATGTACTGTTGATGGTGACGTGGCAGCATATCAGTGGACGAAAAATCTCGCGTACAGTACATGCATCACACAGGATTATTTTCAACCAAACCGCGTTACTGTTCATCCGGGTCAAACCGTGTTACTGTTCATCCGCATGGTCAAACCGCGTACTGTTGACTGATGACGTGGCACAATCCTGAGCGTCCAAACTGTTTTTAATCCGATGGCCATGATTTACTCCATGTATCTATAAAAAGGGGGCCTCTCCCCCCTAATTTGATATCTCTGAGTCCATTTTTGGGATCCATTTTCTGCAATTCCTTCTCCATCTTGTATTTTCTATGTATTTTAATAAATTCCTATTTTTCCCCTAGTTCAATTATGAGTGGCTAATTTTCTTTCAAGCTTGGGTTGAAGGTGAAGTCTCAACATGTGTCATGGGCTTTATTTAGTAAATTTATTTTCGCTTCCCCTCTAGTTTTTGTGGATGTTTTGACTTTTCGTCGACAAATAATACTAATCTTGTCTAGTACCGCCTTGGTTTCTCCGGCCCTCTAGTATAAGGTTATTATTATTTGGCACAATAAGCCCTTAGCACCATATTGATTAGAGCGTGGTTCATGAGGTGTGGATTACCCCCTCATGATTTAATTGGCATTAATACGGATTATTTAGCCAATGATGCATGTTAATACGGATCCAGATACCCAAGTACATCATTTCAATAGATTTCGCTTCAATTTATTCTCGCTATTGCAATTCCAATTTTAGAATTTATTATCGCCATCTCAATTCCAATTTTAGAATAATTTAAATCACTTCCACCACAATTTCAACCACCCATTTACAAAATTAATTCTACATATAATTAAAATCCACCTCCTCGTGGGATCGACACTCGTCACCATTGATCTATGCTACAATAGATTCGTGCGCTTGCGAGTTCATTAAAATTTGCATAACAAGTTTTTGGCGCTGTTGCCGGGGAGGTAAGTAATTTTAATTCATAGAATTAATTTGTGAATAATTTCTTTTATTTGTTTTCTTATATTTTTTTATTAAAAAAAAAAAAAGAAAAAAAAAGTGAATTTACATTTAAAGGTTAGTATTTCTTTTCTTTTTCTCTTCTTTAAAATTCTGTAATTTAATTTTCAATTGAAATTTTTTTTTGTTTATCTTATTAATTTATTTTTAGTTAATTTAATTTCACGTATTTGTTTTTGTGTATTTTTGTAGAAAGGTTTTAATAGCGTAATAAGGTTAGTATCGTAATTTCTCTCTCTTCTTTATTTTTATATGTTTTGTTCTCATCTTTATTTTTATTTTATTTGTTTTGCATGTATGGTCGTAGGTCATTATTTCCTAATCTTGAACCTATAGACTTTGAATTAGAAAAAACACTTCGCACACACAAACAAGTTTGGAATGGATTTACAAGCACCACAGGAGAGGCCATTTAAGGATTATTTTAGTCCTTTAGCTAATTTGAGTACATCATGCATAAGATACCCAAATGTAGCTGCTAGGAGTTTTGAATTAAAACCTAGTGTGTTAAATTGTCTCCCTACATTTTATGGCCTAGAAAATGAGGATCCATATAATCATTTGAATGATTTTCATGCCATTTGTCAAACATTCAAATATGAGAATTTTTCAGATGATGATGTTAAACTTAGACTATTCCCATTTTCTTTAAAGGATAGAGCTCGTTCATGGTTAAATACGTTGCCTGCTAATAGCATTTCATCATGGGAACAAATGGTAACTAAATTTTTGAATATATATTTCCCAGTGCATAAAACTAATGCTATTCGCAGGGAAATCTCAGAGTTTACTCAGAGAGAGGACGAGCAGTTTTTTGAGACATGGGAGCGATTCAATGGGCTACTCTTGAAGTGTCCACATCATGGGTACGAGAAATGGCATCAATGCCAATACTTTTTGGAGGGATTATTGTCGAATGTGCAAGAATGGCTAATGGCAACAAGTGGAGGAGAACTAATGTTAAAAAGTGCATCAGAGATTTGGGAATTCTTCCAGCGACAAGCGGATAATTCCCAACAACGGAGTCGATCACTCAGGAATACTAGAAGAATTAAGGGAGTAAATGAGGTTCACATTGGCGAGTCAAGTTCAGAAATTAAAGAAGTCCAAGCGATAATTGAAGGTCTCTCTCGACAAATAGCATCGTTATCGACTGCTAAATCAACAGAGCCACATGACCATGACTCATACTCAGATCAAGCCAATGCCATAGGTGTAATGAGAAAACCATCGAATTACAACCCATACTCCAACACATATAACCCTGGATGGAGAGACCACCCCAATTTTTCATGGTCTCAAGGATTCCAATAGAACGGACCAGCAGCTCCACAAATGCAACCAATTCCACAAAATCCTCAAGCCTCTCAGCCCCCATTTAGACCATACAATCAGAACCAGAACTACTCTCAACCTAGACCATGGGAGGATGCATTCCAGAATTTCAAAAATCTTACTCACTCCACGATTGAGCAACAGAATCGCACCATTGATGGACTACGAAATGAGTTGAGAGCAGGCTTCAATTCACAAGCCCAATCAGTTTCAAGCCTCGAGAAGATGGTGGGACAACTTACTTCTTCAGTTCAGACCTTGGCAATGACTGTTGAGAAAGGCAAGTTTCCAAGTCAACCAGTGCCTAATCCTAAAGGAGTACATGAAGCAAGTACCAGTTCACCACAGCAACATGGAGAGGTCAAAGCAGTAATGACCTTGCGAAAACTAAAGGAAGTCGGCAACAAAGTGGAGATGCCGGTGACAAAAGAAAATCAAATTGTACCTGTGAATGTTGAGGACTCACCACCGGAGGAAAAAGAAGAAACCAACCCACGAGAATATGTTCCTAAAGCTCCATTTCCTCAGAGGTTAGCAAAAGGCAAAAAGGGAAAATCCACAGGTGAGATTCTCGAAATCTTCAAACAGGTAAGTGTTAACATCCCTTTGCTTGATGCTATTAAACAAGTTCCATCTTATGCCAAGTTTCTTAAAGACCTTTGTACTAAAAAGAGAAATATGCATGTTCAAAAGAAGGCATTTTTAACAGAAAACGTTAGTTCTATACTCCAACATAAAATTCCTTTAAAATGCAAAGACCCAGGCTCCCCCACTATCTCGTGTAGTATAGGGAACCACACAATTGAGAATGCTTTGTTGGATTTAGGAGCTAGTGTAAATTTGACCTTATTCTGTATTTGTGAAACTTGGACTTGGAGAATTACACCCAACTCCAGTGGTGTTACAGCTTGCAGATCGGTCCACAAAAATACCTCGTGGTATTGTGGAGGACGTGCTTATTCAGGTAGACAAGTTTTATTTTCCTGTTGATTTCATTGTAATTGACACTCAACCTATACAGGATTCAAGGAAGCACATTCCCATTATCCTAGGCCGACCTTTCTTGGCAACTGCGGATGCTCACATTCAATGCAGGACTGGAAATATGCAGTTGTCTTTCGGCAACATGACTATGGAGCTGAACATCTTCAACATTGCCAAACAACCTCACAATGCAGATGATGAAATTGTTGATGTGGATTTAATTGAAGCATTAGTTGATAATACTTTTCTTTCAAACCTTAGTGATGATCCTTTACAAACATGTTTAACTCACTTTGGTTTGGATTTTGATATTGATAGATCGGTCGATAAGGTCAACGCTTTACTTGACTCAACACCATCCATGGACACTAATAAATGGAAGTCAAGAGTTGAGCAACTAGCACCATCAGAGAAGCAACTTATTCCATCATCAGAATCACCACCGAAACTCGAGCTCAAACCATTGCCCAACACTTTGGAATATGCGTTTTTGGGAGAAGAAAGTACTCTGCCGGTAATCATCTCATCATCCCTAAATGACGAACAAAAAGGTAAGTTGTTGGATGTTTTAAAAGAGCACAAAGGAGCATTAGGATGGACCATAGCAGATATAAAAGGTATAAATCCAGTAGACTGCATGCATTATATTCACCTCGATGAAAATGCTAAATCTACTAGGGAAATGCAACGTCGGTTAAATCCTAATATGAAAGAAGTTGTTAGAATTGAAGTCCTTAAGCTATTAGATGCTGGTATCATTTACCCAATTTCTGATAGTTCATGGGTCAGTCCTGTACAAGTCGTCCCCAAAAAGTCAGGAGTCACAGTAGTTACCAATGCTGATAATGAATTAATACCAACTAGGGTAACTACAGGATGGCGTGTATACATTGATTATAGAAAATTGAATTCTGTCACATGTAAAGACCATTTTCCTTTACCATTTATTGATCAAATGCTTGATAGATTAGCAGGCCATGAATTTTATTGCTTTCTAGATGGCTACGCAGGATATAATCAGATTCCCATAGCACCAAAAGATCAAGAGAAAACTACTTTCACTTGCCCTTTTGGCACATTTGCATATAGGAGAATGCCATTTGGATTATGTAATGCACCTGCTACATTTCAACGATGCATGTTGAGCATTTTTTCTGATATGGTTGAACGATTCCTTGAAGTCTTTATGGATGACTTTTCTGTCTTTGGTAACTCGTTTGATCAATGTTTACATCATCTAACACTAGTTCTGCAGAGATGTATCGAGAAGAACTTGATCTTAAATTGGGAGAAATGCCATTTTATGGTAAAACAAGGTATTGTTCTCGGTCACATCATTTCGAGCAAAGGTATTGAGGTTGACAAAGCCAAGGTGGATCTCATTTCTAATCTTCCTCCACCCATAACAGTCAGAGAAGTAAGATCTTTCCTTGGGCATGCTGGTTTCTATAGACGTTTCATTAAAGATTTTAGCAAAGTTTCTAGACCCTTATGCAATTTACTTGCTAAGGATGTACCTTTTATCTTTAATGATTCATGCCTTATGGCGTTTGAAAAATTAAAACAGTTGTTGACATCATCACCCATCATTCAGGGCCCAAACTGGAGCTTACCATTTGAGCTAATGTGTGATGCATCTGATTATGCAGTAGGAGCAGTATTAGGACAAAGAGTTGATCGAATTCCCCACGTTATTTACTATGCTAGTATGACATTAAATGATGCACAGTTGAACTATTCAACTACTGAAAAAGAAATGCTAGCAGTAGTGTTTGCATTGGAAAAATTTCGATCATATCTCATTGGTTGTAAAATAATTATATTCACGGATCATGCTACTCTTAAATATCTTCTCACAAAGAAAGATGCAAAAGCCAGACTAATTCGTTGGGTGTTACTTTTGCAGGAATTTGACTTGGAATTCAAAGATAAAAAAGGGACAGAAAATGTTGTGGCGGACCACCTCTCTCGTCTCCATTTTGACACAATTACAGAATCATTACCATTGAATGAGTCATTTCCAGATGAACAATTAATGAATGTGGAAGTATTGCCTTGGTATGCTGATATAGTTAATTATCTTGTTACAGGTAAACTTCCAGAGCATTGGACCAAGCAAGATAAGGCTAAATTCTTTGCAGAGATAAAGAATTTCTTTTGGGATGACTCGTATTTGTTCAAGTATTGTGCAGACCAAATTGTTAGACGATGTGTCCCAGAAAGTGAAATTCAGAATATCCTTTCATTCTGCCATGAACAAGCTTGTGGAGGCCATTTCAGTGCTAAGAAAACAGCGACTAAAGTTTTACAATGTGGTTTCTATTGGCCATCTATATTTCAAGACGCTTACACTTTCTGTTCTTCATGTGATAGGTGTCAACGAATGGGAAGCATTACACGAAGGAACATGATGCCACTAAATCCAATTTTAGTGGTTGAGATTTTTGACGTATGGGGTATCGACTTCATGGGACCCTTTCGCCCTTCTTTTGGCCATCAATACATATTGGTTGCTGTTGACTACGTATCAAAATGGGTAGAAGCAATTCCATGTAGGACCAATGATCACAAGGTGGTGATAGGATTTTTGAAAAGCAACATTGTCTCGCGCTTTGGATTCCCTCGAGCAATAATCAGTGATGATGGTGCCCACTTTTGTAACAAAGCATTCAAAGCTCTTTTGACAAAGTATTCAATCACACACAAAGTGGCGACTCCGTATCATCCGCAAACCAGTGGCCAAGTTGAGATATCCAATCAAGAAATAAAGCACATATTAGAAAAAACGGTGAGGCCGGACTGAAAAGATTGGTCATTAAGACTTGATGATGCCTTATGGGCATATAGAACGGCTTTCAAGACCCCGATTGGGATGTCACCCTACAGGCTAGTGTATGGAAAAGCTTACCACCTACCTGTGGAACTCGAGCATCGTGCATATTGGGCCATCAAGAAATTCAATTTTGACATGCAGCAAGCCAGCTTAGAAAGAAGATTACAGCTGGCAGAACTTGAAGAAATTCGCAATGATGCATACGAAAATGCCAAGATTTACAAGCAACGAATGAAAGTCTTCCATGATAAGCAAATTATGAGAAAATCGTTCACTCCAGGTCAGAAAGTGCTTTTATTCAATTCTCGCTTGCACCTATTCCCAGGTAAGTTACGCTCTCGTTGGTCTGGCCCATTTATTGTTCATAATGTTTTTCCACATGGGGCAATTGAAATTAAGGACCCAAAGAACGGTGTCACGTTTAAAGTTAATGGTCAAAGATTAAAGCCATATCTAGAATACCAACTACATGGAGAAGACATCGAAATAAATTTGAGTGACCCACCAAATTTGAATTGATTTTTTTTTCCAGTGATTTGATTTTTTTTTCTTTCTTTCTTTATTTTATTCTTTTGCTAATTGAAATTATTTTTGCATAAGTGTGTTTGTTTAACTATTAAGTTTTCTCTTATCATTTTTAATCATGAGTCTCATACTTAGACCATTCCTCCTGAACATTCTTAAACCACTTCAACGTGTCAAAACTCATCTCAAAAGGCAGATTCAATTTTGTAAAACACAACGCATTTGGGCTCTACAACCACCAGAGTTAGTAGCCTATGTTGAGGGTTTAGAACGCCAACTCAGAGACATTGAGAGAAGAGTTTACGACATCCAGTTGGAGCTTGAGGTAAATTCAATAAGAGGACGATTTTAATTTTCTTTGTGTGTTTTAATTTGTTTTTCTATTTGTGTGCTTTAGTTTGTTACCCCGGTGAAGTGGCGGATAACGGTACTCCGTGACAATCAAGTCGGTTACTTCAGTTTCCCATAATAACTGATATTCTGAGGCGAAAGTATGGACAGAAACGAGACTCTAGCGAAGCTTCACAAGCGATTCCCTTCACTTCCTCAGAATGCCCTCCTTACGATCTATAAAGCTCGGTCCGAACGCATGAGATTGCTCATGAGGAATAATATACCTGCTGATATTCGTTGGTTAATTGAGGCGAAAGTACGATTGGCAGGTGAGTTACCTCCAAAATTTATTGCATACATGCCTGGTTGTGGTAAAGGAAATTATGCAAGAAAACGACGAGCTCGAAGAATTTCTGTTGCTTGTCATAAGTGTGCCAGAATGAGTTGCAATAAAAACCCATGTTCTTTAGGAATGGTGTCTGATAACAGGGAAGATAAGATTCAATTCATTAGGGATGGCTTGAATAAGGAGTCATTGGATGATATCCTTCTGTCTTTTGAAACGCATCCCAGTGGATATGTGCAAGGAGCGATTCTCCAGTTATGGCCATTATTCCAGAAAGAGCATGCACGATATAGTCTCGGGAATCTGACTATAAACGACCCTGTTTGCCAGTTTATAAGAAAACTGGATGGGAAGCCTATCCTCGACCCATAGAGGGCGTTCAAGCTGTTTCTGGACGTAAAACCAGAGGAAGATGTGAGCCACAGTCGCAACTACCTGTAAATATCCTTTCACTTTACTATTATTTTATTTCACTATTGTTTTATTGTGTGTATTATTGTCCTTAATAATTTTATTACTGTTTGCTGTTTTCTTATTACTGTTTACTTTTTTCTTTTTACTGTTTCCTTTTTGACTCGCGAGCCACGTGCTTTACGTGTTATTTGACACTGACATGTTACCTCATACACAACTGTGACCCACTGTCACCAAGACTCTTAAATGTGATTTTTTTTCAAGCACTCACAAATTATTTTTCGAGAAGTATCACAATGGCAGCTACTCCAAATAGACAATTCAAGAACATTTGTGTGCTTTCTGGATTTACCTATGGCAAACATAAAGAGTTCGTTGAGGCAGTCATAGATCTTGGTCGAAGCATAGCAGCGAGAAAATTACACTTGGTGTATGGAGGAGGTAATCGAGGGTTATCAAAAATGGTCTCAGAAGCAGCTTTTATCAGAGGAAGTCAAGTGTTAGGCATCATCCTAAGAGTCCTAAAACCATTGGGCAGTTCGTCTGACTCATCAACTGGAGAAGAGTTAGTCGTCTCAGGTATGCAAGAAAGAATAACTGAAATGCTTAATTATGTTGATGCTTTTATTTTCCTTCCAGGAGATCTTGCAACACTAGAGGCACTTATGACACTAGCATCTTGGGCCCATCTACACATTCACCAGAAACCCATCGGTTTGTTAAATGTCAATAACTTTTATGATGGCTTTATCTCATTTCTTAACCATGCAATAAAAAACTATTTCATTCCTTCTAATGTGAAAAAACTCTTTATTTGTGCTCACACTGCTACTGAGCTACTTGATATATTACAAGCTTATAAACCGGAGCCAGACCCCTGGACCTTTGTGTTGGAACGACCAAATAATGATGGTAACAGTAGCCGCAGTAAGAAGTACAAATTAGATTTAACTCTCCGCTTGTAAATATTTTCTTATGTGTTGCACCACCCAGGTGATGTCTTCTAAACTCTACTTCTTTCCTTTACAACATTGAGGACAATGTTTCGTTCTGGTTGGGGGGAGGGAATAGTCGACAATTGTGGAATCTTGGTTAAGTTTTTACTAATTTTTTGTTGTAGAAACTAACTGTTGCTAACTTTTTATGTTGAAGATGGCTGAATATGGAGTGTAGTTACTCTAGAAACGCATCTTCATTGTTCGAAAAAAAAAATTCTTTTTCTTTATCAAGTTTTGATGTTCATTTTTCTTCTTCTTTTTATTTTCTCCTCTATAAATATACATTTTCCAACTTTTGAGTCAAAAATGGCTGAATATGGAGAGTAGTGCCTCTAGAAACGCATCTTCTAAGTTAAAAAAAAAAAACCATTTTCGTTTTCTATCATTTTAAGTGTAACTTTTCTAATTAGTTTTTATGCATCATTTTCATATCTCTGCATACATATTTTCCTTTCATGTTTAGAATAGGTTGGGGGGTAGAATGTTGTTTAAAAAAACATTATGTGATTTGTTTTAACATTGGATGACATGATTAATTTCAAATTTTAGTATTTGTATTATCTTTGGTCTTAAGTGATGTTACGCTATGTTTGCTACTTTACATGTTGATGTCGGAGACAAATATGAGTTGCTTGAAGGAATGAACATGTCATAAATAAATGCCAAGTGAGTTGTTGAGCCTATCACTTTCTTGGAGAGTAACCATTTTGCCCATTCTCTATACAGCTTAGCAGTTTATTATGTTATACACGATCTCTAAATTTCGTTTGAGTTAACCCTAAAAAAAAAAATTGTAAAATAAAAAAAAAGAGAGAAAAAAAAATGTGTTGCTACATTAGGAGGCCCATCTAACTAGTAGACATGGATAATTATTTAGAGCCCTAAAAGACGACGGAAAGGCCATCTTTGATCCGTTTGAGCCTTTCTAGCCATCCCTTTTATTAAATATCCATAGTTACCCCTTTTGAGCCTTTAAAAAAAAAAAAAAACCTTTTCTTTGTCAACTTATCATCTTGACCCACTCCGATTTAGAGTATTACCCGATATCTTATAAGTTTCATCACTTATTTATGTTTGAGAAAAATATAAATAATTATTTTATTCAGTGAAGTTATGCCAAAAAAAAGAGAAAAAAAAACAAAAGTTGTTGTTTCAAAAGAATAAAAATAAAAATAATAGGTGAAATCCACCTTGCAACTTCAAAAAAAAAAATTCTCTGAATTTTTCTCAAACATACACTTTGTTTTCCTTATTTCCCTTCTTTGTTAGCCATGTCCCTAGCCTACGTTACGTCCTAATAAAAGTCCTTCTTGATTTTAGGGAACTATAGTTTGAAGTAGAAGCTAGTTATATGGGCTAAAAAGATGTAGTGATGCATAATTAAAAAAAAAGATAAATAAAATGGGTTGACTTACATTTTATTTGACTTGAGATCGTATTATTTCTAAGCTGAGGGCATATTTATTTCATCTTGGTGAGAGCATGTGATATCACTTCTTTATTATTTTCTCTCTCAATTGCCATTCATTGGAGTGACTATTTTATTGGGTTTAATTTATTTGTGAGAGTGTCACTACTTCCAGTGAGATTTTGGGGTTTGACATGTCATTCTTGAAAGTAGCTATAACAAAGTCTACTGGGCTAATTCATGTGGATGGTTGATGTGGGTGTGATGTTGCTTTAGACTGGAGATAATGCTTATACTTTTATTTAATTGTTATCATTAATCTGATTGAATAAACACGAGTGTTTCTAAAAAAAAAAAAAATCATTTTGAATTTGAATTTTGTTTTCGCTTTATTTGCTAGGGACTAGCAATAAGCTGGTTGGGGGGTGTGTTGAGTGTTAGAAAATGCCTATTTATAAAGGAGAAAACCGTCATTTTACATTTCAAGTCTTACTAACAACCCTTACTTTTATGTATTTAACCTTCTTGTGATTTAATTACATTTGTTTTATTTTAATTAAGTATTTTATGTATTTTAGGGGCATTATAGTCATTTCATAATAAAGGAGAAATCAGACGGCAAAACAGACATCACTTTTGAACTCAGGACGGTCAAAAACCTTAGGAGGAGCATAAAAGGAAAAATGGCACTATTCACATGTACGGTACTATTCACGTGTACGGTACTGTATACGTTACTGTTCACGACACTATTCACGTAGACGGATGATGACGTGGCATTGACCGATGATGTGGCATTGACTGATGAGGTGTCACGATCCTGTTGGACTAAAATTCTTATGTACTGTTGATGGTGACGTGGCAGCATATCAGTGGACGAAAAATTTCGCGTACGGTGCATGCATCACACATGATTATTTTCAACCAAACCGCGTTACTGTTCATTCGGGTCAAACCGTGTTACTGTTCATCCGCGTGGTCAAACCGTGGACTGTTGACTGATGACGTGGCGCAATCCTGAGCGTCCAAACTGTTTTTAATCCGATGGCCATGATTTACTCCATGTATCTATAAAAAGGGGGCCTCTCCCCCCTAATTGGATATCTCTAAATCCATTTTTGGGATCCATTTTCTGTAATTCCTTCTCCATCTTGTATTTTCTTCGTATTTTAATAAATTTCCATTTTGCCCTTAGTTCAATAATGAGTAACTAATTTTCTTTCAAGCTTGGGTTGAAGGTGAAGTCTCAACATGTGTCATGGGCTTAATTTGGTAAATTTATTTTCTCTTCCCCTCTAGTTTTTGTGGATGTTTTGACTTCTCGTCGACAAATAATACTAATCTTGTCTAGTACCGCCTTGGTTTCACCGGCCCTCTAGTACAAGGTTATTATTATTTGGCACGATAAGCCCTTTGCACCATATTGATTAGAGCGTGGTTCATGAGGTGTAGATTCCCCCCTCATGATTTAATTGGCATTAATATGGATTATTTAGCCCATGATGCATGTTGATGCGGATCCGAATACCCAAGTACGTCATTTCAATAGAATTATCTTCAATTTATTCTCGCCATTGCAAGTCCAATTTTAGAATTTATTATCGCCATTTCAATTCCAATTTTAGGATAATTTAAATCACTTCCACCACAATTCCAACCACCCATTTACAAAATTAATTCTACATATAATTAAAATCCACCTCCTCATGGGATCGACACTCGTCACCATTAGTCTATACTACAATAGATTCGTGCGCTTGCGAGTACATTAAAATTTACACAAAATAGACTTTGTTATATTTGCTTTCAAGAATGACATGTCAAACCCCAAAATCTCACTGGAAGTGGTGACACTCTCACAAATAAATTAAACCCACTAAAAATAGTCACTCCAATGAATGGTAATTGAGAGAGAAAATAATAAAGAAGTGATATCACATGCTCTCACCAAGATGAAATAAATATGCCCTCAGCTTAGAAATAATACGATCTCAAGTCAAATAAAAATGTTAGTCAACCCAATTTATTTATCTTTTTTATCTTTTATTTATTTATTTATTTTTTGTTCTGCACCACTATATCTTTTTAGCCCATATAACTAGCTTCTACTTCAAACTATAGTTCCCTAAAATCAAGAAGGACTTTTATTAGGACGTAATGTAGGCTAGGGACATGGCTAACAAAGAAGGAAAATAGGGAAAACAAAGTTTATGTTTAAGAAAAATGCAGAGATTTGTTTTTTTTTTTTAAGTTGCAAGGTGGATTTCACCTATTATTATTTTTTTTCCTTTTGAAACAACAACTTTTGTTTTTTTTTTTTTTGCTTTTATTTGGCATAACTTTACTGAACAACATAATTATTTACATTTTCTCAAACATAAATAGGTGATGGAACTTATAAGATATCGGGTAATACTCCAAATCGGAGTGGGTCAAGAGGATAAGTTTGACAAAGAAAGGTTTTTTTTTTTTAAGGCTCAAAAGGGTTAACTATGGATATTTGATAAAAGGGATGGCTAGAAAGGCTCAAACGGATCAAAGATGGCATTTCCATCGTCTTTTAGGGCTCTAAATAATCTTCCATATCTACTAGTTAGATGGGCCTCCAAATGTAGCAACACACATTTTTTTCTCTTTTTTTTTTCTTTTTTTTTTAATTTTACAATTTTTTTTTAAGGGTTAACTCAAAAGAAATCTAGAGATCGTGTATACAATAATAAACTGTTAAGCTGTATAAAGAATGGGCAAAAGGGGTACTCTCCAAGAAAAATAATAGGCTCAAAAACTCACTTGGTACTTATTATGACTTGTTCATTCCTTCAAGCAATTCATATTTGTCTCCGACATCAACATGTAGAGTAGCAAACATAATGTAACATCACTTAAGACCAAAGATAATACAAATACTAAAATTTGAAATTAATCATGTCATCCAATGTTAAAACAAATCACACAAATTTTTTTTTTTTTTTAAACAACATTCTAACCCCCAACCTATTCTAAACATGAAAGGAAAATATGCATGCAGAAATGTGAAAATGATGCATAAAAACTAATTAGAAAAGTTAAACGTAAAATGATAGAAAACGAAAATATATATTTTTTTAAAGAAGATGCGTTTCTAGAGGAACTACACTCCATATTCAGCCATCTTCGACTCACAAGTTGGAAAATGTATATTTATAGAGGAGAAATTAAAAAGAAGAAAAATAAACATAAAAACATAATAAAGAAAAAGAAAATATCTGAATGTTTTTTTTAGTTTTTTAATTTTTTTTTTTACGATGAAGATGCGTTTCTAGAGTCACTATACTCCATATTCAGCCATCTTCGACACAAAAAGTTAGCAACAGTTAGTTTCTACAACAAAAATTAGTAAAAACTTAACCAAAATTCCACAATTGTCGACTATTCCCTCCCCCCAACCAGAACGAAACATTGTCCTCAATGTTTGAAAGGAAAGAAGTAGAGTTTAGAAGACATCACCTGGTTGGTGCAACACAGAAAACAATATTTACAAGCGGAGAATTAAATCTAATTTGTACTTCTTACTGCGGCTACTGTTACCATCATTATTTGGGCGCTCCAACACAAAGGTCCAGGGGTCTGGCTCCGGTTTATAAGCTTGTAACATATCAAGTAGCTCATTAGCAGTGTGAGCACAAATAAAAAGTTTTTTCACATTAGAAGGAATGAAATAGTTTTTTATTGCATGGTTAAGAAATGCGATAAAGCCATCATAAAAGTTATTGACATTTAACAAACCGATGGGTTTTTAGTGGATGTGCAGATGGGCCCAAAATGCTAGCGTGATAAGTGCCTCTAGTGTTGCAAGATCTCCTGGAAGGAAAATAAAAGCATCAGAATGATTAAGCATTTCAGTTATTCTTTCTTGCATACCTGAGACGACTAACTCTTCTCCAGTTGATGAGTCAGACGAACTACCCAATGGTTTTAAGACTCTTGGGATGATGCCTAACACCTGACTTCCTCTGATAAAAGCTGCTTCTGAGACCATTTTTGATAACCCTCGATTACCTCCTCCATACACCAAGTGTAATTTTCTCGCTGCTATGCTTCGACCAAGATCTATGGCTGCCTCAACGAACTCTTTATGTTTGTCATATGTAAATCCAGAAAGCACACAAATGTTCTTGAATTGTCTATTGGGAGTAGCTGACATTGTGATACTTCTCAAAAATAATTTGTGAGTGCTTGACAAAAAAAAAATCACATTTAAGAGTCTCGGTGATAGTGGGTCATGGTTTTGTATGAGGTAATATGTCAGTGTCAAATAACGCGTAAAGCACGTGGCTCGCAAGTCAAAAAGAAAACAGTAAAAAGGAAAAAGCAAACAGTAATAAAATTATTAAAGACAATAATGCAAACAATAAGACAATAGTGAAATAAAATAACAATAAAGTAAAAGGATATTTACAGGTAGTTGCGACTGTAGCTTACATCTTCCTCTTGTTTTATGTCCAGAAACGGCTTGAACGCCCTCTATGGGTCAAGGATAGGCTTCCTATCCAGTTTTCTTATAAACTGGCAAACATGGTCATTTATAGTCAGATTCCCGAGACTATATCGTGCATGCTCTTTCTGGAATAATGGCCATAACTGAAGAATCGCTCCTTGCACATATCCACTGGGATGCGTTTCAAGAGACAAAAGGATATCATCCAATGACTCCTTATTCAAGCCATCCCTAATGAATTGAATCTTATCTTCCCTGTTATCAGACATCATTCCTAAAGAACATGGGTTTTTATTGCAACTCACTCTGGCACACTTATGACAAGCAACAGAAATTCTTCGAGCTCGTCGTTTTCTTGCATAATTTCCTTTACCACAACCAGGTATGTATGCAATAAATTTTAGAGGTAACTCACCTGCCGATCGTACGTTAGCCTCGATTAACCAACGGATTTCAGCAGGTATGTTATTCCTCATGAATAATCGCATGCGTTCAGACCGAGCTTTATAGATCGTAAGGAGGGCATTCTGAGGAAGTGAAGGGAATCGCTTGTGAAGCTTCGCTAGAATCTCGTTTCTGTCCATACCTTCGCCTCAGAATATCAGTTATTATGGGAAACTGAAGTAACCGACTTGATTATCACGGAGTACCGTTATCCGCCACTTCACCGGGGTAACAAACTAAAGCACACAAACAGAAAAACAAATCAAAACACACAAAGAAAATTAAAATCTTCCTCTGATTGAATTTACCTCAAGCTCCAACTGGATGTTGTAAACACTTCTCTCAATGTCTCTGAGTTGGCTTTCTAAACCCTCAACATAGGCTACTAACTCTGGTGGTTGTAGAGCCCAAATGCGATGTGTTTTACAAAATTGAATCTGCCTTTTGAGATGAGTTTTGACACGTTGAAGTGGTTTAAGAATGTTCAGGAGGAACGGTCTAAGTAAGGTACTCATGATTAAAAACGATAAAAGAAAACTTAATGGTAAAATAAACACACTTATGCAAAAACAATTTCAATTAGCAAGAGAATAATAATAAAAAGAAAGAAAGAAAAATCAAATCAACGAAAAGAAAAAAAATCAATTCAAATTTGGTGGGTCACTCAAATTTATTTCGGTGTCTTCTCCATGTGGTTGGTACTCTAGATATGCCTTTAATCTTTGACCATTAACTTTAAACGTGACACCGTTCTTTGGGTCCTTAATTTCAATTGCCCCATGTGGAAAAACAGTATGTACAATAAATGGGCCAGACCAACGAGAGCGTAACTTACTTGGGAATAGGTGCAAGCGAGAATTGAATAAAAGCACTTTCTGACCTGGAGTGAATGATTTTCTCATAATTTGCTTATCATGGAAGACTTTCATTCGTTGCTTGTAAATCTTGGCATTTTCGTATGCATCATTGCGAATTTCTTCAAGTTCTGCCAGCTGTAATCTTTTTTCTGAGCTGGCTTGCTGCATGTCAAAATTGTATTTCTTGATGGCCCAATATGCACAATGCTCGAGTTCCACAGGTAGGTGGCAAGCTTTTCCATATACTAGCCTGTAGGGTGACATCCCAATCGGGGTCTTGAAAGCCGTTCTATATGCCCATAATGCATCATCAAGTCTTAATGACCAATCTTTTCTGTCCGGCCTCACCGTCTTTTCTAATATGTGTTTTATTTCTCGATTGGAGATCTCAACTTGGCCACTGGTTTGCGGATGATACGGAGTCGCCACTTTGTGTGTGATTGAATACTTTGTCAAAAGAGCTTTGAATGCTTTGTTACAAAAGTGGGTACCACCATCACTGATTATTGCTCGAGGAAATCCAAAGCGTGAAACAATGTTGCTTTTCAAAAATCCTATCACCACCTTGTGATCATTGGTTCTGCATGGAATTGCTTCTACCCATTTTGATACGTAGTCAACAGCAACCAATATGTATTGGTGGCCAAAAGAAGAGGGAAATGGTCTCATAAAGTCGATACCCCATACATCAAAAATCTCAACCACTAAAATTGAATTTAGTGGCATCATATTCCTTTGCGTAATGCTCCCCATTCGTTGACACCTATCACATGAAGAACAAAAAGTGTAAGCATCTCGAAATATAGTTGGCCAATAAAAACCACATTGTAAAACTTTAGTTGCTGTTTTCTTAGCACTGAAATGGCCTCCACAAGCTTGTTCATGGCAGAATGAAAGAATATTCTGAATTTCATTTTCTGGGACACATCGTCTAACAATTTGATCAGCACAATACTTGAACAAATACGGGTCATCCCAAAAGAAATTCTTTATCTCTGCAAAGAATTTAGCCTTGTCTTGCTTGGTCCAATGCTCTGGAAATTTACCTGTAACAAGATAATTAACTATATCAGCATACCAAGGTAATACTTCCACACTCATTAATTGTTCATCTGGAAATGACTCATTCAATATTAATGGCTCTGTAATTGTGTCAAAATGGAGACGAGAGAGGTGGTCCGCCACAACATTTTCTGTCCCTTTCTTATCTTTGAATTCCAAGTCAAATTCCTGCAAAAGTAACACCCAACGAATTAGTCTAGCTTTTGCATCTTTCTTTGTGAGAAGATATTTAAGAACAGCATGATCTGTGAATATAATTATTTTACAACCAATGAGATAGGATCGAAATTTTTCCAATGCAAACACTACTGCTAGCATTTCTTTTTCAGTAGTTGAATAGTTCAACTGTGTATCATTTAATGTCATACTAGCATAGTAAATAACGTGGGGAATTCGATCAACTCTTTGTCCTAATACTGCTCCTACTGCATAATCAGATGCATCACACATTAGCTCAAATGGTAAGCTCCAGTTTGGGGCCTGAATGATGAGTGATGATGTCAACAACTGCTTTAATTTTTCAAAAGCCACAAGACATGAATCATTAAAGATAAAAGGTACATCCTTAGCAAGTAGATTGCATAAGGGTCTAGAAACTTTGCTAAAATCTTTAATGAAACGTCTATAGAAACCAGCATGCCCAAGGAAAGATCTTACTTCTCTGACTGTTTTGGGTGGAGAAAGATTAGAAATGAGATCTACTTTGGCTTTTTCAACCTCAGTACCTTTGCTCGAAATGATGTGACCGAGAACAATACCTTGTTTTACCATAAAATGACATTTCTCCCAATTTAAGACCAAGTTCTTCTCGATACATCTCTGCAGAACTAGTGTTAAATGATGTAAACATTGATCAAACGAGTCACCAAAGACAGAAAAATCATCCATAAAGACTTCAAGGAATCGTTCCACTATATCAGAAAAAATGCTCAACATGCATCGTTGAAATGTAGCAGGTGCATTACATAATCCAAATGACATTCTCCTATATGCAAATGTGCCAAAAGGGCAAGTGAAAGTAGTTTTCTCCTGATCTTTTGGTGCTATGGGAATCTGATTATATCCTAAGTAGCCATCTAGAAAGCAATAAAATTCATGGCCTGCTAATCTATCAAGCATTTGATCAATAAATGGTAAAGGAAAATGGTCTTTACGTGTGACAGAATTCAACTTTCTATAATCAATGCAAACACGCCATCCTGTAGTTACTCTAGTGGGTATCAATTCATTATCAGCATTGGTAACTATTGTGACTCCTGACTTTTTGGGGACAACTTGTACAGGACTGACCCATGAACTATCAGAAATGGGGTAAATGATACCTGCGTCTAATAGCTTAAGGACTTCTGTTCTAACAACTTTTTTCATGTTAGGATTTAACCGACGTTGCATCTCCCTAGTAGTTTTAGCATTTTCATCAAGGTGAATGTAATGCATGCAGTCTACTGGATTTATACCTTTTATGTCTGCTATGGTCCATCCTAATGCTCCTTTGTGCTCTTTTAAAACATCCAACAACTTACCTTTTTGTTCGTCATTTAGGGATGATGAGATGATTACCTGTATAGTACTTTCTTCTTCCAAAAACGCATATTCCAAAGTGTTGGGTAATGGTTTGAGCTCGAGTTTCGGTGGTGATTCTGATGATGGGATGAGTTTATTCTCTGATGGTGCTAGTTGTTCAACTTTTGACTTCCATTTATTAGTGTCAAAATCAAAACCAAAGTGAGTTAAACATGTTTGTAAAGGATCATCACTAAGGTTTGAAAGAAAAGTGTCATCAACTATTGTTTCAATTAAATCCATATCAACAATTCCATCATCTGCACTGTGAGATTGTTTGGCAATGTTGAAGATGTTCAACTCCATAGTCATGTTGCCGAAAGACAATTGCATATTTTCAGTCCTGCATTGAATGTGAGCATCCGCAGTTGCCAAGAAAGGTCGGCCTAGAATAATGGGGATGTGCTTCCTTGAATCCTGTATTGGTTGAGTGTCAATTACAATGAAATCAACAGGAAAATAAAATGTGTCTACCTGAATAAGCACGTCCTCCACAATACCACGAGGTATTTTCGTGGACTGATCTGCAAGCTGTAACACCACTGGAGTTGGGTGTAATTCTCCAAGTCCAAGTTTCACAAACACTGAATAAGGTAACAGATTTACACTAGCTCCTAAATCCAATAAAGCATTCTCAATTGTGTGGTTCCCTATGCTACATGAGATAGTGGGGGAGCCTGGGTCTTTGCATTTTAAAGGAATTTTATGTTGGAGTATAGAACTAACTTTTTTTGTTAAAAATGCCTTCTTTTGAACATGCATATTTCTCTTTTTAGTACAAAGGTCTTTAA
The DNA here is from genome assembly GCF_000493195.1 of Citrus x clementina. NCBI lineage: Eukaryota > Viridiplantae > Streptophyta > Magnoliopsida > Sapindales > Rutaceae > Citrus > Citrus x clementina. The sequence goes on along the minus strand of NW_006262339.1, from coordinate 18,143,229 downwards.
GAAACTTGGCATAAGATGGAACTTGCTTAATAGCATCAAGTAAAGGGATGTTAACACTTACCTGTTTGAAGATTTCAAGAATCTCACCTGTGGATTTTCCCTTTTTTCCTTTCGCTAACCTTTGAGGAAATGGAGCTTTCGAAATGTATTCTCATGGGTTGGTTTCTTCTTTCTCCTCCGGTGATGATTCCTCAACATTCACAGGTACAATTTGATTTTCTTTTGTCACCGGCATCTCCACTTTATTGTCGACTTCTTTTCCTTTTCGCAAGGTCATTACTGCTTTGACTTCTCCATGCTGCTATGGTGAACTGGTACTTGCTTCATGCACTCCTTTAGGGTTAGGCATTGGTTGACTTGGAAACTTACCTTTCTCAACGGTCATTGCCAAGGTTTGAACTGAAGAAGTAAGTTGTCCCACCATCTTCTCGAGGCTTGAAACTTATTGGGCTTGTGAGTTAAAGCCCGCTCTCAACTCATTTCGTAGTCCATTAATGGTGCGGTTCTGTTGCTCAATCGTAGAGTGAGTAAGATTCTTGAGATTCTGGAATGAATACTCCCATGGTCTGGGTTGAGAGTAGTTCTGGTTCTGATTGTATGGTCTAAATGGGGGCTGAGAGGCTTGAGGAATTTGCGGAATTGGTTGCATTGGTGGAGCTGGAGCTGCTGGTCCATTCTGTTGGAATCCTTGAGACCATGAAAAATTGGGGTGGTCTCTCCATCCAGGGTTATATGTGTTGGAGTATGGGTTGTAATTCGATGGTTTTCTCATTACACCTATGGCATTGGCTTGATCTGAGTATGAGTCATGGTCATGTGGCTCTGTTGATTTAGCAGTCGATAACGATGCTATTTGTCGAGAGAGACCTTCAATTATCGCTTTGACTTCTTTAATTTCTGAACTTGACTCGCCAATGTGAACCTCATTTACTCCCTTAATTCTTCTTGTATTCCTGAGTGATCGACTCCGTTGTTGGGAATTATCCGCTTGTCGCTGGAAGAATTCCCAAATCTCTGATGCACTTTTTGACATTAGCTCTCCTCCACTTGTTGCCATTAGCCATTCTTGCATATTCGGCAATAATCCCTCCAAAAAGTATTGACATTGGTGCCATTTTTCGTACCCATGATGTGGACACTTCAAGAGTAGCCCATTGAATCGCTCCCATGTTTCAAAAAACTACTCGTCCTCTCTCTGGGTAAACTCCGAGATTTCCCTGCGAATAGCGTTGGTTTTATGCACTGGGAAATATTTATTCAAAAATTTTGTTACCATTTGTTCCCATGATGAAATGATATTAGCAGGTAAAGTATTTAACCATGAATGAGCTCTATCCTTTAAAGAAAATGGGAATAATCTGAGTTTAACATCATCGTCTGAAAAATTTTCATATTTAAAAGTTTGACAAATTGCATGAAAATTATTCAGATGATTATATGGATCCTCATTTTCTAGGCCATAAAATGTTGGTAGACAATTTAGCACACTGGGTTTTAATTCAAAACTCCTAGCAGCTACATTTGGGTATCTTATACATGATGTGCTCAAATTTGCTAAAGGACTGAAATAATCCTTAAATGGCCTCTCCTGTGGTTGCAAATCCATTTTATTTTTTACTTGTTTGTGTGTGCGAAGTGTTTTTTCTAATTCAAAGTCTATATGTTCAAGATTAGGAAATAATGACCTACGACCATGCATGCAAACCAAATAAAATAAAAATAAAGATGAGAACAAAACAAATAAAAATAAAGAAGAGGGAGAAATTACGATACTAACCTTATTGCGCTATTACAACCTTTCTATAAAAATACACAAAAATAAATACGTGATATAAATTAACTAAAAATAAATTAATAAGATAAACAAAAAAAATTACAAAGAAAAATAAATTGAAAATTAAATTACAGAATTTTAAAGATGAGAAAAAGGAAAGAAATACTAACCTTTAAATGTAGATTCACTTTTTTTTTAATTAAAAAATATTACAAGAAAACAATTAAAAGAAATTATTCACAAAAATTAATTCTATGAATTAAAATTACTTACCTCCCCGGCAACGGCGCCAAAAACTTGTTGTGCAAATTTTAATGAACTCGCAAGCGCACGAATCTATTGTAGTATAGATCAATGGTGACGAGTGTCGATCCCACGAGGAGGTGGATTTTAATTATATGTAGAATTAATTTTGTAAATGGGTGGTTGGAATTGTGGTGGAAGTGATTTAAATTATCCTAAAATTGAAATTGAAATGGCGATAATAAATTCTAAAATTGGACTTGTAATGGCGAGAATAAATTGAAGATAATTCTATTGAAATGACGTACTTGGGTATCTGGATCCGTATCAACATGCATCATGGGCTAAATAATCCGTATTAATGCCAATTAAATCATGAGGGGGGAATCCACACCTCATGAACCACGCTCTAATCAATATGGTGCTAAGGGCTTATCGTGCCAAATAATAATAACCTTATACTAGAGAGCCGGTGTAACCAAGGCGGTATCTAGACAAGACTATTATTATTTGTCGACGAAAAGTCAAATCATCCACAAAAACTAGAGGAGAAGAGAAAATAAATTTACCAAATTAAGCTCATGACACATGTTGAGACTTCACCTTCAACCCAAACTTGAAAGAAAATTAGCCACTCATAGTTGAACTAGGGGCAAAATGAGAATTTATTAAAATACGAAGAAAATACAAGATGGAGAAGGAATTACAGAAAATGGATCCCAAAAATGGATTCAGAGATATCAAATTAAGGAGGGGAGGCCCCCTTTTTATAGATACATGGAGTAAATCATGGCCATCGGATTAAAAACAGTTTGGACGCTCAAGATTGCGCCACATCATCAATCAACAGTCCACGGTTTGACCACGCGGATGAACAATAACACGGTTTGACTCGGATGAACAGTAACGCGGTTTGGTTGAAAATAATCCTGTGTGATGCATGTACCGTACGCGAGATTTTTCATCCATTGATATGCTGCCACGTCACCATCAACAGTACATAAGAATTTTAGCCCAACAGGATCGTGACACCTCATCAGTCAATGCCACATCATCGGTCAATGCCACGTCATCGATCCGTCTATGTGAACAGTGTTGTGAACAGTAACGTAGTTAGTGCCGTACACGTGAACAGTGCCGTACATATGAATAGTGCTATTTTTCCTTTTATGCTCCTCCTAAGGTTTTTGACCGTCCTGAGTTCAAAAGTGATGTCCGTTTTGCCGTCTGATCTCTCTTTTATTGTGAAATGACTATAATGCCCCTAAAATACATAAAATACTTAATTAAAATAAAACACATGTAATTAAATCACAAGAAGGTTAAATACATAAAAGTAAGGGTTGTTAGTAAGACTTGAAATGTAAAATGACGGTTTTCTCCTTTATAAATATGCATTTTCTAACACTCAACAGGTATCATTTATCCAATTTCTGATAGTTCATGGGTCAATCCTGTGCAAGTTGTCCCCAAAAATTCAGGAGTCACAGTAGTTACGAATGCTGATAATGAATTGATACCCACTAGAGTAACTACAGGATGGCGTGTATGCATTGATTATAGAAAGTTGAATTCTGTCACACGTAAAGACTATTTTCCTTTACCATTTATTGATCAAATGTTTGATAGATTAGCAGGCCATGAATTTTATTGCTTTCTAGATGGCTACTCAGGATATAATCAGATTCCCATAGCACCAAAAGATTAGGAGAAAACTACTTTCACTTGCCCTTTTGGCACATTTGCATATAGGAGAATGCCATTTGGATTATGTAATGCACCTGCTACATTTCAACGATGCATGTTGAGCATTTTTTCTGATATGGTTGAACGATTCCTTGAAGTCTTTATGGATGACTTTTCTGTCTTTGGTGATTCGTTTTATCAATGTTTACATCATCTAACACTAGTTCTGTAGAGATGTATCGAGAAGAACTTGGTCTTAAATTGGGAGAAATGTCATTTTATGGTAAAACAAGGTATTGTTCTCGGTCACATCATTTCGAGCAAAGGTACTGAGGTTGAAAAAGCCAAAGTGGATCTCATTTCTAATCTTCCTCCACCCAAAACAGTCAGAGAAGTAAGATCTTTCCTTGGGCATGCTGGTTTCTATAGACGTTTCATTAAAGATTTTAGCAAAGTTTCTAGACCCTTATGCAATTTACTTGCTAAGGATGTCCCTTTTGTCTTTAATGATTCATGTCTTGTGGCATTTGAAAAGTTAAAACAGTTGTTGACATCATCACCCATCATTCAGCCCCCAAATTGGAGCTTACCATTTGAGCTCATGTGTGATGCATCTGATTATGCAGTAGGAGCAGTATTAGGACAAAAAGTTGATCGAATTCCCCACGTTATTTACTATGCTAGTATGACATTGAATGATGCACAGTTGAATTATTCAACTACTGAAAAAGAAATGCTAGCAGTAGTGTTTGCATTAGAGAAATTTCGATCTTATCTCATTGGTTGTAAAATAATTATATTCACAGATCATGCTGCTCTTAAATATCTTCTCACAAAGAAAGATGCAAAAGCTAGACTAATTCGTTGGGTGTTACTTTTGCAGGAATTTGACTTGGAATTCAAAGATAAGAAAGGGATAGAAAATATTGTGGCGGACCACCTCTCTCGTCTCCATTTTGACACAATTACAGAGCCATTAATATTGAATGAGTCATTTCCAGATGAACAATTAATGAGTGTGGAAGTATTACCTTGGTATGCTGATATAGTTAATTATCTTGTTACAGGTAAACTTCCAGAGCATTGGACCAAGCAAGATAAGGCTAAATTCTTTGCAGAGATAAATAATTTCTTTTGGGATGACCAGTATTTGTTCAAGTATTGTGCGGATCAAATTGTTAGACGATGTGTCCCAGAAAATGAAATTCAGAATATTCTTTTATTCTGCCATAAACAAGCTTGTGGAGGCCATTTCAGTGCTAAGAAAACAGCAACTAAAGTTTTACAATGTGCTTTTTATTGGCCAACTATATTTTGAGATGCTTACACTTTTTGTTCTTCATGTGATAGGTGTCAACGAATGGGGAGCATTACACGAAGGAACATGATGCCACTAAATCTAATTTTAGTGATTGAGATTTTTTATGTATGGGGTATCGACTTCATAGGACCCTTTCTCCATTCTTTTGGCCATCAATATATATCGGTTACTGTTGACTATGTATCGAAATGGGTAGAAGCAATTCCATGTAGAACCAATGATCACAAGGTGGTGATAGCATTTTTGAAAAGCAACATTGTCTCACGCTTTGGATTCCCTCGAGCAATAATCAGTGATGGTGGTGCCCACTTTTGTAACAAAGCATTCAAAGCTCTTTTGACAAAGTATTCAATCACATACAAAGTGGCGACTCCGTATCATCCGCAAACCAGTGGCCAAGTTGATATATCCAATTGAGAAATAAAGCACATATTAGAAAAAACGGTGAGGCCAGACAGGAAAGATTGGTCATTAAGACTTTATGATGCATTATGGGCATACAGAACGGCTTTCAAGACCCCAATTGGGATGTCACCCTATAGGCTAGTGTATGGAAAAGCTTGCCACCTACTTGTGGAACTCGAGCATCGTGCGTATTGGGCCATCAAGAAATTCAATTTTGACATGCAGCAAGCCAGCTCAGAAAGAAGATTACAACTGGGAGAACTTGAAGAAATTCGCAATGACGCATACGAAAATGCCAAGATTTACAAGCAACAAATGAAAGTCTTTCATGACAAGCAAATTATGAGAAAATCTTTCACTCTAGGTCAGAAAGTGCTTTTATTCAATTCTCGCTTGCACCTCCTATTCCCAGGTAAATTACGCTCTCGTTGGTCTGGCCCATTTATTGTACATATTGTTTTTCCACATGGGGCAATTGAAATTAAGGACCCAAAGAACGGTGTCACGTTTAAAGTTAATGGTCAAAGACTAAAGCCATATCTAGAATACCAACCACATGGAGAAAACACCGAAATAAATTTGAGTGACCCACCAGATTTGAATTGATTTTTTTTCGATGATTGATTTTTTTTCTTTCTTTATATTATTCTTTTGCTAATTGAAATTATTTTTGCATAAGTGTGTTTGTTTAACTATTAAGTTTTCTCTTATCATTTTTAATCATGAGTACCTTACTTAGACCGTTCCTCCTGAACATTCTTAAACCACTTCAACGTGTCAAAACTCATCTCAAAAGGCAGATTCAATTTTGTAAAACACATCGCATTTGGGCTCTACAACCACCAGAGTTAGTAGCCTATGTTGAGGGTTTAGAAAGCCAATTCAGAGACATTGAGAGAAGTGTTTACGACATCCAGTTGGAGCTTGAGGTAAATTCAATAAGAGGAAGATTTTAATTTTCTTTGTGTGTTTTAATTTGTTTTTCTGTTTGTGTGCTTTAGTTTGTTACCCTGGTGAAGTGGCAGATAACGGTACTCCGTGACAATCAAGTCGGTTACTTCAGTTTCCCATAATAACTGATATTCTGAGGCAAAAGTATGGACAGAAACGAGATTCTAGCGAAGCTTCACAAGCGATTCCCTTCACTTCCTCAGAATGCCCTCCTTACGATCTATAAAGCTCGGTCCGAACGCATACGATTGCTCATGAGGAATAACATACCTGCTGATATTCATTGGTTAATTGAGGCGAAAGTACGATTGGCAGGTGAGTTACCTCCAAAATTTATTGCATATATGCCTGGTTGTGGTAAAGGAAATTATGCAAGAAAACGACGAGCTCGAAGAATTTCTGTTGCTTGTCATAAGTGCGCCAGAATGAGTTGCAATAAAAACTCATGTTCTTTAGTAATGGTGTCTGATAACAGGGAAGATAAGATTCAATTCATTAGGGATGGCTTGAATAAGGAGTCATTGGATGATATCCTTTTGTCTCTTGAAACGCATCCCAGTGGATATGTGCAAGGAGCGATTCTCCAGTTATGGCCATTATTCCAGAAAGAGCATGCACGATATAGTCTCGGGAATCTGACTATAAACGACCCTGTTTGCCAGTTTATAAGAAAATTGGATGGGAAGCCTATCCTCAACCCATAGAGGGCGTTCAAGCCGTTTCTGGATGTAAAACCAGAGGAAGATGTGAGCCACAGTCGCAACTACCTGTAAATATCCTTTCACTTTACTGTTATTTTATTTTACTATTGTTTTATTGTGTGCATTATTATCTTTAATAATTTTATTACTGTTTGCTTTTTCCTTATTACTGTTTGCTTTTTCCCTTTTACTGTTTCCTTTTTGACTAGCGAGCCACGTGCTTTACGCGTTATTTGACACTGACATGTTACCTCATACACAACTGTGATCCACTGTCACCAAGATTCTTAAATGTGATTTCTTTTTTGTCAAGCACTCACAAATTGTTTTTGAGAAGTATCACAATGGCAGCTACTCCCAATAAACAATTCAAGAACATTTGTGTGCTTTCTGGATTTACATATGGCAAACATAAAGAGTTCATTGAGGCAGCCATCAATCTTGGTCGAAGTATAGCAGAGAGAAAATTACACTTGGTGTATGGAGGAGGTAACCGAGAGTTATCAAAAATGGTCTCAGAAGCAGCTTTTATCAGAGAAAGTCAAGTGTTAGGCATCATCCCCAGAGTCTTAAAACCATTGGGCAGTTCGTCTGACTCATCAACTGGAGAAGAGCTAGTCGTCTCAGGTATGCAAGAAAGAGTAACTGAAATGCTTAATCATGCTGATGCTTTTATTTTCTTTCCAGGAGATCTTGCAACACTAGAGGCACTTATCACACTAGCATCTTGGGCCCATTTGCACATCCACCAGAAACCCATCGGTTTGTTAAATGTCAATAACTTTTATGATGGCTTTATCGCATTTCTTAACCATGCAATAAAAATTTATTTCATTTCTTCTATTGTAAAAAAACTTTTTATTTGTGCTCACACTGCTAATGAGCTACTTGATCTGTTATAAGCTTATAAACCGGAGCCAGACCCCTGCACCTTTGTGTTGGAGCGCCCAAATAATGAAGGTAACAGTAGCCGCAGTAAAAAGTACAAATTAGATTTAACTCTCCGCTTGTAAATATTTTCTTTTATGTTGCACCACCCAGGTGATGTCTTCTAAACTCTACTTCTTTCCTTTCAAACATTGAGGACAATGTTTCGTTCTGGTTGGGGGGAGGGAATAGTCAACAATTGTGAAATTTTGGTTAAGTTTTTACTAATTTTTTGTTGTAGAAACTAACTATTGCTAACTTTTTGTGTTGAAGATGGCTGAATATGGAGGGTAGTGACTCTAGAAACGCATCTTCATTGTTTAAAAAAAAAATTATTTTTCTTTATTAAGTTTTGATGTTTATTTTTCTTCTTCTTTTTAATTTCTCCTCTATAAATATACATTTTCCAACTTTTGAGTCGAAGATGGCTGAATATGGAGTATAGTTCCTCTAGAAACGCATTTTCTTTAAAAAAAAAATCATTTTCGTTTTCTATCATTTTACGTATAACTTTTCTAATTTATTTTTATGCATCATTTTCACATTTCTGCATGCATATTTTCCTTTCATGCTTAGAATAGGTTGGGGGGTAGAATGTTGTTTAAAAAAAAAATTGTGTGATTTGTTTTAATATTGGATGACATGATTAATTTCAAATTTTCGTATCTGTATTATCTTTGGTCTTAAGTGATGTTACATTATGTTTGCTACTTTACATGTTGATGTCGGAGACAAATATGAGTTGCTTGAAGGAATGAACATGTCATAATAAGTACCAAGTGAGTTTTTAAGCCTATCATTTTTCTTGGAGAGTAACCATTTGCTCATTCTTTATACAGCTTAGCAGTTTATTATTTTATATACGATCTCTAGATTTCTTTTGAGTTATCCCTAAAAAAAAAATTGTAAAATAAAAAAAAAGAAGAAAAAAAAATGTGTGTTGCTACATTAAGAGGCCCATCTAACTAGTAGATATGGATGATTATTTAGAGCCCTAAAAGACAATGGAAAGGTCATCTTTGATCCGTTTGAGTCTTTCTAGCCATCCCTTTTATTAAATATCCATAGTTAACCCTTTTGAGCCTTTAAAAAAAAAAAAAACCTTTTCTTTGTCAACTTATCATCTTGAACCACTCCGATTTGGAGTATTACCCAATATCTTATAAGTTCCATCACCTATTTATGTTTGAGAAAAATGTAAATAATTATTTTGTTCAGTGACGTTGTACCAAGCAAAAGAAAAAAAAGTTTCAAAAAAAAAGAGAAAAAAATAACAATAATAAGTGAAATGCACCTTGCAACTTCAAAAAAAAAAAATTCTTCTGCATTTTTCTCAAACATATACTTTGTTTTCCTTATTTCCCTTCTTTGTTAACCATGTCCCTAGCCTATATTTCATCCTAATAAAAGTCCTTCTTGATTTTAGGGAACTATAGTTTGAAGTAGAAGCTAGTTATATGGGCTAAAAAGATGTAGTGATGCATAATAAAAAAAAAAGATAAATAAAGTGGGTTGACTAGCATTTTTGTTTGACTTGAGATCGTATTATTTCTAAGCTGATGGCATATTTATTTCATCTTGGTGAGAGCATGTGATATCACTTCTTTATTATTTTCTCTCTCAATTACCATTCATTGGAATGACTATTTTTAGTGGGTTTAATTTATTTGTGAGAGTGTCACTACTTCCAGTGAGATTTTGGGGTTTGACATGTCATTCTTGAATGTAGATATAACAAAGTCTACTGGGCTAATTCATGTGGATGGTTGATGTGAGTGTGATGTTGCTTTAGACTAGAGATAATGCTTATACTTTTATTTGATTGCTATCATTAATCTGATTGAATAAACATGGGTGTTTCTAAATTAAAAAAAAAATCATTTTGAATTTGAATTTGAATTTTATTTTCGCTTCATTTGCTAGGGACTAGCAATAAGCTGGTTGGGGGGTGTTTTGAGTGTTAGAAAATGCATATTTATAAAGGAGAAAACTGTCATTTTACATTTCAAGTCTTACTAACACCTTTACTTTTATGAATTTAACCTTCTTTTGATTTAATTCCGTTTGTTTTATTTTAATTAAGTATTTTATGTATTTTAGGAGCATCATAGTCATTTCACAATAAAAGAGAGATCAGATGGCAAAACGAACATCACTTTTGAACTCAGGACGGTCGAAAACTTTAGGAGGAGCATAAAAGGAAAAATAGCACTGTTCACATATGCGGTACTATTCACGTGTACGGTACTATATAGGTTACTGTTCACGACATTGTTCACATAGACGGACAATGACGTGGCATTGACCGATGATGTGGCATTGACTGATGAGGTGTCACGATCCTGTTGGGCAAAAATTCTTATGTACTGTTGATGGTGACATGGCAACATATCAGTGGACGAAAAATCTCGCGTATGGTACATGCATCACACAGGATTATTTTCAACCAAACCGCGTTACTGTTCATCCGGGTCAAACCATGTTACTGTTCATCCGCGTGGTCAAACCGCGTACTGTTGACTGATGACGTGGCGCAATCCTGAGCGCCAAACTGTTTTTAATCCGATGGCCATGATTTACTCCATGTATCTATAAAAAGGGGGCCTCTCCCCCCTAATTTGATATCTCTGAATCCATTTTTGGGATTCATTTTCTGTAATTCCTTCTCCATCTTGTATTTTCTATGTATTTTAATAAATTCCTATTTTGCCCCTAGTTCAATTATGAGTGGTTAATTTTCTTTCAAGCTTGGGTTGAAGGTGAAGTCTCAACATGTGTCATGGGCTTTATTTGGTAAATTTATTTTCTCTTCCCCTCTAGTTTTTGTGGATGTTTTGACTTCTCGTCGATAAATAATACTAATCTTGTCTAGTACCACCTTGGTTTCACCGGCCCTCTAGTATAAGGTTATTATCATTTGGCACGATAAGTCCTTAGCACCATATTGATTAGAGCGTGGTTCATGAGGTGTGGATTCCCCCTTCATGATTTAATTGGCATTAATACGGATAATTTAGCCCATGATGCATGTTGATACGGATCCAGATACCCAAGTACGTCATTTCAATAGATTTCGCTTCAATTTATTCTCGCCATTGCAATTCCAATTTTAGAATTTATTATCGCCATCTCAATTCCAATTAGGATAATTTAAATCACTTCCACCACAATTTCAACCACCCATTTACAAAATTAATTCTACATATAATTAAAATCCACCTCCTCGTGGGATCGACACTCATCACCATTGATGTATACTACAATAGATTCGTGCGCTTGCGAGTACATTAAAATTTGCACAACAGCGAGCATTGATTAACACTAGAAAGTGTACATTTAAAAAGGATAAAATTATTATTGTTCAATTACAGTGTCAATTACACTGAAAATTTCATCCCATTTACACATCCCTAACCTATTTTATGAATCACTTATTGTTATTTGTTTTAAGTATGATTTTTGTGTTTCATATGAAAATCCCTAAGATTATGATGTTTGGATCAAAAAAGCAAAAGTGGAATATTAGATGCTATAGGATCAAAAGCCTGTGGAAGAGTTCTAGCTCTTTGATCCAATGTTATTTCTGAATGATTGAGGTCATACCGTGTGTTCGAGGTTACGTGCACCCTATTAGACTAGGTTTAACATACCGAGTTTAGTTGTTCAACCCACCTTGATAAATGAGCAAAACGAGGAATAGAGTTTGACTTCAGTTTTAGCTACTAATTATGTTCAATCCAGAGATCCGTGATGATTGCAATTTAAGATGCTTGGATTGTATTAATAAATCACATTGTAAGGTTGTAATTTAAACTCCCCTAAAATATCATGTAAAGACCAACACTTGAGGATGTGCTAGATTTCAGGGGAATGAAGGAAATGAGAGAATTGTGTGGGGGAATTTAGGGGCGAGCTATTTCGTTGTAAATCAAGAGTGAATTTAGGGGGAAAAAATCCCTTTTCTTTCCTTTTCTTTTTTTCATTTTTCTTGTGTTATACTTCTTAAGTTTATTAGATAAAATAGGTGCTTCCATTTTAAATATGATTGGCTAAATTTTCTAAACTAAGATGAAAGGTGAAGGTGAAGGATTCAAATCATGCAATTAATTATTCTCTCAAGTGAGTTTTAAGTTCATTTTATTTGTTTTATGTTTATAATTTTATTTTTTACCAGCTACTTTATGTCATATTAATTTGTACATCTAGATGTCCTTGGATCTATATGGAATTTTAAAATAGTGTCGATACTTTAATATAGTTGTGTCACATTAGACACTCGATCCCATATTTATCCATACAAATGGTTAATTGAGAATTAAATGGCATAATAATTAATTGGCAAAAGAAGTGCAAAATATAATATATGAGAGAGTAATACGACCATAATTTAAAAATCAAGAGCGGATCCTATAACCTTAGCATTTTTCTAGATTGGTCTCCATTAATTTCTTTTTCTACAATTTATTTTTTTTAATAATTGACTACTAGATTTATAAATTCTCTACGGTCTGACCCCAAACTCACCGAATTATATTATAATTAGACATTGTTATATTTAAAAGTAATTAATACTTTTGAGTCGTGTCGCATTTTTAGTGTCGTTGCCTAAAACTTCCTAAATTTTGTGTCAATTTTCCTTTATTTTAGCCGTTCATTCCTATCTTTGTTGTTTTGTTTTACTTTTGTAAAATTTTAGTTAGCTCCCTTTCTTCTCCTACAATCATAGTTTTACCATTAAACTTGTGAGAAAACTTCATTTTGCCCTAAAAGTTCTTGCAAAACTGTCCTTGAACTGAATTTGAGCTTGGATCATTGAACTGTGACTTACTTCCTTAGACTTTTGGACACTGTGTACTAAATGAACATGGACTTTTGGTCATTATGAACTGAATGAACTTGGAACAAAAATTACAATTACAGCCTAAATTTAAATTGGTTGCTTACTTAGTTGGTAATTTTTAATAGTTGTTTTAAAAAAGGGTTCTACATCTCAAGACAAGTATATCTTTCTAATTGTAGTTTCATTTTCCTTTAGCTCCATTTTTTCCTTTTCTTATGCAGTTAACTTACATGGCCAGTCTTATAATAACGCTTGCAAATTAATAACCAATGTTGGGTTTTTTATCTTTTCAAAGCCCATATGGAGTTTTATTGAAATGAGGTCTAATCAATACACGATTTAAAACATAACAAGCGGCGTTGACGGCCTCGGCCCAAAAATACTTAGACAAAGAATTTTCATTTATCATGGTCCTAGCCATTTCTTGAATCGATCTATTGTTTCTCTCAACAACTCTATTTTTTTGTGGAGTTCTAGGTGATGAAAATTGATGCACAATGCGTAGATTATTGCAAAAGATTTCAAATGCATGGTTTTCAAACTATTCTCCATGATCACTCCTATTGCATGCAATACCATACCCTTTTTCATTTTGAATTTTCCTACAAAATACTTTAAATGCATCAAGAGTATCATCCTCACTATTCGAAAAAGTCTTTCCTAGGACTTATAAGGTGTTCACTATGTCCGTAAATCACGTATACACTTTTATTTTGTTCCATTTGAAATAATTCATATTGACGAGTGTACCTACTGATTTTTTACTCTTTAACTTGATTTGTCCCTTCAAAGACAACATCAAGTTTATTCCATATTTCTGGAGCACTCTCACAACTAGATACTCTATGAAATTCTTTCTTATCAAGAGCACATAGCAGAGCATTCATTGCCTTGGAGTTTAAAGACATTTTTTTTCTTTTCAATTCACTCCATTGATTTGAAGGTTTTGGAATATCATCTCCTTCTTCATTTTTAGTCAAAGGCATAAATGGACCATTACAAACAACTTCCCAAATTTCATAATCTGAGGCTTGCAAATAAATTCTCATCCTAGGTTTTCAATATGGGCATTCATTACCATCAAAGAATGGTGGTCTAGTTATGGATTGTCCTTCCCTAAAGGTAGAGAGTCATTTTGGGTTGCCATGGATCTTTTACTCTAGCTGATTAAGTCTTAATAAGAGAACCTCGCACTAATACCAAATGAAATACTATCTAAGCAACCCAAGAGGGGGGTAAATTGGGTTTCTAAAAATTTTGCAAAGTTTAAACAAAACTTAATACAAATCTTAAAAGAATTTAAAGCAACAATAAGTAAATCAACCAAAATATAAAAAGATAAGGGAAGAGTGATTCAAATACAAAGATTTTTACGTGGTTCGGCCCACGCCTCCAAGCACACCGAGCTTGAGGATTCTGCTAGTCAAGCTTTCTATGGCTTTAAGAACACTTACAATTGACTCAAAGATGTTAATCAACCTTTACTCTGAGCGATTATCCCTAATCCTTTAACCTAAGTGTATCCCAACACTTACAATCACTCAAAACAAAGAGTACAAATTTGTTTTTCTCTCACACAATATATAAAATTACAAATAAATGCTCAATGTGTGAATCAATGAAACAAGAATGAATTTAAAGCTCAATGAATGTTGTATTCTCGATTATAAGCTCAATGATAACGTTGTGATCAACCCTTATTTGGATTTGATTGAACTTATTTATAGTTGTTGCAGAAAAATAATCGTTGTTGATTTTTTGTCCGAAATCGGATCACCGTTAACTCTTATCGGTTAACCGTTTGATTGGTCCAAGTGACTGTTGAGCTAAATTTTAAATAAACAGTTGACGGTTTGCCATTATCGGTTTGCCGTTAATTTCTAAAGACCTGCAAAATAAATTTCTGCTATCCATTCTTGCTAAACCGTTGAAGGTTAGTATAGAATTACATTCTAGAAATTAACGATTAGCCATTTGCCGTTAACGGTTTGCCGTTTAATTCTAGAAACCTGCAAAACTCATTTGCCTTATCCATTTTTGATAACCGGTTCAAGCTTAAGGATTTATTCCTTTCTAGAAATTATCGATTAACCATTTCAAAATTAACGATTCACCGTTTACTTCCAGAATCACAATTTTAGGCAAATTTCACAGGGAATGATTTTCCGATTAAAGTTAATGATTATCCATATTTCATGAACACATTTAGAAAGATTATACAGCTTTTGAGAAATTGTTTATTAATAAAAAAACTCCAACATTTTAATCAACACACATAATGTACTCTTTAAAGCATATTGATTTATTTATTTTCTTATTAACAAAATATTTGAGATATTTTTCAAACTTCTTAATTTCATAAATATTTTGAATAAGGTCTATTTAAGCATGTTATATGTATTTTATGTGACCATCATATGGATTCACAGAAGATATAAATACAAGTTCTTTCATGATTAAATAAATTAAGTTCGTGGTTGATAAATAGTTTTGAGCAATCTATTTTTACTTAGACTGTAGTAAATTCATTGAATAATTTATCTTAATCATGTATTTAGTGGGAGAGGGAAAATTCAAGATAATTTTTCCTACAGGCTCCATTGTTAGTTCAATAATAAAACTATATATATATACATTGACGTCATGATATGGTGTTGCTCCCTATGGAGGGTGTATATATATTCTTAAACATTTTATTTGATGAACTATTTTAAAGATAAGATCGATATATTTTTTAATCTGTTGATCACCCTAACGGTGGCTGCATTTTATTAATGATAAGTAGATTGAAACAATGGTTATATGCTCAATAAAAAATTGTTATTAGCCTTCCCAGTGAAGCTTTGTTAACAAGTTTGGGCCCCAAAAGATAACAATAATTTTATCATGTTTCAAAATGAAAGTAATTAATGTAATGGTTAATTGGGTCTAGTAAATGTAGACATGACTTCCCCAACGAATAGCTTGCCAAAGCAGTACTAGATTATCGTTACAATAAAATAAAATGCATTTATGGCTTTTTGCATTTTAGATTATTTATTATGAGCATTATTTGTTTCAAAGTGTTTGTGCATGTCTATTTTATTTTTTTTCAGAAGATGTCTTCCGTCAACCCATTATTAATTATCCTTATTAAAAATGAACTCATTGGCGAAAATTACGTAGATTGGAAACGCAATCTATTTAATATTCTCACTATTAAAGGCTGCAAATATATGGTGACCCAGTCATGCCCTCCAAAACCAATATTATACGATTATAAAAATCAGAGGGAGCCTTATGAGAAATGGTGCGAAACTAACAAAATGGCTAAGCACTAAATATTGGCTTAAATTTTCGTCAAACTACAAAAGAAACTTCATATCATCGAAACAACCAATAAAATATTAGCTAGTGGGCAAAATACTCATTTTGCCAGAAAAGCAGCGTTAAAACGTACTACGGATACCGCAATGAAGTGGGCACAAAAGTTTGTGATTATGTCCTCAAAATGATGGACTATTTGAATGAAGTAGAGGCTCATGATGTTCAAATCGATGATAAAACAAAGATTAACATGGTGATTGAATTTGCTTGATACATTCAAAGAGTTTAAGGTAAGTTATATCTTAAACAATAAAGATATTACCTTAATTGAATTAGTGCATGAACTACATGCTATAGAAGAATTTTATCATAGCAAGAAACTTCCTGAAAAAGGATTCTCTTCAAGGCCTAAGTCGAAAGACAAGAATATGCAAGAGAGAGTTGGGAAGAGAAACTATCTGCTAAAAGAGATGGCAAGCTAAAAGATAAGTGTTACAAATGTGGACAAAAGAGTCACTAAAAGAAAGATTGTCCTAAGATTATTAAAATCAGGTATAGGAAATCTTTAAGCTTCCTAATTAGTTCAAATTTCTATTGATTTATACAACAGTGAATTCTAAGATAACTAATCTTATTTGTAATTCATTTATTTGGTTTTCAGGAATCCAAGAGGTTAAGTGAATAAAGCTTCAAACTGTCATTGAAAACATGCTAGTTTATATTAGTTGAAAGGGTAGGTCAATTTTACGAGACTTTAGCTTTGATATTTGTCTTTATTGTTCCAAACATTAAAGGAATTTAATTTCATTTGGCTTGTTTTAATAAATAAGAGTACACTGTTATTTTTTTATTCTCTTTTTATTACTTGTTTCGGTTATTTACAAAGACAATTTATATCATATAAGTTCAATGATCTATTCAAAGCAAGATATAATGATAAAGAGTACATACATTTATCTAGGAAAAAAAGGTTTCTTCTAACAAATATCACCTTTGATATTTATTCTTAAGTCATATAAACTATAATAAGCTATTAAGAAAATAATTAATGATAAGCTTGTTGGCCTATTAAAATTGATCATTGTCACTCTAGAAATTTTATTTAGAAAAGTAATATGAAGAGAATGATCTTTTTGAGCTAAAAGCATAACATTGTATTGTATGACTTAGTGCGTACACATGTATGTGAACTAATTAGTTTACATGTTATAAGAGGTTATGAGTCTTCTATCAATCTTGTTGATGGATATTCATTTCATTTATGTTTTTCTAAATGCACCATGATTCCATCGCTTTTGAAATTCAAAAAGGTACATGGATAAGATAGAGGAGCAATTAGACAAGACATAAAAGAACTTCAACCTGATCGAAGCAAAGAATATCTTTCTGGAGAATTCAAGCTCCACTTGGTTGTCAAGTGGGATAAACTCCCACCTATAATAAACACTATGATATAATAGTGTAATTAAATGGAAAAACACGATTCTTTTGGATAAGACAAGATATATGCTAAGTGGTTTATCTTTTACCTTTTGGATTCTAGATACTAGTATTTAAAACTATAAAGTTCGCCGGTGCCTTTTACTCCAAGGAATTATAGAAAAGTCACAAATATAGTTTAAAACACATTCATATTTGGAGTTTACTAATATTTCTTGATGTTGTTAACCTCTAGTGTTATCTAGAAAAGAATTTGTGTTGTAATGCCACTATTATATAGTAGAAGATTATATTGGATTACAGTCCCATAGTTTTTCCCTATTCGAGTTTTCTACATAAGAATATTTATCTTTTATGGTTGATTTATCGCTTTAAATTGTATTTGTTCATTTGTGGTACACATCCTATTTTAATTACACAAAGAGAGGAAGAGTTAGTTTTTGCTTAATTTACAGTTGCTTGTGTGGGTTCTTTTCCCAACAAAAATATGAGCAACATTCCAAATATCAGCCTCAATTTTCAAGGCAAAACAGTTTCTCGCATGAAGGTTGCAATTATTTCTAATGATTGGAGTCATCCAAGACAAATAGAATTTTTTATTAGACATCTTGATTAGTTTGCTTCAGGTAGTCGAATAATAATAACAAGAAGAATTAGACAAGTCCTTACAAATTGTGGAGTTGATAAAATAAATCATATGAAGGAATTAGTACATTCTGATGCTTTTATGCTTTTTACACGATGGGTCGATGCAAGATGTGGAGAGCTGACACGCAAGGCAATAAAATATGCTCACGGGGTTCCACTGGCTCTAAATGTTTTGGGTCTCTTTCTCACTGGAAGAATAATAGAGGAATAGGAAAGTGCAATAAAGAAGATGGAAATAGATATTGCATGTTTCTTAGAAGGAGAGCGAAAAGATAAAGTAATATGTTCTCTTAATGCGAGTAGCTTCTTTATAGAAATAGGATTAAGTGTTGTTGTTGATAACTGTCCGGTAATTATATCATGGTACAGCAAACAAAAAAAAATGCATGATTTGCTATAAGACATGGGCAAAGAAATCATTAGAAAAAAAATCTATCAATGATTCTGAAAAATTCAGTTGATTGTGGCATCGCAAAAATATTTATGAAGTTTTAACAAAAGTTGTAGGGTGACCATTTTTCATGACTTTCGTGTATATTTCAATATGCATCTAATGGGAGATTCAAAAGCATACTTTTTGATCCCTAAATATGGAAGCAGATCAAAACGAGGCGTTATTACTATACAAACAGAGGACAATCCCATGAAAAATTCTCTTGCCACTGTATGCTTTTGGTCAGAGGACAATCATAATTAAAGAAAGTCCACTTAGATCACACTGCCAGATCCCATTGCATTTTTCTCTCATTTTTACTCTCTGTATTTTTTAATTCTTCTATATATTTTTCACGTCTCGCGCACACTTGAATTTTAGGTACAATATGCGTGTTTTATATAGAAAGAAGCAAATGAGAGTAATTAAACTCTACCAAAAGACTTCACAACTTTCACTCTAACTAGACTTACAACAATCATAGAGAACTCTATCTAAAAGAAGCTTTTAGGTGTTCTTTATATTAGGCCAGTCTAGCCCATCTACCAATTCCAACATCATGCAAATAATCAGATTTACACTCGAGTATTTTAGAAGTAACATAGACTTTCGTGTAGCCGAATAGTCTCCAATAAATAAATAATATGATTCAGACTATCTGATTAGAAAAAGGAGAAAGAAATAAAAATAATATATTGCCACATAAAAAAAAAGTTTCGAAAGTGATCAATGTGAGTAGGACGTCCCTTCAAAAATATATATTTTATAAGATTAATGTTAAGTTATATACATGTAACTTATAACTTTCTTATATGAATAGTGAGTAGATCTACACCACCCACTATTTATATGAAAAAATTATAAGTTACGTATATATAACATAGGAGGATTCATTTCATAAAAGAAAAAATTACATAATTTTATAATATTATCCTTGAACAATTTATAACTAATAAGTGATTGATTGATTGATTTATCAATGATGATTTATTGATAGGACAACCTACCTTGGTCCAATGTAATTGTCTATTTGCCACGTCAATAATGTTGGTAGGTAAGCTTTTTATTTTAGTTTTTAATAATTGATATGCGTTAAACAATCGGAAATCTAATAATATTTGCGGTTGACATCTATAGGAACCACTTTAGATCAAGTCTATTACAATAAAATCTAGATTTCTGCCCCAATAAATATTGAAAAGATATCTACTCAATTTAAAGTTCATTGGAAGAGATGCATATTTGGAAAGAAAATGTTGAGTCTCTAAAAAATTAAATTAAAAGAGAAAATATTGAATTTTCATGAAAGAACTCAAACCACTGCACCCTTAAAGCCCACCATTTGGACAAAGGTTGAGTAGTTAGTAGGTAAAGTTTTATATGTGTGTGTCTGTATAGAAAGAGAGGAAGAGAGAGGCCGATCAGTAGCATCCTAAAAGTATATTTAGTTTTGAGATAAATCAATGAGATTTATTAAAATTAAATATTTAAAAATTTTAATATTTTTCTCTCCATGTGGATCTCACTCTAAATCTTTCTCTCCAATATTTTATCGCTTCTTTTATCGTACTCTGTCACTCTCTTTTCATTTCTCTACTTCTTGTGCTCTCTTTCTCTCTCTTTACTCTTCCTCTTTGTCATACATAAAAAAATAGTAATGGGGGCTACAACAATAAAATAAATCCTTGAATTTATTATTATGTAGAAAAGCAAATGAAAATTAGATTAGTTGAAGTCCTGAAGATTTGGTCACATTGCTATGAATTCAATGAATATGATTGAAACGACCCGCCCTAAATCTTTAGGATGAGTCTATCTAATCTCGCCTAAGCGAATTAATAATAGCTCTAATATCTAAGAATTCTATCAAAACTTTAATAGAGTCTCCTATATAATTATTACATCCCCAAACTTGTACTTTATATAATTAACACATCAAAAAATAAAACAATATTTAATCAACCTCCACAACCAACTTCCTAAATTTAAATACCAGTATCCTTCAAATATGTAATGTCAAGAATACAATAATTTATCCTTAATCACAAATAAGTAATAAATTATATAATTCAAAATGTCCCAACAAAACATCTATGATTCCTAACACCATCACGTAGCCATAATTTCAAATCTAACTATCGTTGTTGGGTCGACTGATATAACCTGCAAATGTCTTGGGGAAGGGGGGGGGGGGGGGAAAATAATAAAAACAAGGTGAGTATAAAACTCAGTGAACTCTGTTAGGGGATAGTAATTTTTGAAAAAATAAATTTATTTAAAATAATTTAATCTTTTTCCCAATTTAATTTAATCAAAATATCCTAAGAGACCTTACACCAACTTATTTTAATTTCCAATTCATGCACCTGAAAATAACAATATTACATAAATCTTGCATAAAATCAATGAAATCGTAATACTTATTATATCAAATATTGAATACCAAAAACTATTACCAAACAAGTACTTAGAGGAATAATCTCATCATATCCGGACCTCGACGGACAGGCAATCAGGGAACCATCATGCCCCGAAGCTACAACAGATAGAGGGGAAAATGTCATCTCATACCTCATGTATCTCAACATCTGTATTTCTGTAATCATCATACTGCATGCATAAGCCTCCAAGAGGCAAAAGTGCCCAAACACACGGCCCAAAGCCTCTATGTGTGTTCAGACGGGCCCCAAAGGCTTCTCATCTCATATCATCTACATCACTCTATTCATCTCATATTATCTGTATCTCTGCATCTGAAGGGGAAGGGTAATGTCCAATTATTTTCCAAACAACTTTTTATACACATGCACATAATCATATAATCACATTTGAAATCTCATTTTCTTTTTATTTAACATATCTCAAATCCACTCAATTCTAATATCATGCATTTACTCAAAAGAATGATAATAAAATCATTAATCAAACTCATTTTCAATAATAATAAATATCAGCACGTAGAATAAAAGTCAATTTTTTAGAAAATCATTAAGTTCAAGCATCAAATACTTATCATCAAAACATATTGTACTGTATGGTAAAATTAGAATATACAATGAAAATAAGTTTTGTATATTCCACTCACAGTGACGATGTTCAGACTCGGATAACCAACGTCTGCGAGTTGATTCTCGCTCGCGAGTCTTCCTAATTAAATAAACGATATAATTATTATCCGTATAATGAAATACGACTAACAGTACAAAATAAAGCTCAAAACCAAACTCCTGGATACATAAAATTTCACAATTACCCTTAGGTTCAAAAATTACCAAAATGCTCCTGACACCGAAATTTACCGAATTACCATCGAAATCATAATTTATCGAATCATCCTCAATATCTTAAATTACCAAATTGTCCTCAATTCGGATCACAAAATTAATCACAAGTTTTGAATTTACAAAATTACCCTCGAAGTACGAAATTACCAAAATGCCCTTAATAACTTAAATTACTGAATTACCCTCAAAATCTCAAATTACCTCTTTGTCCTAATAAAAAATTACCAAATTATCCACCATTTTCATAAATTACAAATTTACCCCAAATTTTTATGAAATTACCGAATTGCCCCTGCCGGTCCACGGTGACCGAATTTCAGTCAACGACAACGGGAAGCTCAGGCCTGATAGTTCAGACCTCGGTGAGTCCAACGGTGCCGGCGGTGACCTCCTACGCGCGGCGATGACGGCTGATTCCCGGTGGTCGTTCGCGGCCAAGACAGCGTCCCCGATGATCGTGGTCGGTCAGAAAGTGATGAGTGTGAGTTGAGGAACAAGATCCAGGCGGTGGTGTGGCTAAAAATCCCACGGGATCGAGGGCGACAAAAACGGGTTGAGCCGTGACGTTTTGAGCTTCAAGCGGCGGCGTTGCAATCGGCTTTCAACGGTGAGGACGGCGAGGATGTGACCGGCATCTCACAAGCTTCAGATCGGTACCAAACTCGGCCGGTGAGGTGGCCGAAATCGGCAGCTGGAGCCGGGTCAAGGACGCGGGTCCGATCCGGGTCAACTTCTCTCTCCTCCTCTCTGGCGTGCCCTATCTCTTTCCTTTTTTTGGGAAACCAGCTCCCCCTTTCCATTTATAGAAGGGTGAAAGTTTATTTAATTAATGTATTTTAATATTAGTGTTTATTTAGTTCCTATATTTTTTAAAATATATCAAAACATCTCAGTTATTAAGTATTAATACATTTATCGTTATTTTTTATTTTTTTAACTTACTTCTATAATATTACTTTTTTATAATAATTTTTTTATTTGGCATTAATAAAAAGAAAATAATTAAATTACTAATTTAATCTTAAAAAATAAAAAAAAATTAAGATTAATTTTTAACTGTCAAAAATTAAATTGTCAAAAATTATATACAAACTACCAAGTGTGCAAATGATGCTTGCAAAAAAATTAATATAATTTTTTTATTTTTAGGGTTAAATTGATAATTTAATTATTTTTTTATTAATATTCAAAAAAAATTATTATAAAAGGGTAGTATTGTAAAAGTAAACCAAAAAAAATAAAAAGTAACGGTAGGGGTATCAATACTTTAACGACAGAGATGTTTCGAGGTATTTTAAAAAATACAGGGATTAAATTGACGCTAATCTTAAAATACAGGGACTAAATGAGCTTTTACCCTTTATAGAAACTAGCCTTCTTTTTTTCTTTTTTTTTAAATTACTACTAATTAATTTAATGCCGGACCTGTGTTGAAATAAAATCGAACTACACGGCCATTGAATCGTGTTCGGATTGTCTCAATTTTATGTCATGACAAATTTAAAATTAATACCGAAAGGAAATATTAAATAATAGACTTAATTAGGAAAATTAAAGTGCATATGTTACAATGACATAGGTGGAGCTTTTTCTTTTGTTTTCAAAACTAAGAAGAGAATTTTGAGATGAATTTGGAGAGAGTGAAATGTTTTGTGACTGGGGAAAAAAAGTCGGTGATTAAAAAAAAAAAGAGAAGAGAAGAGAGAGGGGGGAGAGAGCACGACAAAGGGAGAAAAGGGGAGAGAGAGAAAGAGCACGAGAGAAAATATTCAGTAGAAAGATTTAAAGTGGGGACCACAAATAGAGAAGATATTAAAAATTTTTAAATATTTTATTTTAATAAATCTGGTCCATTAATTCATCTCAAATTTAATGAATATTAATGAGTGTAAACTAAAATTACTTTTAAGGGCTACTTATCCGCCCTGTGTGTGTGCGCGTGCCTGTGAGCGCACGCATTAGTGTGTGTGCGTGTGCGCATGCTAACGTGTGTTAATAAATAAGATTTTATTAAGATAATTTATAAAACATTAATAAAATTTTGCTAGTTTAGTCTAAAATATACAGACTAAATAAATATCGCAATGGCTATGATGGAGATGGTCCATCGTAAAACGCTCCTTTATAACCATAAAATCAAAGACATAGTAGTAAAATTTTTTATCGTCTAGTTATGAAGGAGTGTCCGACGTCGAGCATCTCCACTATAATTGGTCTCAATAAGTATTTATCAAAATTTAATTTTTCATAAAAAAGTTTTCCATAGTAAGATAATATACATGAAAACGATCTCGACAATCGTGTATTTATAAAATAAATATTGATGCTTTCGATATTATGTTCTTATTCATGCACTAAACTAAACAGATGAGAGTTTGCCGCCAAACAATTGCAGGCACCACTGTAGCAAATAGGGAGAAGTCAAAAATAAAATAGGTGTTAAAAGAATAATTTAATTATTTCTATAAGTCCTGCCATGAGAAATGAGGACAGCTCATGTCAAATAGATTGATCGAGATTATTTAAGAACTCATGTTACAACTCATTCAACTTGGATTAAATAATTTATATTTCAAGTCAATAAAAAGCTGAAGAGATGAGTCGGTATCAATGTTTCCCTTTGCAAGGCTCAGTAAGGTTTAGAACCCATCAAAACTTTAGAAGGCTCAAGGAAAGTTGAAATGCTTATAAGAATAATAACATAACCTTATTCAACCTAGAGCCTTGATCTAAAAGGATTAAAATAACCTCACAAAAAAAAAAGAGTTATTTCATCCTTTTTTCTTGCCAAAAAAAGGTAACTGCGCGGACGCACACATAATGGAAAGTTTTTCCCTTAATGTATGAAGATTTTAGCTTAATATCATCGGCAACAAGTTTCTCTAACCTCTTTCGCCATCATTTTATTTGCTCTAGCATCGGTTTGTTGCAGCGCAGCTGCTCCCCACCCTAAATTCAAGAGGAATATACCCTATATATAATATAGGGTGGGACAGCGCAGCTGCCCCAAAGCACCCCTAGTTACTCAAATATCGAGGTGCATTTGTCTTGTTGAGTACAATCTTTCATTTTATTCTGGCTCTTTTATTTATTTATTTTACAATTAGGCACGTTTTCCTCTAAATTTCAGCTCAGGTGAGATATTTTCTCCATTTACCAGCGTCACGTGCAAGCCTGTAGATACAGAGGTATTATAAAGTACAAATGCTGATCAAATATCAAAAACGTAAAGTAAGTACCGCAATTTATTTGTGATTCAATTGATTTGTAGAATAAATTCATAACACAGTTTAACTGCCATTATCAACTTGTTTCGCTTTTCACTTGAGTAATTTTATTAGTGGTAAAAATTGTCACTTGAAATAAAATCGAAAAATGGAGTTTGATGAAATGTAAAGTGTGATTAAGTAGCGTAGGTTTCTTCAACAGCTAAGGACTTTTGTTGATATACAAGAGCTAAGTATTGCCACAAGCTTATATCCACACCAAGATTCATTCTTAACTAACGTAATTTTTATCTTAAAGAGTGGCACTATTGACACCCTCAAAACCCCTGAAAACATCTTACAAAAACAGTCCTTCATATTTACCACTTTAGTCATGATTAAAAGTACATAAGAGAGCAATAACCATCTCTTTACATCTGAATTTTTTTTTTTTTTTGGCAAGACTGAAGAACACCTAATTACTCATCATGATTTCATAAAATAATATTTTTAAAGAAAGAAGTCATATGGGTTTAATTTATGGAAAATATAGATTAAAAACTATATATAACAATGCCAGTTTTTCGAACTTTAATTTTTTTAATAAATAAGATCACAAAGAGGGATGATCATGTTCTGGTATTGCACACTTTCACAACGAAACTGTGAGACTTTATTAGTGAAGAAGATGGAATCGGGTATCTAAGGAATAAAAATGGGCAAAAATAAAATGTTTAATTTATTTTGATTATTTAATGGGTACTATTAGGAAAGGGATTTCAAGAAGCTTTCAGAAGTGCTTCAAGAGGTTATTTAAACGAAATGGCGTCAAGTTTACATTCATAGCGCAACATTCATTTTCAAAACTTAGGTATGATTGATGGCATAACATTTAGGTAATGTATGCGTTTCCAAGAAGAATTTTCGAGGCAGATTTTATACTTTACGCATCCAAAAACAGTTATGTTTTGGTTGTAAATCTTAACTTTTAGCAAAATTAGTATAATTGTTAATAGGCTAACACTATGTTACGTTGGATGTAACATACACTCAAAAGTAAAAATATCTGTTAGCACCCCTACATTTTATGGAAACTACATTAATCGAATTAAAAGAAATACTTTTAAATCTTAAAGAAGAAATGAGAGAAATTAAACAAGAAATAGAAAAGATAAAAATAGAATTATCAACAATTCAGATAAGCCGAAAGAAAAATAAAAAAGTTGAGAAACTTGAAATAATAAAATCAGGAATAATAGGGACAAGCATTGAAAAGCATATGACAAAACCTCAATCAGGAAGTTATGATGATTGGTTTATAAAAACCCAGTATCCAAAAATATTAGAGGAATCAGAAAAGTTAAAAGCAGAATTAAAAAGAGAAGAAAAGGGAAAAGAAAAATTAGAGATAAAAGAAAACACACCTAGTGATACAGAATAATGGAAAATACATTAGAAGAATTAACAGAAAAATTTAGTGATATTAACCTTAGTGATTTAGAAGAATTTGAAAAAGAATACCAAATAAAGATGAATGTTGCTGGAGGTCCAGAATTAAAACCTGATATTGGAGAACCTAGCCATAGATATGAAACAAATAAAAAGAAAAATAGACCTTTTTATGAATATTATCCGCTCGTCAAAAATACCCCTTGGAAAAAAGATTACCAACCTAATAATGACCATTTGATGCCAATAAGCAATGCAGGTACATTTTTAGACTTAGATTGTAAAATAGACCCCCGAAATGCTTTAGTAGAATGGGGAATGCAAATGAAATTATTTTTTATATTCAATGGATCCAAAGATGATTGGAATGTAGATACTGAAGAAGAAAAAATAAATATATTAACAGATATTCTAATAGCAAGTTTTACAGGAAATGTATTTAATTGGTGGAAAGGATTAAGTGACGATACACAAAAATTAATAAAAGACTCAACCAAAATAGCATTAAGAAAAGATAAAGGATTAGGTATAGAAAGAATAATCGAATACATTGCTAGTGAATTCTTAGGAGAAGATTGGTTACAAAATACAGAAAATGAAGCAAAATATGATAAATTAAATGCTAGAATGAAATTAATAAACCTGACAATCTGTAATATGTGTTTTGTAAAAGAATATACATGTGAATTTAGTAAATATTATTATACACAATTCATGAGTCATGAAGACCAGAACATTTATAAAAATTTGTATTATTCTAAATTACCTTATCCATGGAATGGATATTTCATAAATGAATATGAAAAACATACTAATAAAAGTGATAGCAGAATCCCAGATACATTAGGATCTAGGACCAGGTTTTTAAATACAAGATTGTATCCAAAGAAGTTTAATAAAAAGAGTAAAAATATAACAAAAATATGTTGTGAAAAGACAGAAATGCCTACCCAATGGGGATGTTATGTACCTCATAAAAGACGCAGAAAATCTTATAATAAAGAAAAGAGATATAAAAAATATAATAATTTTAAGAAAAAATATAAAAAATTAGGAAGAAAATATTATAAAAGAAAATATAAAAACCAGAGAAAAATATTAGATAAGTCCAAATGTAAATGTTGGAATTGTGGAGAAATAGGACATATAAGTACAGATTGTACAAGAAAGAAAAAAGTTAAACTCTTAAAAGAAGATTTTGAAAATATAGAAAGTGACTTAGAAGAAATAAATAATTTATCTGACTATATAGGAGAGGAAGTTTATATGGCTGAAGAATTTGAAAATGAATCAGAATAAGGAAGAGTTATTAGATAATGAAAAAATAGAAGAGATAGAAGAAATAGAAAAAGAAGAAAACAAAAGTGGATACAGCCTTGTTGCTACTTTTAACAAAGAAAAATACAATAAACTTTTAAAATTAAATATGGAAAAACCAGAATATGGAATAATCCATAGATTTAGAGATATGTTTAAAAGAAAACGAATAATATTACATGAATATTATGAACAAGAAAAAGCAGTGACAATTACACAAGCTGAAGGAAACATTAGATTTAGTTTAATAAATAAAAGATCCATAGATTTAGCACTGAGAAAAATAAAAAATGAGTCAACTAAAGAAAAAATTCAATATGTATATCTTGCTGAGATACAAATCTTAATAAAATCACTTTTTAAAGAAGGAATAGATAGCCCAATAGTTTTATCATTGCATGATCAAAGATTTATAGATCCTAATATAGGACATCTTGGAACAATAGAAGGAAATTTATGTTATACTAAATTATTATTTACTTGTCACCCTAGATATTGTGTACACATTAAAGATAAAAACATAGACGAAACATTAAGCTTACATTTTAAGTTATTAAAGAAAGATTTAATGAAAGAAGGTAATAGAATAATAACAATACATTACACAGCTTTATATAGTTTCTGTAATTCAAATTACGGAGAAATATATGGTAATAAACCTTACATCGAGATAAATAAAGATTGTGAAGATATTGCAACATTTATAGAACCAGTAATCCAAGATTACAAAATCCCTATAAATTATGAATTAAATATCGATGATAAAAAACAATTTTTAAACAATAGTAATGAAAACTACATTATTCCTATAAGCTTTGCTGGAAGAACCTTAATAAGAGGAAGTTTTTCTAGAAGATTAAACACTGATAAGCAAATAATTAAATCAGTACCAACAAATAATGTGGTAAAAATACTTGGACAATACTTTAATGGAATAGATTATACAACAAAAGTACCTATACTATTAGACACTGGCACAAACCATAATTATATGAATCACACAAAAAATAAAGGACTCTTAGTAAAAGAAAAGGAAGTTCCATATGAGTATACTGACTTCAATGGGAATAAACATATTTGTAAACAAGAAGTTAAAGTCCCCATAATAATAGAAGGACTAAGAATAATAGTAGCCTGCTATATAGATTCATTCATGACTACAGACCCAGAAAAACATATAGTACTAGGTAATAGTTTTTTAAATGATTTAGAATATTACAAAATTGAACCTAATAAGATAACTTTCTTAATCCAAGGCCAAACAATAATTTGTTACACATGTTAAAACAAGCTTATATAAAGTACCCTATGTCTGTATATATACAAATAAATATAACAGAAAAATATATAGATACTTGTGCTTTAATAGATACTGGTAATGAAATAACTATTATGAAATCCTTTTTATCTAATAAATGGGAATCAAATGGAAAATTGAAAATTATTGGTATTACAGGAGATAAACAACATGTAAATCAATCTATTCTAAATTTTGAAATCTTACTAGGAAGTAAAATAGTACGTATTAATCACATATTCCAATATAATAATATGGATTGTGATATCCTTTTAGGAAATGACTTCATACAACAGTTCCAATATTACCAACAAACACCCTATATGATCACTTTAAAAACCCCTTGTAATCATATTCTCCGCATCCCTCGCGAATTCAAACCCTACAGAGTTCAGCCAGCCCAGCGTGGTGATAAGTATATTTATGAAAAACATTATTTAATACAAAAAGGACAAAGTTATAATATACAATTAGAAACAATAAAATCATAGCTTGAGCAAGTTTATAACGAGAATCCTTTAGCATTATGGAAACCAGATCATCCTAGAGCAAAGATAGAATTAATTGAAAATAGGATTATAAGACTTAAACCTATGATGTATACAAAGAAGATAGAGAAGAATTTAAAATTCAAATAAAAGAATTATTAAATTTAAAACTTATTAGAAGTAGTAATAGCCCGCATAATAGTCCAGTTTTTATGGGTTAGGAAAAGAGCAGAACAGATTAGAGGAAAAGCAAGAATGGTAATAAACTACAAAGAACTAAATAAATATACAAAGGGATTAAAAAATTCTCATTATTTTTACTCCAAAAATAATTTATTGTAGAAACTGATAATTCTCAGGTAACGCTCTTATTACAGGATTTTG
>NW_006262339.1:18109738-18112754 GCF_000493195.1 Citrus x clementina | reverse complement strand
ATAAATTAGAAAATAAACAACAAATTCCAAAAATTCTTGGGATGTTTAAATTAGGCAGAAGGGATTATTAAAAGACTTTTCAAAAAAGGGAAATTTACTCCAAAAATTATTAAGAAAAAATAATACTAGAGGATGGAATGAGGAAATATACAGAAACGTAAAAAATTTAAAAGAAGAATGTAAAAAACCTTCAGACTTTAAGACTACCAGATGAAAGAGATAGATTAGTAATATAAACAGATGCGTCTGACTTATATTGGGGAGCAATACTTAAAACAGATATAAATGAAATTTGTCGATACAGGAAAAGAGCAGAACAGATTAGAGCTCAGGTTAATTATCCTGTACATGAAAAAGAACTCCTTGCAATATACAAAGGGATTAAAAAATTCTCATTATTTTTACTCCAAAAACAATTTATTGTAGAAACTGATAATTCTCAGGTAAACGCTCTTATTAATAGGATTTTACCAAATGAACCCCAGTATAGAAGATTGCATAGATGGCAAGTTTATCTGTCATATTATAATTTCAAAATTGTCCATATAAAAGGAATTAACAATTTCCTTGCAGATTTCCTAAGCAGGAACATAGAATTTGGAGAATGAATCCCGAAGTTAATAGAATCATCGGGAAAATAGAAGCTGAGGTACAAAGGCTCAAAACAGAAGCATCTGACATAATTGATGCAATAAACTATTTAAAAGAAGCTTCTGAGGCTCATGAAAAAGGAGTAAATTTGTTAGAGTCATACATAGACGACCTAACAAAAGCTCTCTCTATAAACACGAGCCCAATAAACATTAACCCAATAAATATCGGAAGCAGTAGTGGACCCTTCAGAGAAGATAAACCAATCTCTGACCCAGTTCCAAATAAAGTCGTATCTATAGAAGTCCAGTCTCCAAAATCAGATCCTCCAAAAAAGTTCATAGAAATAAACAACCCTTATACAGAAGAAGAGGAGAAACCCCTGAATCCAAAAGAAGAAGAATATAAACAATTGGCAGACATGGGTGTACTCCACTTGTTCCCACAAGAATACAATTTTCAAAGCACCAGGAAAAAATATGTATCCAAGAATGATTGCTACAAAAGGAGCAGACCCACTCCTTGTTGGAAAGATAGCAAAATACGGGTATTTAGATATAGTATATCCAGATATAAATCTTCAGGAAATAGCCAGCCTTGATGACTTATTAATAAAAGAAGTATCAAGGTTCGCCCAAAAAAGACCCATATACCTAAAATTCTACACCATAAGTCCAGAATACTATCAGAACGTAGAATATCAAGCCTTTTATATGATCTCTATAGGTCATCTCACTAAGAATTTCAAGGTCGAAGTTGGGACAGACTACACAAATGTTCCACACATAAATGAACCTTGGATCAGAACACGAAGAGCCAGAGGAATAAAAGCCATATGGAGCATAGCCAAGGATCTATACAAAAGAAATTTCAGAACCATCATCAAATTCCAGAACTATATTCTCATAACCTCTGAAGACAGTCATACACCATCGAACCTGTTATTAGATTTCATCAATGAAATAAGCACTATGTGTTTCCCCAGTAGCAGTAAAACTATAGATCAAGCATATCAACTCATGGAAGTGGCAGACAACATAAAGAAGATGCCTGACAAGATAAAGCAGACAGCATAAACAAAGATGCCCGACAAAGATAAGGAAAATGGCAGACAGCAAAAAGAAAGATGCTAAAGTTAAAAATAAGTGATATGTAACGTCAGCAGTGACGTAAGAAGCCCAATTATAGAAGGACAGTAATGTAATAAAATGTAGGCAATAATGTAAAAGGCCCAAACATAAGAGGGCAAGAATGTAATCAAAACCTAGGCAATAATGTAAAAGGCCCAAACATAAGAGGGCAAGAATGTAATCTTTTTCTTTATAAATAAAAGAAAAAAGAAGAAAGGCTCTCAGAGCTTCGATTACAAAATCTTTTCCAAAAAACTCTCTCAAAAAATGAAGAACTAAACAACTCTTCAGCTCAGAATCCATAATCAAACCATCAGAAATCATAAACAAAACAACACCAAAGAAAGGAAAGAGAAACCTAAATTTGTTCAAAGTTTCCAAGCATAACGATCAAAATCCATACAGTAAGGCCGCTCAGGTCCGCTGATCCCGTTGAGGCAAGGAGGCCGTTGAGGGAATAAGGACAACCAGGCTGCAGGTCACTGGAAGAGGATCGGAAGGCAAAGAAATAAGAACAACTCAGGTAATAATTCTCAAACCTTATCTATTAGTGGAAGTTTGTTGATGATTGATGATGAGGAGATTGATGGAGGAAGAGCTAATTTAAACATGAATAACGATATTTTACTTGGGAATTCTAAAGAATATATGATAAACTCTACTACTAGGATTACATATAATGATTATATGATGATAATAGACTTTTTAACAAAGTTCATATCTTTTAAACAAAGTTCATATCTTTTTAGTAAAGAAGAGCTAGTTAGAACAGAAGATCTACAAGCAGTATATACTCTTAATTTACCAAAAGAAATAAAAAAGAAAAAATTATAAAACCATATCGAAAATAGATAATTTAAAAGCATAATATAATTATGTTAACAATAGAGCAAGGGAAATTGACATAGCTTTAGCATATATAGAAACATGAAAGTTTTGAGAAAATCGGGACCATCATACATAAATTACGTAGAAAATTCAGATAACGAAAGAAACTTGAAATATATGAATTTAAAATAAAACAAATAAACTGATTGTAAGGGTATATTGGCAAGCAACCCATGACGTAAATTGGATAGACGATCCCTATTGGGCGTTAGTATCCTCTGCACTTTGGGATAACAAGCCACGTACCTGTAATCAGACTATTCTGTAAAATAGATACTTAGAGGGAAATTAGATACTATTTTAGTATATAAATAATATATATACTTTATACAGATTGAATTATTTTATGATATGACTAATAATCCTGCATATATTTTAGGAACTATATATTAATTATTATGATTTTT
>NW_006262339.1:18105044-18109638 GCF_000493195.1 Citrus x clementina | reverse complement strand
GAAACATAGATACCACAGGAGAGAAAATATTGATAGAAAAGAAAATGAAATTTATTGATAAATTTATACAATTTTTAATATATTGGTATAAAACTGAAACATTATGAACCAAGCAGTTAATACAATACAGGAATTAATAAACAGTACAGAACATATGCATTTAGGATGGGAAAATATAGTAAGTACATATATAAATTTAATAAACCAAAAAATAGATTTATTAGAGCAAGAAAGAATAGGTTTAATAAATTTAGGACCAGAAATATATTCTGAATTCATAGATCTATATGAGTTTGATAATCATTTGTTGTTATTAAAAGAAATAAATACAACTCTGGAAAGGATAAAAAATAGGTGTAGAAGAGATGGAAGGAGACAAATACTCCCTCAATTATAGAAAATAAAGAAACATCAAGGGACTCAAATGAAATTTACCAAGAAGAATAAAACAAAAAACGTAAGGTACATTGATCGTAACTTAGGCGCTCCCTTGTTAATAACGATGCTATGAGAGGAATGAAGAGACAAAACTAAAGTAAAGATTGATGGAAAATTTTACAACTCTTATAAAGCAAACAAACCCTAAGTTAGGTTTTTCCATTTGACTAATAGGATTTTAACCTATTATTTATTTTATTATGTAAATCTTAAATTATTACTAATTCAATAATGTAGCACGTGCGCCACTATAAAATATTACAAAAAAGATATTCTAGACAACACTCTTTCACATGCCTATGTTTTTGCGCAACTGTAAGCCCGAAAAATATCCATGAGTCTCAATTCTTTTATATAACTTGACAGGTTTATATAACTTAACGTGCATTATTTAAGTGTTTTTAGATTAAAGTTTAGATTAAAGTGTTATATTAATCGCCCCATCGTTGTGAGTAGAGTTAAAATATCATCTTATACCATCCTTAGATGTCTTTCGCTAGTTAAGATATATTACTTGCAATCAGACATGTTTCAAAGTTAATTCGTACGGAAATAAAAGAATATGAATAAATAATTAAAACTGAAAAATTACTTCATCAAAATTAAATTCAAATAGATAAGGAAAATTAAAACAATCCTTCTATTTTATTTGGAAAAAAATTAACAGTTGTGCTCCTAAGAAAAGAATTCCCTAGTAGTTGTAGTAATGTAATGTTATCAGTATCCTTTGGAAATAATTTTTACACTCTAAATAATTAAAGTGATAAAACCTCATTTGAAAGCCCGGGAAATATTTTTTCAGTCTTAAAGTTCCTAACAAGATTAATAAATGAATTGTATTTGTGTGTGTGTATATAAAATAAATTCTCAGCTGAGGGACTCCTCATTCTAACAACATGAGGACTAAACTAACATATACAAAAACTATTTGAAAACATTATATATGTCTAACTTTTGGGATACTCAGAATTCAATTAAATTCATTCAATTTGCCCACTCCACATAAACCCAATATGCATACAATTTATAAATTAGTGGATTGGATTGGATTAGTTTTTCTATAAACTATAGTTGGATGTACTGGATATAAATTTGCTTCTGCAAATTTGCCTATATAATGAAATTTGGCCGTAGAAAGATCAAATTGTATCAAAAGAACAAGGGAATACAAAAAAGTAATAAGAGAGGCACAAAGACCAATCAATCTTATCAGTTGTATTCTTGAATTTGGAATGAAAAGAAAAGTAATGCTTCCTAGCATGGGACCATTATTATTGGCAAAGTAGGTATTTGAAGAAAAGAATAATAATAACAAGTTTGAAACTAAAACGAGATATAATGACAGGTTATGTATATAACTTAACGCTTAGGTTAATTTTTTTCCCCTGGCTTCATTCTAATAGTACGTCGTACTAACGATCAAAGTGAAGGATCACCACATACAGCCTTAAACTAGTAGCAATATCTAATAGTCTAGTACCTCTATGGGCTGGCTACATTGTAAGGCACCAACTCAGCTTGATTACCACCGACTGTACCTTTAGGCTTCGGCTGCGTTTGATGCCTACTACAAAAGCACATATACAAGGAATTAGCTGAACTCAGTTTTGAAAAAAGCTTCCCCATAGGTCATGCTCTGCAGCTTGTCATTATTTCTCATTTACTGGCATGACATTCGTACTCTGGTGGCGAATTTAGCTTTCTTATCATAACATGTCAACCATAGCCAAGCTGAACATATACACTAATGTCTAAAAACTTACTAGATAGTGGACAGCTTTATTTGCAAACCATTTTTTAAGATTGTATAGTTCACTTTTTAACTTCAAATACAACAAGCCAAACAACTTTAAAACAATAATTTCCCTCTTGAATTGAAGAAAAATCATGAGCTTTATACAATCTCAAAACATTCAGATAAGCACAAACTTACTTAATTCATATCATAGTCATTAGCTCTATTACAAATCTTCCAACCAAAAACAAAATAAATAAACAGGTTGGATTCTATAATATAATTTGTCTCTCTGCATTTGAAACAGACTAGATATCCAGTCATTTAGCCAATAGAATACCCAAACAATCATCTCCTCATCAAAAAGACAAAAACTAAAATGAAAATTCATATTTCAATGCATTCAAAATCAACTATTTTATTAATCAAATTTAGTAAATGCGGGCTGACAGTTTATTTTAGAAACTGAAAAAATGCACTTTCTTAATTTTAAATAACAATCAACTAAATTGACCTCAAATGTGGTAGAAAAACCATTCACTGGATAATGATGAAAGATTACATAGTCGCAGCGGTGCGTTTTTCGAGTTTCAGTAAGGCATGATTTAAAATGCTAGTACTTTTGGACTTCAGGTGAGTGAAAATACACAAAAATAAGAAAAAATTCAAATTACAATTAAATAAAAGAAAAAAGATATGGAAAACAAAACCCACCAGGATCGCACTACTGTTCAATTTCTCAACATATGAAACACTCTAAAAAATTAAAACTGAAAAAATATTAAGCTAAATTAAAACAAACCCATTAATTAAATTGACAAGAATAAATAAAAAATTAAGCCACTACCAGCTGACAACCTTCTCTATAGTTCTTTCTCTCGACTTAGCTTGTGAGCAACAATGGGATTACTTGAATACGCAATTGATGGTGCCACTTCAACCCTTCTCGATCATTTTTACTTGCTTGCCCAGTAGGGGCACTAGAGGTTTCTATAACAACCAATTAGTGTTTTGGTTCTTTTTTGACACAGGAGTGCTTATCATGTTTAGAGGTTAACAATGAAGATGAATGTGGACATTTGGAAAGGATAGTCAAAGTGGGAAGCAATGGTCAAAATTAACAGTCCACTTCTTCGAATAAACTGTACCATTCTAGAAATAGATAAATTATGTATAATATATATGGTTGAAAAGATAATTTTGTCTAGTTTCTAAATAATTTTACGGAATCAAATTTCGTTTTCTCGTCTTAAAGAAATTCAAGATTTAGTCAGCAAAGGTCACATTTGTCGGAATTCTACACAAGGCCGCAAGTTCTAAATTTACTGGCTTCAATGCATCAAGGTCTATCCAACAAGCTTCATATCTCTGGAAAGCTCTTTAAGTCAGGAGTTTAATAAATATTACGGTGTTCGATTTGGATTTTCCTACATCAAGATGTGATTAAATGAGTGTTGACTACTCACATTTGCTTATCAAACCGACCTAGTAGTCAAATTAAGATTTGTTTTGTTCTCTTCCACCTCATGACAGCTAAGACTTTTAATTCAGGTTTGATTTGAATTCTAGATAATAGAAATCTTATCCTAAGCTTGGAGGGATGTTCCAAGTTATCTATATAAATGTATTAGGTTGTAACTTTTAGAGAGTAGTGAGTGATTTGAGAATATAGCCTACAGGAGTTCTCTTTTTAGAGTTCGTTCTTTAAACTCTGTATCTCTTGGGTGGATTCCTTCGAGTGATGAGTTAAGAAGCCCTATATCTCTTGTAGGATATTATTGGGTGGTGAAACTCTGTATCCCTTTGTAACCTTTTTGAGTGGTGAGCTTTGTCAGATAGTAATAAAAGTTTATTTTTAAATTCTACTGGTATCATTTTTTCAAATTGAGGAAAATGGAAAAATGAAACAGAGTTTTAGCTTTTCATTATTTATTTGAATTAATTGAATTTAGTTTATAAATGGACAATGGGAAAATACAAGAGATGAGAAGAGAAAAACAAAACAGAAAAAGGAAGATAAGGGCAAGATAGCGATAGCCGGTAGAGTTGGGAGAGATGGGAAAATTGCTTAAGTGTATGTTTTGTTCTGTTGTTTATATTTTCATTTTTAAATATTTTAAAATATCATTCTGACCTTGATTCTGTTGGGATTATGTGATCTTTAAAGCATATTAAAAAGAAAATGGTAGAGCTCACAAATGATAATGAATCTCTAAGTGCAAAGATTATATACCTAGAACTAGAGAATAAAACATTGCATGATAAAATTGCATTATAAAATGAGAAATGTAGCACTTCGCACAAGCATTTAGATCACATGTAGTGACTTGAAAAATGAAAAAGATGCCCTGCAAAAATGCATGTTTCATAATGAAAAATCAAGATGAATAGATATGAATGTACATGATAGATCATATTTAA
>NW_006262339.1:18077055-18103546 GCF_000493195.1 Citrus x clementina | reverse complement strand
TTCATTTGAGCATGAGAATCCATGTTGATGAATTAATAAAAGAAAATAAAGTGCTTAAGAAGAAGAGCAATGAATTAAATGAGATTATCTTAAAATTTACAAATGGGCAAAAGATGTTGGATAACTTGATTAATTCACAAAAATGTGTGTTTGATAAAGGAGGACTTGGTTATAAGCCAAATTTGAAACAAAAGTATTATAAGAACTACTTTGTGAAGAGTACATCTATTAACAATCAAGTTGTATGTCATTATTGTAATCAAAACGGTCACATGAAGTTTGATTGTCCTATTAAAAGAAAAGTATATTATGGAGTAAAATGTGTTTGGGTTCCAAAAGGAACCATTGCTAACACTCAAGGACCCAATAGTATTTGGGTACCAAAGGGCACAAGGTGAATATTTTCTTTGTAGGTACCACAATCAAGGAATAGTGGAGAAATTCCTTGATGAAAGCTTGTGAGGATAATCACTTGAGTATGATCTAGGAGAAAAATATGAGGCAAGATGATTTAATTGTTTTGGTAACAATTCTTGCCATGTTAATTTTGTTGAATGAATTGCGAAAGTATGCTTGTTTGTTTACATGATTAAATTATCATTGTGTATAACATTGAATGCTTTATCATGATGCAGGGTTATATATATATATGATGATAGCTTGTCAACTCATCATGATGGATTTTTTTTATTTTAATGATTATGTAATGCCTAAGCATGATAAATAAGTGATATGCTTTAATTCTCAATCTTTGAATACTTACATATTTCATGATTGTGTGATGTATATGCATGATAGATGAGTTATATGTTATTTCTTGTATTAGAAGTGATCATGGTGGATAATTCGAAAATCATGCATTTGAGATTTTTTGTAATGATTTTGCCATTGAGCATAAATTTTCATCACCTAGGACTCCACAACAAAATGGAGTTGTAGAGAGAAAGAATAAGTCTATTAAAAAATGGTTAAGACCACAGTGATTAGATATCATCTCAATAATACTCTCTATGAGCTTTGGAAATATAGAAAACCCAACATTTTGGATGCAAATGTTATATTTTGAACACAAAAGATAATCTTGGCAATTTTGATCCAAAATTTGATGTTGGCATTTTTCTTGGCTATTCAAACACAAGCAAAACTTATAGAGTGTATAGCAAAAAAAAAAAAAAAAAATATTTGTTTGTGGAAGAATTTATACATGTTATATTTGATGAATCTAATTCTTCCTCTATGGAGAAAGTTGTGGTTGATGATAATGTAGATGAAAAGTTACAAGAAGATTATTTTTAGGATAGCCAAAAGAACACACCACTTGAAAATCAAGAGGAGCAACATGAAGAAACAAATGCGGAGCAAAATGAAAGTACTTCTTAAACACTCCCCAAAGAGTGGAGGTATGTTTCCTCTCACCCTAAGGATGTAATTTTAGGAGATCCATCACAAGATGTAATTACTAGATCATCATTTAGAAATATATGTAAGCATTTGTAATAATGGATTTGATCACTTGTTCTTTAACTTATAATTATGGCTTTTCCTAATAGCTATGTTGATTTTGATGATCTATATATTTCCATTATGAACTTATGCTTTACTTAAGTTTTGATAATAAAGAATGTGCTTTGATGATTACATTGTATTTAATGAAGTTTGATCTTATGCAATCTATGATTGGTAAATGGATGCATTTTTATACTTTATTAATGTATTGTTGAATATGCATTACTTGTTGTAAATGATATTAAAAAAAAAATTACATATACTTCGAGAATTTTAAGCATATGAGATTTATTTTAAGTTATATTGAAATGTCACATTAGATCCTAAATGAGTTTAATTTTTAATGTGATTAGTAATTATGGAGCTTGTATAGTTGATAATATGTATGCCAATTTGGTAAACAAATCAAAACCTCTTTGCGAAGAGTAATTTTCAAAAATTCGGCATGAACTTGGGATGATTTGATTTCTTGATGATTTGATGATTGATGATTATATGTTTGTTGCTTGATGAATTGGTAAAGTTGTTGGTTTGTTATAATTGTTGAAGCTTATATCTTTTTAACCATGTTGTGTATTTGAGAATTTGTTCATTTTTAAGGGGAGACTTTGCCGAAATCTTTGCTCACACTAAGTGGGTAATATCTTCATTCAATTATTTTTTATGATCTTGTTTCGATTGCATCTATCTATCTTTTCTTTTTTACGATGAAGGGGGAGATAAATATGATATGTTTTTAGATAAAATCATTTCGTTTAAAATTTTAAATTTGCCATATATTTAGGGGGAGCATATAATATGATTTTGGATAAAATGCATTTTGAACTTTTTTGTTGTTCAAAGGGGGAGAC
This sequence comes from Citrus x clementina, assembly GCF_000493195.1. NCBI lineage: Eukaryota > Viridiplantae > Streptophyta > Magnoliopsida > Sapindales > Rutaceae > Citrus > Citrus x clementina. The sequence continues at coordinate 18,101,189 of NW_006262339.1, read as the reverse complement.
AAAATAATATATCATTTTGATGTTATCAAAAAGAGGAGAATAATATGCACTTTGGGTATTGTTTTGATGGTTGATATGTGATTATGGTGATGATTTTGAGATATGATGATGATTTGATTACACGGTGTGATATTACTAAACTTGTATTTGAAGTGATGCTTATTGTTAGGGGGAGATTCTATCGAAATTTCTACTCAAACAATATGGGTAACAACGTTTCCACTGTTCTTCTTTTCCACTAAGTTTTCTTTTTGATGATGAGGGGGAGAAGAATGCATGTATTTAAATTTGTTAATTTAACTAAAATTGTAAGAGAAGCTTGCATTTAGGGGGAGCAATTTGTGCAATCATTTTTTAAATACATGAAACGTTTGTCATCATCAAAAAGGGGGAGGTTGTTAACATATATATTTCCATAATGTTGTTTTTTATGACAACAAACAAGATTAAGAATGATTAATCTTTTAAGATCAAATTATTTTTTATACATTTTAAATAAATCATTATTTTCACATTTTAAAGGTTTTATATTTAATGAAAAAATGATTTTATGAAATTAGTTATTTTTCAAGTTTATGGTTTAATTGAAAGAGTTTTGAAAACTTTGAAATCAACAAGTATTGCTTGAAATTTTGGAGAAGGATTTATTTGAAAAGTATTTATAGCATTTTGCTCCATATCATAATTTCAAAAAGTTTTGGGAATGGTAAGCATTATTTAGAAATTCTGAAATTGGACCTATTTGTAAAATTTATAACATTTTGGGCCATAATACAATTATATAAAATTTTAGAGTCAAATCATCATTTTATAAAATAGTTCACTGTAGCAGCTATTGTACAAAACGGCGATCCGACATCTTGATAACGGCTCGCCGACATTGAGCAGAATTGAAGAGTAGCCTCTGGACACTAACGGCGATCCGACATCTAGATAACGGCGATCTGACAATTTGAAAATCCAGCCCAACGGTCATATTGACCAGTCAAACGGTGATCTGACATCTAGTTAACGATGATCCAACAGTGAGCAGAAAGTCAATAACGGCTAGTTTTCAGTTCCAACTATAAATAAGCTCAATCTAATTCAAACAAAGACAGATCCAAGAGTTATCATTGAGCTTGCTATTGAGCATAAAACTATTATTGAGCTTTGAACTTGTTTTTGTTTCTTTGATTCACACATTGAGCATTCATTTGTAATCAACACATTGTGTGAGAGAAAATTCATTTGTAATATTTATCCTTGAGAGGTTGTAAGTGTTGGGATAAACTTGGGTTAAGAAATTGGGGATAATCTCTTGTTGTAAAGGTCCATTGACACCTTGGGAGTCGATTGTAAGCATTTGAAGCCTTGGGAGGCTAGCTTAGTGAAATCCTCAAGCCCAATGAGCTTGGAGGCGTGGACGTAGGCGAGGATTGCCGAACCACGTAAAACTCATTGTGTTTGTTTTCTCTTCCCTTACTCTTTTATATTGTGATTGATTTATTTGTTATTTCTTTAAATTAGTTTTGGATTTGCATTGAGTTTTATTTTATAATTGAATAATTTTTAAAATCCCAATTCACCCCCCTCTTGGGTTGCCTAGTTAGTATTTCAGTGTCCAGGTCTGCTTTTTCAAGTCTTGCTTCTTTGAGTTTTTAGTATCATCAAGTCTTGCTTCTTCAAGTCTTAAAAGGTTAAAACAACAATTTTAGATTTCAAATCTTGCTTCTTCAAGTCTTAAAGTGTATCTTCAGTCACCAATTATATTTATGGGTATTCACTGGTTCGTTGAGTAATTTTTTCAAACAGATAGGGTATCGCGTCATAACAACCTTGTATATATCTATATCTAACATTGAATGAATGAATGAATGAATCTATGTGTAGCTTACGAAATGCAAAATCAAGAGTAGTAACAATTAAAGAACAATTAAAAATGAAATGAAAGCTTAATCACAAGTTGTCTGTTGATTTACCTTTAAATAAATCTCTCTCTCACACTCACACACTCTGCTCTCTAACCTACCTTTTTGACTTGGCTCCCAAAAAATAATAAAGTAAAATTTTGGTCCCAAGAAAGTTTGATTTCTAAACAAAGGGGAAAAAAGTTAAAAGAAAGTAAGATTTATTTTACAAATTTTACGATGCTTCTCTTTTAGAACTGTATGTATAAATAATAATAATAATAATAATAATAATATGAGTTTCATAGAAAATTTAGTTTATTTGATCATGTTCATTGATATGCTTTAACAATGCTTTATTAATTCTTTTTATTTCTTTAAGAAAGATTGATAAATGGCAAAACGTGTGGAATATAATTGGAAAAAGATTGAAATAATCTATTTCAGATTTTTATGTCCTCTTGTGTTAGTTTATTGGATATACTTTTATTATATGTCCGTAATTTACTTTGTTTAGGCCAAATAAAATATTTTTTGTTGGATGGGGCAATATATAGTATAGATGGCCTAGTGTAACTCACCAGAACCTGCAAATTCTCTGTAATTTGCAGAATCTATTTTTTTTTTTTATCTGGGGTACACGCACAAAGATTTGGGTGCATCCACTTCACACTTATCATTTTTATACAAAAGAAACCACGTAGCACATATTAAAATCACATGCACTTCACTTTTTCAAAGATTTAATCCAACAATAAAAAAATTTCATATTTAATCCAGCATCACATGCAACTTCCTGTGGAGTTAAGTTCCCAAATTCCATTAACTGAAAACCATGTCCCGAATTTGATTTACAAAAAATGCTTTTACAAGAGAGGACAAGGAAAAATTTGAAGTAATCTGGAATTCTCCATAGTCTTGGTTTCCTTGATTTACTATTTGGCTTGTTGGCATTCTCCAATATGTAATATATTTGTACTATTTTTGTAGAAGTTACGAAAAGACGATGACTTCTACTTGAGTTGCTATTTGGCAGGTTGCCATCCAGCGCTGTGAGCCCTCTTGGAAAGGATTGCATTATTTCATCCATGAAAGCAGTAAGTTGTCCAATTAATTCATTTGCTTGCATCAATTTCCTAGATTGTTTTATGTAGGTATCAATTGTTATGTGTTAAATGTCCCAAGTATAAGAAACCAAAAGAGAGGAGTACAAAGACAAGGGGTGTGTATTAAACAGACTAATTTATTGCGTCAAATTGGATATTACAACCTACAGAATCAGTTAAAAAAATGAAATGACATGAAAAATGAAAAATGTTTATGGCATGTTTTGTTGGATTGCTGAACATGTACATGTATTTAAGTGACTTTAAACAAACAAAACATGGCTTTGTTTTGCAATTTGTATCTTTTATTTAAACTTGAAAAGTTTAATCTTGCATTATGTCTACAGGGCGTTAACACCTATGTTAGATTAATTACATGCTTGGTAACCCAAACTTTAATTCATTAAAAAAATATATTTATCATTTAGCGATGAAGCTTAGGAGTATTCATGCACATGTAAGAAGTTCATGTATCTAGTCTCTATACTTTTTTCTTGGGGGTTAAATTTCAAATAGGTTTTAAAATTTTAATCTTATTACTTTTTTTTGTTCTATAAATGTGCAGCAAAATTCTTCAGCAAACTGTGGATGAAGTCAAAAGAAATCCTTCCTAGCTAGCACATGCCGATTTTTATGAAACTTGCATTTTTTTCTCGTCTCCCATGGGGAGTAGCTGAACCCATTGAGGTAATGCTTAATTCAATCATTTCTTGATGGTTTATTAAAATATAGCATATATGTTTTATTGTCTTATATTCTGTACTTGTATTTTGGATTTGGAATTTCTATTAATAGACTTCACTTTCTACCCATAAAATGAGAATATAATTATACCTTTGTAGCTATTTTGAGCCACAAACATAAAGAATGTTCACCTTAGCAAAAATAAGCTCCACCATTTTTTAAATAATTGATAGCGCACCGTGTCTAAGTGAATGATTGAGAGATCTTTGTAATTGATCCAGTGATCTTTCTTCAATCTTTCCTTTTGGTTTCTTCATCTCAATGACCTTAAGCCATTTTTTATTCCTGTACCTTAATAATTGAATATGTTTAGTTTCTTTTTGCAGAAGTGAAGTTTCTAAAAAGCTGGTGTTGTATTTTGACCCCAGATTGTAATAATTGTGTCTCAAAGATTTGATAGGAAATTGGAAAGTACCGCAAGAGTTTGGTATTATACATTTTTTTCTTAAGAATACTTATTTAATTCATCAGTGATACCCTAAGAATACTTAAGATGAAAAGGATTAATATCAATTCTGAGCTTGTTAGGGATCTTTGGTAATTACTATTAGGTGTGCTATGTGTTGGTTCTGTTTATTTCCATGTTCTTGCTTTTCGTAATTTCTAGAAAATGTTGAGTGGTTGGTTACAGATTATTGTTTTAGTTATATTGACTTGTTAGTAATTGGATTTGAAGTTTGATGTGATGAGTACACACTATGGATGATCTTTCGTAACTTCTTGATGAGTGGGCCGCATATGTTGCCAAGTTATTTACAGCATACGATAATCATGTAATGTATGAGTATATTTTTTATTGTGAATGTCCAAGACTTAATTTGTCTGGCATACTAATTAATTCTATATGTTACACTTATAGGTGGGAAAACAATGAAGTTCAAGGTGTAGAGGCATTGAGGAAAATTTTGTTGCCAACTAAATACTTGTATTTTTCTCAAATTGAATGTCTACTTGTGTGTCTTTCAAAACCAAGAGGTGGGCTTGGAAGCAGCCATCCTTTGAAGAAAGCTTAATAGTTCATTGGTCTAGCTCCATGGCACCGAAAATGAATCAGGGCTCCTATATTTGAGATATTATGAATTTATATGTTTCTTTAATACTTGTTTGAATTTGTATTCGATACAATTGTAATAATATATATACTACCAATATTTAAATATGAATTGAAAGATTTTGCAATATGAATCGAGGTGTTTTTTTTTTTTTAGATTTGTGGTGTCTTTTAATTTTACCAACAAATCAATTAGTAATGAGACAATTTAAATTTTTATTTTTCTAAATAAATTAAATAGTGATACCATGGTAATAGTAATCATAGACACTAATATTATATCAATAATTACTAATACTATAGCATCATAATATTAGTGATACTATAGTAACAATAATTACTAACACCAATTACAAGTGTCATTATTTTTCTTACTCCCAGATTACTGATACAATTAACAAGTGTCACTAAAAGTAATTGCTGACATTATTCTAATGTCAGTAAAGACCATTTTTCTAGTAGTGTTATTTAGTAGGAAGCTCCATTTAATATGCTTGTGTGTAAGGGGCCTTGTGTTATTTTACAAGGTGGGACCCTATAACACAAGAATAAGTAACGCCACTTATTGGTTTTATTGGTTTTTAATTTAAATTAAATGTGATTTAATAGAATTAAAAAATTAATAAATATGGAGCTTAGGGTTTCCACTAAATAGAGATATAAAATGACTTGTTTTCTTCAAAAAGAAGAGACAAGCCACATTATACAGATCAGAAAAAAAAGATTTTTTTCTCTCTAATTTTGAGAGGAATATTTTCTCTTGCTAGTTGCTTTTGGTAGTGATAAAGGCGCCCACATGTCAAGTGTAGATCTAACCAAAGTGGTGATGACGGGTCGTGATCTAACCGAAGTGGTGGTGATGGGTCGTGGTCTAACCAACGTGGTGGTGACGGGTCGTGATCTAACCAAAGTGGTGGTGACGGGTCGTGATCTAACCAACGTGGTGGTGACGGATCGTGATATGGGAGCCTAGATCAATGTCAATTGTTCATCTTCTCGGATTGTTAAGGTTAATTTTCCATATTATGAATTCTTATTTATTATATGAGATCGATCCTAAAAAGTTTTATAAAAAATTAAAAAATTGATTTTCAACCAACAGATTCAACGGGGGTTGATGATCTATGCTCCAAATGTTAAAGCTTTAGACCCTTGAGGTCTTAGGTTTAAGTTGGAACTAAAACAAATTTTAATGAATTTTTTTTTAACCTCTAATACTTTAGTGTCAACGATTTTTTATGTTTAATTTACTGACACATTCGTATCAATAACATGATATCTATTTACCAAAAGTGGAAAATAGTGCATGTGTACATAACTACCGACACTTTTTGCAAAGTGTCAGTAAAAGTCATTTTCGCAGTAGTGATTCCAGTGAGAGAATGATCAATACCATCTATGTAATTATCAAAAGCCCTGTGGGAGTATTAACCTTGCAGTATTTAATCTTGAAACTTGTAATATTTGGGGGAAGCTGTGGATATTGTTGAATTCGACGATATATTGGGAGTGTTGTTTTTGTTTGTTATCGTGTTTGCGTGGATATCTTTTTGTAATATTTCATTTTGTTAATTTTTATTCAAGAGAGTATTGGTGTGCATTGCGTCACATTGTAATCGATGTTTCTTTCATTATCCATGGCAAGTTAGGAAAAATGTCCCAAAAGTGATCACTTAAATAGGTATAGCGAAAGTGATAATTTCATTTTTTAAAAAAAAAAGAAAAGTCCCAATTGCTAGGCGCTATTAGAGATCTTATAAAGTTATAAATGCTAGAGCTTTGTTTTTAAATTAGAATAGATTAATTATAATAATTTTAGTTTCTCATTTTTAGGTTCAAATTATATTCCAACTTTTGGTTTGAGTTGTGGCAGCTAATAAAATAAGCTACTTCTTCCATGGGAATGAAATAAGTTGCTAATTAAAAAGATAGTTGGTATTTGGTAAATTGTATTGTTGAGGTTGTTATGAATTGGAAAAGGAGAGTACATGCACTTGGTAGTGTTTTTTTAATCATATAATGACCAAAATAATGCAAATTTAAATTGTCTTCTAATTGTTTAGAGTAAGTTTACTAAAATTATTTAGACATGCATTTTTCTCTTTTAAAAACATGCAAAATTACAAAAACTGAAAAAATCAAATTAAATGAAATATAATAAATTTTATATTTATTACATAAAATATAATAAAAATTTGTACCAATACATACATCCAAATAATAAAAAATAATATGTGTTACATTCATGATGTAGAGCAAGAGATTGAAGAAATCCTAAGTAGATTTAAATTTGTAATATTTAGGAATATTTTAATTAATTTGTATTCTAGTTTAATTTGGTTTCTCTATTTGGAGTCTTATTACTTATGCATTGCTTATTTGAGTAATATTCCTAATTTAGATATAAGTTTTATTAAAATAGATTTTCTAATCAAATTAGGATAAATCTTAGTTAGTGTAAATAAGAGTCTTTTGTAACTTTTACAAGTAGAGATTCGATTTCAATAATATTTTCAATTTTTAAATCTATTTGTGAGTATATGCTCAATTCATTCTCGGTATTCTGCAGAATCAACGAGTCTTAATCCCTAAATTCGCAGTATTCCTTTTAATCAACTTGAATTTAATTGTTTTTTTTTATTCTGGTATTCTTTAGAATTAACATAATATTTTGAACATTAAACTTCCGCTGCATCAGCTCGGTAATAGAGCTAAAAGCCTAGTTCTAAACTATCCTCCATACCTTTACCTTTTTTTTTTCCTTTAAGCCAGTATGATGGTGGTGGTTGTTTGTAAAAAAAAAAAAAGTGGTGATTTAGCCAAAAATTAGAGATAAAAGCAGTGACTTTGTGTCGGTTTTGATTCTGATGATAGATTCGTCAATTGGGGATAAGGATAGGTGAGACAGGTTTAGCTAATAGAGAGGAGTCGATTGGTTGTGATGATGACGACCAAAACGCGGCAAAAACTAGTGAACAATGGCAGCAAACAGCGGCTGTTTTGGTGATTTTCCGGGGATATATGACCGATTGCGGTGGTAGATGCTTGAGGTTTGATGGCCGATGCGTTATGATCCGAATGTTTTGGGCTGATTGGTGATGGAAAAATCAATGCCAGCCGCCTTGAATGGCAGCTGATGCGGCTGATATTCCTGCTTCTATTTCTTTTCTTTTTTTCCTAGTCATCCTTGTCCAAATTTTTTATCATCGTTGTCGATAATCCTATCTTTTGCTTATTCATAGTTTTGACCCAGTTATTTCATTTATGCCATTATTGCCCTTTTATTTTCTAATCTTAGCAAAAAAATCCCTAAACAAACACCAAAAAAAGGAGAAAAAGAGAGAAAATAAAAAAAGAAAAAATTGAACCGTGAAACCACAATATCGCCCCGAAGATTTTGTCTTGAAAGATGTTTTAATTAAGATGTTGAGGATTTTGCATTCAATTGCTCAAGATTTAGAGAAACTTCGAAATATAAAATCTTTACACATAAAGCATAGATATGGATTTGACGAACTTGTTCCTGATGATACATGTTACGAGGAAAATGAGGAAGATGGTGACCTTGTTTCAGTTGACAATATTCTTCCTTCCAAGGAGAATATGAATTGGCCATTCATGTCCACAACAATACTCCACATACATACATCGATTTGGATCAATTGCCAAAATTTGATGACTATATTGATCTTATGGAACAAGATGAGGTAGTAATTGATACAATCTCATATTATTCATTCGATTTAAATAGGGAGAGGTATCATAAGATTTTTCAACAAGTAGAAGATTTTAAGAAGCATTCTTTTGTTATTGGTTTTTCTGAGAGCTTGGAAGGATGTTACGACAAGTCATTCTTAGAAAAGTTGTTGGACAGATTTGATGGATAAAGTCAGCAAGGTTGGAAAAGTTCAAGGTTATTCATTAGCATCAACTTTGTAATTTAAAGATTAATCTGTATTCTAGTTTAATTTGGTTTCTTATTTAGAGTCTTATTACTTGTGCATTGCTTATTTGAGTAATATTCCTAATTTAGATATAAGTCTTATTAAAATAGGTTTTCAAATCAAATTAGGATAAATCTTAGTTAGTATAAATAACTGGCTTTTGTAACTTTTACAAGCAGAGATTCGATTTCAATAATATTTTCAAATTTCAAATCTCTTTGTGAGTATTTGAGTATTTAATTCTCGGTATTCTAAGGAATCAACGAGTCTTAACCCCTAAATTCGCGGTATTCTTTTGAATCAACGTGAATTTAATTGTTCTTTTGTTCCGTTATTTTCTAGAACTAACAGAATATTTTGAACATTAAACTTTTGCTGCATCAATTCATATACAAGTCTTATTGACTCTTATGAGAGAAAACAAATGTAAAATATAAAAATATGTATTACATTCATATACAATTTTGATTGTGAAGAAAATGTAGAATAGTTTAGCAAAAACATGATATCCATTAATTTATATATTAGAGTTTACGAAACACATAGTTGTCATTTCATTAAAATAATGAGGTTATAATATGAACTGTAATAAAATATGGTAACTTATTTTATAAGCTACTTATAAAAAGAAACCCTTACCTACTTTTGAAAGGTATTATAGAAAATAAAGAAAACTATGAGTAGTAGGTATAAAAAATTTCTCAAACATTATTTTTGCCAAAAATTATAAAATAAGCAACTTATTTGGAATTGAGAACTTGAGGTGTAAATTTTGGATTATCCCTTGTGAATTCACTATTTTTAAATCATCTCCTTACTTTTGAAAACCTCAAATTACCCACTAAAATCTATTATCTCTCAATTAATTTTAATGGTTAAAAGGTAAAATAGTAGTTATAAAATTTGAAACAGTCAACTAGCTTACTGAAGTCAAACCTTTCTATTTTATATATTTATTATTAGATGAAATGATCATTACCCTTTAACTATATTTTGGAGGGCAAAAATGTACTTTAATGTAAATTTAAACTCAAATTCAAATAGTCAAAATTCTCAAAATTCATTTGCTACTATTTATTCATCTTCATCTAATAACACTCACTTTCTTGTTATTCATTCATCCTCATCTAGTAAAACTCACTTTCTTTTACATATAAATGCAAAATTCTCCCTTCCAAAATTTTCATTAATAAATAATTTTAAATACCCATATATGACAACTAAAGTAAAATTAAAATTTAAGAAAATTTTATGGTAACCTAATTGGTTTTGAAGTCAATATTTCAATTTTGAATACTCTGAAAAATAGGCATCGAGTACGAAACTCATGGCCACCCCCACCCATGGTCGTGAGCAGCCAAGGCAACCAAACCCATGGCCACACTCGGCCAAGGTAACCAAACCTTTGGCCAAGTGCAGCCATGGAAACCAAACACAACGCCGCACATGGCTAAGCCAACCAAATCTAGGGCCGCATGTGGCCAAGGCAACCAAATCCTAGGCCGCGCACAGCCGTGCCAACCAATTGAAACCATGGGAAAAATAATGGATTTTTTCAATTAGGGTTTAGTGTGGTTCTAATTCGTGGAGATTAAATTGGGAAGAAAATAGTTTTTTTTTTCTTTTAATTTGAAAGACCTCAAGTCATTTTTGTTTTATTATTTTATTCATTTAAGTAGTATTTTTTGGTTTTAAAGTCGTTATTTATCAAAAATATTAAAAAAGGGATAGTCACTTTAATAAGTCAACGACGATCAATTATTAAAGTTGACTATTTTTAGAGGATAATGTGAGGTTTCCAGAAGTAAGGAGGCGATTTAAAAATTGTAAATTTACGAGGGGAAAAATTCAAAATATATCGAATAGGATCATTTCTTATATCTAGTTGGTGAACTTGAGTCGTGGCCTGGTATGACAAGCACTCCGACTCTGAAATTACTTCTATTTATAGTGTGTTTATTTCATGGAATGGGGAATGGGAATGAAATCCATGTTTACTTGGCAAAATGTAATTGGGGAATGAGAATGAAATGTGTGGGTCTCACACAATTTGGGAATAAGGAATGTGAATCTCATTCCCATGGGGGGGTTGGAAATGAAAATGAGGGAATAGAAATGGAATATATGTTTACTTTTGTATCCCTCTAATTTTTTCATATTTTCTAAATTACCCTCATTCAAATCACAATTAATTTTATTATTTTAAATGTCATTAATAATAATAACAATAATTAATAGTAACTAAAATAATAAAGTTAAATAAAATTTAATAATAATAATAATAAATGTTAATAATGATAATATTAGTAAAAATAATATTAACAGTAATTAATAATAACTAAAATAATAAAGTTAATAAAATATAATAATAATAATAATAACAACAACAATAATGATAATATTGTTAATAATGATAAATTAATTATTTTTATTAATTATTAATATTATGAGTATTTTGGTAAATTGATTCTCATTCCCATTTATTTTGCCAAGTAAACATATCAATGGCATTCTAACACATTCTCATTCCTATTTATTTTTGCCAAGTAAACATTAAAATCACATTCTCATTCTAGCCCATTCTTATTCTCAGTCCATTCCTATTCCACCCCATTCTCATTTCATGAAAAAACGCACCCTTAGAACAAACTGAATTGGAAGGTTGAAGGAATTAATTATGGAATTTCAATCAAGTGCCTATCCATACTTCGATAGATCTGTGAATCACCCTTGAACAACTATTTATAGCTAAAGTTTCAAGGTTTGTCGTGAGACTAAATCTCATTAGAAATAATCTCATACATTCAATCGTAAGATTCAATTTGGTAAAAACTGCTTCCCAAAATTTAGAATTCGTTCACATGATTTTAAGTGAATCATGTCACTCTGGATGCTTTCTCTGTTTTTAGAGTACGTATTTATAACTAATATGGCTATACTCTGTTGACACACAGTGCTGGTGATTGTTTAATTTTCATGCGCATATCAATCTTTTATGTTTCTTTAAACAAGCCGTGAAGACATTTTGACATGAGTTGCATGTATCCGTTAAACCCCTAACGTTTTGTTTTTTCGGTTTTTTGGTAGCATGAATTTTATATCGTTAAAGTATAAATGTATAAATATATTATCATTTTAATGTTCTTTCAACTTTGGAGTTGAACTCGAGCTGCCTGCACTAGCATTTTGCTTCATGAATTACACAAGGGCCAAAAAGGTAAAGGTAGAGTAAATAGGTTGACAGAATATTACTAATGATTTTGGGGGGCGGGATGTTGGCGTTTTGGTGCATTCCAAAACAGTAGGGCAAAAATGGTGTATTTCAATGAACAGTGGGGGGTTTTTCGAGGCTTTCATTCTTTAAGTCGTTTTCTCCGTCTCTTGTTCACATAAACAAACTTTGATAGTTAATTTGTATGTTTATTTATAGTGGAGCGGCTTATGCCAAGAAAATTCATATGATGGATTGGCCTCGTCTTTGCCTTCCGAAGATTTGTGGGGGCCGTGGACTGAAGAATCTGGGGGTTATGAAAGGTGCTCTGTTGATGAAACTTTCTTGGGGTATTATTTCTTCTCCTAATAGCTTTTGGGTTCAAGTTCTGTATGAAGGACAACATTTGTCCACAAGGTTCCTGAAAACGCAATTTTTGGCAGAAGCTCTAAAAACCTCAGATCGACTTCATTCAAAAACAAAAATCAAGAGAAAAGATTGAAGTTTGTTTACCTCACTTGTAATTTCATAAACGACTTTGTGAGGCAGGAGAAAATGATAGAAAACAGCAAGGTACGAACACTGTCTAGGAAATAGACCACTGCACGAACAGCTTCTGTTTTGCTATGATTTGAAATCCTTAAAGCACCTCAATTGTGATGCCTCTAATCTGTACACACTTAGAAATGTTCTAGGAGTTCATAGGATTTTGAATCACCAAAGTTCTTTTAGAAATGAGAGAGATAATTAAGAAACATGAATACTAGCTCATGATGATTCATTCCACTAAATAAAGCCACCATTATCTTTTCAACAATGGCACCAAACATTATCATAAGCTAGACCCACCCATTAAGTCATTATTTATTGAATGTGATATTATCACTTTAATAATTTATTTAATCAAATTAACTTTGAATAAATAAATAGATAAATTAATTAATTTTGACTTTAATTAATTAAGCCCATTTTGATCAAATTAAATGGTTAATAGAGGGCTTCTTATAGGACATGTTCATGTACATTTTCCTAATCCATAATAGGTCCAATAAAAGTCTAAAATTTTAAATCCAAAAATGGTCTAGAAGTCGATAATAATTTATGGATCAAAACAAGTCCAATATGATCATTTTACGTGCTCGATCTTATACATAATGTATAAGTGAGGATTTATGAAATTTATTTTGTTCCTTAAAATATTTATGGCACATCTAAATTTCTATCTTAAATAATATTTAAAATATATTTATATATGTTCATTCTTAATGAATTATAATATAAATATCGATTTTCCTAAAATTAGGAAATTTAATTTCTCATTTTCTAGTAACTCATTTTTTATTTCTATTAGGTGTGTGACCTTTTAGGTTCTTTTTTATAAGATAGTAGAAGTATTTTAATGATAACTTTTTATTTATTAAATGATGCTAAACTCTTTAGTTATCAATTAGAACTTTTCTAATGACCTTAAGTGCATTACTAATATGCTTTACCAATAATGATCTTAAGGTTTTTACAAGTCATGAATGACACCTAGCAATATTTCACATCCACCCAAATAACAAAAATTGTTGGATCTATAGAACCTATTCCATTGTATCTCTATATCTTGATCTCTTCATCATCCATGTCCAGAGAAAAGTACGGCTTATGGTTTAGTGTGTTAAGCATTTATACTTTATCTCAAAATAAATCTAAATGAACTTAGCATGAAAATATAATTTGAACTCCTTCAAACATATTTCACCTTGGCCAAGGATTTCTCATGCAAATTCATATTGTCTCACAGTGACTTCCTTTTTGTATATTACAAAGTGATGAGTTCTATATTGGTCATACACTTGTCTCCATACATAGCCAACCATGACAGCTATTGTTAGATCTCTTCCTTGATTAGGAATCAATTCTTATGCTTTCACATATCAGAGATGTTTATGTACAAGACATATGTGATGCCTCAGGTCTAAAGACCATTACTAAACATAGTGTCTATCACAATGTATAATAAACCATTAACACTCAAAACCATGGCTTATTATATTTGGTCAAATTCAGTAAACTCGTTCTCGTAACAAGAACCTGTGTGTTTAACTTGACATCTCATGTCAATGATATGAAACTCACCATCCATTTTAGTATCACATACCACAAGGAGTCATAACACATACTAGTATTTATAGGAATTTATGATGTCCAATCATAAATCCACCACTATGAACTATTTTAAAAGTATAGTATAAAAGATACACGTTTCATATTTTCAACAAACTCGAGAATGTGGTCCTTAACTATTTTACTTCTTGAACTATATTCATTAAATTAATTTATGAATGTTGATAACTTTGCCATTTTATAAATATCAAAATGCTAATTGATAAGTGCATATTTTTCATATATTTTGCTATTAATTTCTCCATCTTTTTCTTGTTTTGGTCTTAAATATTTTAGTTATTTTAGTTAATTTTTAATTTAGTAAATTATATTTTTATTGTGTTAATTTTTATCTTAGTTTTTTTTATTTTGTTATTTTAGGTGCATTTTGGGAATAAAGAGGAATTAAATCAGAATATTCAAGTAAGGAGAGCTTAAAGAAGAAATTAATTGGCAATTTAAGGAAAGTAATGGTGGTTAAAAAGGAAGAAAATCAAAGCAGCCAAGGGCTAATTGAAGTTCATGTGAAGATGAGAAGAATTAACATTGGAAATAATTTAATTAATAAGGCAAATGCATTCTTGTGATGGGCTTTGGCCAAATTGTTATTGGCTTATTAATTGAACAATTCACGTGCATGGCATTGAATTTTGGAAAGCAAAGTGAAAAAATGGGAAATGGCCTTGCACGTGAATTGCCAAAGAAAAGTGGCGGCTTGGCTTTTGTTTTTAATCCTTTCCATGTGAGGATTTACGGCACACAATAAAAGCTAGACTTGTGGCAGAATTGAGGAGAATGGGCAGCAAGAGAAACTGAACAATTTGCAGCCGCAAAGGAGAAGAAAAAAATCAGCAGCTGAAAGGAATTGAAGAAAAGGCAGCCGCTTGAATTAATCTTCATGATTGGTTTTATCAATTCTCTTATTCCCAATTTAATTATATTAGGTTAGATTTTGTATTTGCTTGAGGGTGAATTCAAAATCCTAAACATGTTATGCAATTAAATTTAAATTCTATCATTCAATTTATTTAATTAAGATTGTTTATGTTCTTCTATAATTAATGTTTATGATTTTATTCTCGTCTTGTTTGAGTGGCCAATTAGATAGGACTTGAATAAATTCTATTGCTAGATTAAAATTCTTGATCCATAATTGTCTTGAGATTTTAATCATAAGTAGTAGGTTGGAATCAATGATTTCAATTGGAGAACATAACCTTGGTTAAATAATTCGAGCTTGTGCATTTATTGCCTAGATCAACCTAATATCTTTCTCTACTTAACGCTTCCATTATCTTAAATTTAAAGAGCCTGTTTTAAATTATTTAATGGTTAGAGATTAGGTGAAGAGCTTGTTTTGCCTAACGACACACTAAGGAAAGATTGAGACTAACAGAGCTTGTTGTTGTCTACGGTTGATAGCTTCAATAGAAATTGATGATAGAATTGATATATTATGTGCATGTTTGGTGGTCGTGAATGATCCTTTAACCAAAGTTTTCATCATTATTATTTATTTTCCATTTAATTAGAGTTTTTATTAAATTTTGTTTTCATAGTTTAATTTCTTTATTTCTTGCTATTTAGTTAAAAATTCAAAAACTCCCCTTTTATTTATAATTGGCATTTTCTTTAGTTAGATTAATTTATATTAATTGTTTCTATTATTATTTTATTTTAAGTCTTGCCTTAGAGTTGATAATAAATATAACTAGCATAGTCTCTGTGGGATCGATCCTTACTCGTTCTGTACTAATTATTTATACTAGTAGTAAGGTTTAAATTTGGTGCACCTTAACGACACTACCACTAATCAAATACAATAATTCCCTAAAAGCAAACACCATTCGACTAGCCTTTAGGGCATATCACTAACACTATGTTCCAAATGTAATTTTGATTCTAAGTCTATTAACCCCACTCTCCCCACGAGATATGGATCTTACCTTTGGAAAGCCCTTAGGGTGGTTCGGCAGAAAATCTTGGATGGTTTGCGGTGGATTGTTGGTAATGGACAGCGGGTTCATTTTTGGTACGATCTTGGGGTTCTGGAAGATGTCCTACTTTTTTATCTCTCCTTGGCTCTAGCTCCTGAGTCCTCAGCGAATGCTTGTGTTGCTAAGTTTGTTCACCCTGATGGCTCATGGAATTGTGCTCTCTTTGCTTACTTACTCCCTATTCATGTTCTATTTAAGCTGGGTGCTATTAAACCACCTGACCGTTCTGGTGATTTTGACCATTTATACTAGGCTTACTCTAGTTCTAGTGAACTCACAGCCAAGTCAGCTTACCAGTACCTCTATAGAAGTCACCACATGGTTAAGGATTCTTTTTGGGTTGCTATTTGGAAATGGACCGGACCTCAACGTATTCAAGTCTCTCTGCGGCTTGTTGTTCAAGGCAAAGTGAAGGGCAATGTTGAGTTACACAGGAGACACATCACTACTAATATTGAATGCAGTCGTTGCAATGGCTATGTTGAGGAGGTGTTGCATGTGTTAGGAGACTGTTTCGCAGTTTGGCGGGTCTGGACTATGAGGATTCCTTCAGGCTATCTCTCAATCAGTGGTGCATTCAAATTCTAAAGCACAATGATCAGTGGAACAAAACTTGTGATTAGGCTTGCACTTTTGAACTGGAGATTATGGTGCTGGCATAAAAAACTGGTGTGCGAAGGATCCTCTATTAGCGTGATCAGTGTGGCCAAAGTTATCACGACCAGAGCAGAGGAAATTCAAAGCCTTAATGAAATGTTTGTTGCGAACACAGTGATAAGAGTGGAGAAATTATTTGGCTTGGCTCCTCCATCAAGGCCTTATTTCAAGCTCAATATAAATGGAGCTAGAAAGCAATCTGGATTGTCTTCTGCTGGCAGTCCTATCGGAGATTATAATGGGAGTTGGATTATCGGTTTTGGCATGAATATTAGCGTGTGCTTGATTACTATAGCTGAGCTCTGGGGTCATTCTCAGGGGCTAGTTTAGCATGGAATTAGGGGTAAGACACTCCAGGTCGAGGTTGACGGCATGTGTGCTGTTAAACTCCGTTAGCGATCTAATGGCCGTTACAATGGCATTTTGGAATTTCTCTCTTGTAATTAGAATGTCTCGGTGTGCCATGTCTTTGCGTTAGATTATCTTCCGAACTTTGTCCTCATTTTGCCTCTAGGTCTACATGTTCTACGGGATCCTCTTGTTGGTCTCCATGATTGGCTTCGTGGTGACTGTTTAGGGGCGGTATTTCCTCACTTTGTAAAGCCTTAGATGCCTTAGCTTTGTTGCTAGGCTCGTTTCCTTTCCACAAATTTAAATATTATATAAATTCCCAGGTGTAGATTGTTGTGCAAATTTTATTATACTCGTAAGAGCATGAATCTATTGTAGTATACATTTATGATGACGAGTGTCGATCCTACGAGAATGTAGATTTAATTATGGATAAGATTAATTTTCTAAGTGTATATGTGAATTGACTGGAGATGATTTTTGGGCGATACTAAGATTTAAAATAAAAATGGCGTGAGTACATTAAAAATGAAAATAATTAAAATAAAACATTTGAGTCTCTAGATTCACACTCAACACTTCATTATGGGCTTAATATTACTTTTTAATTCCTATTAATTTATGAGGGTTATTTCAACTCCTTATAAAGCCTCACTCTAATAAATATGTTATCAAGCACTCAGTGCCAGATGGTAATGATCTTCTGGTAAGTATAGATTCAAGTGCACATTGTGCTAGACAATAATAATCCTTTTATCGATGACGTCGCAAGACCGTTCACTAAATAACTTAGATACACTCTTTGTCAACACTAAGTCAAGATGACCCATAAATACTAGAAGGGAGTCTCTTTTTAATGATTATAGTGTAAAGTGCTCATTGTACTAGACAGAAATGATCTTTCACTAGAGAGCAAGTATATCGTACAAAATATAGACAAGATACACTGTCAATTGACAATGAGTTCAAACAACCACAAAATCAGAGAGGAAAAGAAAATAAACCTACCAAATTTAAACCCATGGATTATGTTGACACTTCCTCTTCAACCCAAGCTTAAAATTAAATTAGCTACGAGATAACATGATAATTTTATTAAATACATAGAAAACATAAGAATGAGAGAGAATTACAAAAAATGAAGCTCAAGGTTGCGTTAAGAGCTGTCAAATCAGAGGGAGCCTCTATTTATAAATGCAAAAAGTAATTCATAGTCATTGGATTAAAATAATTCGGACGCTTAAGATTGCACAAGAACATATCATCATGTCCAATAATATGCTGCCACATCATCGGCCAATGTCACATTAACATATTTTGGTCCAATAGGATACTGCCACATTATTAGTTACTGTCGTGTTACAGTCAATGTCACATTATTTGTCAATGTCATATCATCAGTCAACACCAACCCATTGGTCAAAACTACATCAGTATATTTTGGTCCAATAGGATGCTATCACATCATTGGTCAATGTCACGTTAGTTGAACCCCACCAAAAATCCCAAAACTATGATTATACCCTTTATACCCTTCTTAAGGCTTTCAGTTGTTTTGAGCTCAAAAACGCTATCCGTTTTGCTATATGACTTCTTGTTAATTGTGAAATGATCAAACAACCTTGAAATACATAAAATACTCAAATTATAACAAAACACACAATCAAAGTTTAAATGACTTAAATATATAAAAGGAAAAATGTTAGTGAATTTTGGAGCGCTAAATGACAATTTTTACTCTTTATGAATATGCATTCTCCAGCACTCAAAACAGATGCTTAAATGCAGATTTCAATTGAATATGTTGTTAGACCATATGTATAATAACTAATTGATAGAAACAATATAACACCATATGGTGTTTTTACAAATTCATAAAACATCTGCATTTAGGCATCCTCGCCTGAGAAGATTTATGTCTCTCTCTCTCTCTCTATGTTTGTGTGTGTGTGTATAATTCGCCAAAACTTTTAATATTGTGACAATATTTTGTTTTGTGTGCTTTATATTTACATCTCATTTCTTCATTAGAGATGATAGATTTTTGTCTAATTCTCTTAGATCTAATTTTCAATGTTTTTACTGTTGGAAAAATATGCTCTTTAAAAGCATATGTGTTTATTTAATTGTAATAAACATTTTTTTTATTAATAAAATTAATAAGATATTTTATTCAAATATCTTAATTGCATTAATATTTTGATCAAAGTCCATTTAATCATATTATATGTGTTTATGTGATCACCATGTGGATTCACAGAAGACATAAATATAAGTTATCTTATGATTAAATAAATTTAGTTCGCAATTGATAAATAAAGTTGTGCACTTTATTTAGGTATAAACTGTAATGAATTCATTGAATGATTTGTCTTAATCATGTATGAATTTATTGATGTAGTACGACTATATTGAACAGGATCACATATGAGATTTAATTAACCTTGAAATGACTGTCAGACTTATTAAATCTCATAGGCATTGATTTTACTGTAATCTTAATCTTGAGTTAGTTATGATTTCATGATTGTAATTGTTATTCCATTTGAGTTACCAATGGGCACGACACAAAATTGTGGCAAGATTACCCGGTATCTTGGTGGGAGCAATTATGAGTATTGGAGTTATGGATTAATAATATAGAATTTGTACAACACATCTCTTGATGAGTTTTCGGCACTTGATCATAGAATTTTCTGGTCAAAGTGTGTCAACATATTTAGCATATTGAAAATGATCATTAGAGAAAACCAGTAAGTATCAAGGAACAAGATGTAATTAAATTAATTGGACAGTTGAGATATCGATTTAATTAATGATGTGGTACAAAGGATTTTGCAGTAAAGAAATCAATGTGGCTTGGGACGAATTATTATTCGAGTATACAATTATGGAGGTCAATTCCAATCTTTTAGTGGAGTAGATTTGAAATTAAATAATTAGGCTATTTTAATTACAGGCCTAATTATTATAGCCACTATTGTATGTTCCCAAATGATCCCCGGGTTAGCTCATTTAATTGACTGCACCACTATTGGATTAATAAGCAAGATAACTAGTTATTTGGGTCAAAAGCCTAAATATATCATTTAGTGCGAGGCTCCATTTAATTAGCTTGTGTGTAAGGGGCCTTATGTTATTTTACAAGGTGGGTCCTCTATAGAAAAAACAAGTAACGTGAGTTTTGATTTTCATTATTTGGAGCCTAGGGTTTTCACTAAAAAGAGATATAAAAAGGCTTATTTTCTCTAAAGAAAGGGATAACAGCCACTTTATACAGATCAAAGAAAAAGATTTTTCTTTCTATTGTTGAGAGAAAAATTTTCTCGTGCTAATTGCTTTGGTAGTGATAAAAGCGTCCACACGTCAAGTGCAGATTAAACCTGAGTCATAACCTAGAAGATCATTGGTGATAGTTCGTGATCTAACAAGCGTGGCGGCGACGGATCGTGATCTAACAGGCGTGGTGGTGACGGATCGTGATCTGGGAGCCTAAATCACTTCAACAGAAAAAGCTAAATCGGATTTTCAAAGTACGATTTCTAGATTACAAATTCTTATATATTATATGAGAATGATCTTAAAAGGTTTTATAAAAATTTAAAAAAAACTGTATTTTTCCCCAACATTTACTACGGTAATCGTGCATTGCATTTAGTTTTTTTTTTTTTTGGTTTTAGTTTTATGTTTATTATGAGAGGGTAAGTCCTTAATATGTCCCCTAGGTGTTAATCTTGATTTTTACTTTAATAAAGTTCGTCTCGTATGGTCAATTTTTTTTTTAAAAAAAAATTCTGGCGTTTGTGATGGAAGTAATAGGAAAAAATGAAAAGAAACAAAAAGAGAAAAACAAAAAGTAGTTGGCAACAAAGCGTTAAGCACATCTGATTAATGTTAGTTAATTTTGGAGTTATAGTCAGCTATGAAGTTAATGATTGATTAAATAAATAAAAGAAATGGGTAATAATATGCTTACAAAATTAGGAATAACATTTCTATTTCCTACTATGTTTGACATGTCATTCATTCATCAATGTTTCAAAATTATCTCATTAATTCCTTCTATTAATAATTTATCTAGTCTTAGGTACTTATTAGATTAGATTGTGTAATATTAAAGAATATTTTGCATGAAATACTAAACCTATAGAAAGTGAAGCAGTTTACACATTAAAGACTATTGAAGACATATGATATTTCATCCTAGAGAAGTAACCGACATGCAAATGCATGAAGAATTCATATCTTGGCCCCATATGATGTTTCATATCTCTGTAAAGTTTTAATTTTCATATCTTCAATATATACACTCCTTGATTATACATTTGATGATTACTTTGTTCTCTTCGGGATGAATGGATAGTTTAGTATGTTGCAAGGATCTCAAGAAAGCAGCAAACGTAATTGAAGATGAGTGGTACTCGCTAAG
Source organism: Citrus x clementina (assembly GCF_000493195.1). Taxonomy (NCBI): domain Eukaryota; kingdom Viridiplantae; phylum Streptophyta; class Magnoliopsida; order Sapindales; family Rutaceae; genus Citrus; species Citrus x clementina. The sequence continues at coordinate 18,079,659 of NW_006262339.1, read as the reverse complement.
CAAACTCAACTAAGTTAGATTCAATAAGGAGGCGGCAAGTAAAAGAAAGTTTGAAATTGTGTAAGATTTCAAAAGGTTATAATCTTATCATTACTTAGCAAATTGCTTAATATCCAGGTGTGGCTTCATGCACGTAGGATTATGATTCGAACCATGTCAAAATCTCTAAATGTTTTACTTTTTATAGTTTAAAACTTCTAGCATAATTTATAGATTTAGGGTGATGAGTAGAATCAGTGGACCATAACTTGTGAACAGTATCACGTGAATATGTGAACAATAACTCATGAACAATATTATTGTGAATAGTAATATATGAACAGTGATTTCAAAATAATTAATTTTAGTTGAAATTAATTTTCTAGGTTTTAATTTGCCTACACTTTTTTAAAACATATCTAAATTCTTAACACTATGTATCAATACTTTGTATGCATATCATTACTTTAATATATGTATGTGTGTATATATATAACTTCACAAAATTTAGTTTTATCGATCTTATAATGTTATGCTTCTAAAGTTTTGATACAACGTTAGAAAAATATGAAGTAATAATTAAATCTTTGATGTGTTAATTATCCATACTAATAATTGAACGATAATTCAGATGCTACATCCCTTACAAATTTTATATCCTAACTTATATGCATAATATTACTCTTTATCAATTTTGAAAATACACATCCACAATCATTTGTCTTTTCTTTATACTTAATGGAACCCACTTTTCATACTTATTTCTCTGTATCTAAAGTGAACCCATCCTAATTTTTTTTTTTTTTTTGGTCTTTTCTTTATACCTAAACTGAATTCGTCCTCATTCTTATTTTTCTTTTGTCTTTTCTTTATACCTAAACTGGATCCATTCTCATCCTTATTTTTCTTTGTCTTTCTTTTTACCTAAACTGAATTCGTCCTCATTCTTATTTTTCTTTTGTCTTTTCTTTATACCAAAACTGGATCCATTCTCATCCTTATTTTTCTTTGTCTTTCTTTTTACCTAAACTGAATTCGTCCTCATTCTTATTTTTCTTTGTAGCAATATTTTTCACTGAATTGTGTTCAAATTGTCAATTGGTCAAATCATGATTTGTACCTTCGATAATTGTCTTTGTAGCCAGAGGATTCACAAAAATCATATAAATATTGGTCTTTACTTTCAGTACAGCGTGAAAAGAATTCCTGACTACCGATGCGGCTTTATTACAATCTACCATGTGCCAAATGGTAACTTAAATTCTACCCATAATCTATCATTCAATAACGGTGTATGGCATAAAATCTTTAAAAATTTAAGAAAATTTAAATTAGAAAAGAATTCTAATGGTAATATTATAGACAAGTTTGGAATGATTATAAGGTCATGTGAATTTACAGATGGAGATGGAGTTTTAAGAATAGGTTAGGATTAATGAAAATGTCGGAAAGCATACAAGAATTAAAATAAAAATTTCATTAAGAATGAACATGTGGGGTTAAAGCACACAAGATTTTTGACTGATTATTTTTCTTGAATTTCTTTCTTAATAGATAAGTGCAGAACTTTAATAAAATGTAATATACGTTCATTTTAATGTCTCAGGCATAAGACGACGAACACAATTCTGCCAACATACATAAGATCCCATCGATGAAGATAATTGGAATGCTGAAAGAAGCAACAGCAGCAGCAGAACCACTTCATAGCCAAATATGCGGCCATCCCCTTGAAAACGCCACCCTAAAGCCAGAACAACGGCTTACAACTCTACCATAAAAGGAAGAGGGAAAACCCAATAGCATAGCAAACAGCCAAAAAAATAAAAAAAAAATAAAAAAATAACCACTAATCCAACGATTGCACCCTAATTAAGAATATGGCCCCGGATTTCCCTTGGCAACACCATCAGTATTTACTTAACACAAGAAGCCCATGGGCCATGCCGAAATACCGTGTGAGTCGTAGGAGCACAACGCAGCCTATTACTCAAACCCAAAGTACAATAAATCGGAAAAATATTCAGAAATTTTGCTGCAAGATAAGACAACGAATTATCAACGATTACAAATATTAAATTGCATAGATCATCTGACCATCTGTTGAGATGCGGTTGTGAAAACTTTTACTTGAACGTGAAACAGTTTAATTTTTAAATAGGTTTTCAATAGTTATTGAAAGATATTGTGTTTCACTTACCATAGCACTTGGCATATAGAAAGAAACCCGGAGATTGGTTTATAATCTTTCAAGTGGAGCTTTTTAAAGTAGGTTTCATAACTTAGCTAAAAATAAAAGAATTTATTAGTTGGCTGTAATCTTCATATAAATATGGATAGTAGTTTTTGTCAAACAAAGCGGCCATCTAGATGGTATAAAGTGGCCATCTAGATGGTCAGCAACAACTTTGTTTGAAGAAGAATTTGGCAGCAAAGTTTGAAGGAAAATGGAGGATACGACTTTGACAAAAGGAAGAAGAATGAAGAACAATCAATGGTGGTTTAAAAATAAAATAATATTTTAATAGCCAATTTTGGCTATAAAAAGGGGGAGCTCCCATTTCCATTTTAGCATTCAATTTGTGAGAGAATAACAAGGAGAGTGCTTGAGAGTCTAGTGAGAAC
>NW_006262339.1:18043949-18076955 GCF_000493195.1 Citrus x clementina | reverse complement strand
TGTCCGATACTCCATTAAAGTCTTATAGTCTATAAAACAAGTATGTCATACGTACAGATACGTACTTACATAGTTTGCATATATCAATTTGCATGATGTGTGACCAATCATTTCTTATAATGTGTTAGGTGTTAGTTAATTTTATTTTTCTATTGTTGTAAGTGTAATAATCTTACTCTATCTATCAATGAATGACACGCCAAGTATGACATCCATTGAGACATAAACTATGTGTACATCCCAGCTATATTAGTATAGCATTTCTCACCCAAGGCATCCATACTTTTCTCTTTTGCATGTAATTTGACTGTTTTACCGCTGGTATATTAGGCTTTAGATTGGATTTAAAGCATTTTCTTAATTTTTCAAAATTTCCTATCTATAATGTTAGAAGTCTCTCCCCGTCTTTGTGAGTGTAACCAGAACTCTGGACCTTTTGAAACCTTTAAAAGTTTTACAATAACTAACAAAAAATAAGACAAAAATGTCTTGTCTATAAGATGAAAAAAATTTTAATCTTAAATACAGTGTGCTGCCACTTGCACCAATAAAATTCATCAAAACATCGGATTTTTTTTCCTATTCCAAGATTCATTAACTAAATTAAAAAGGAAAAAAAAAACCTGGTTGGCCGGTGTGCTAATAAAATGTTCGCATTACCAGTCATGTCTATATCAATAATTGTTATTATCATGCAAATAACTACTTCTACACTCGAGCATTTTAGAAGTACCATGGCCTTTCGTGTAGTTGTAGAGTCTCTCAAAAAATAATGTGATTCAGACTATTCAATTGACAAAAGGAGAAAGTAGGGGTGTTCACGGATTGAATTTTATGAATTGGATATCAATCCATATTCGATCTATGATTTTATGGATTATAAATTTTTAATCCAATCCAATCCACAGATTGATGAAATTCAATTCAAATCCGATCCATATGTCTACAAATCGGATGCGGATTTGACCCAATTTATATTCAATCCACCATTTTTACGGATTGGTTTGTGGGCTAAAAAATTTTAATTATGTCCTATCCACAAACTAACTAAACAAAAAAAAATAATATAAAAATAATTTTACTACCAATCAAATTCAAAATTAAATAAGAATTAAAAAAATTAGTTGTTTAAATAAAGCTAAAAAATAAATTCAAAGTTTCAAAATATAACACATCAAAAAAAAAATTCTCATTTGTTTAGATTAGTACATGAAAATTAACTACTTAGAAAGTTATTTTTTTAATTTAATTATTTTATTTTATATTATTATCGGATAAGATATAATATGGTGTTAATGTAACTATATTTTAACTTATTAGTTTATTAATAAGTATAATGCCATATTTATGAGTTTATTTTTTATTAAATAAATATTTTTTTTGTAGATTCATGAATTTTTGCAGATTTACAGAAGTAAATCCATATATAATTCACCAACTGCGGAATTTTAAATTTTCAATCCAATCAAATCCACCAATGCACGAATAAGATTTTTAAGGATTTGATTTCTGCTAATCAAATAGATTGAGCAAATCGGATTGGATTCTGAACACCCTTAGGAGAAAGAAATGTGTCAGAAAAATGGTTTGGAAAGTTATCTATGTGAATAGGACGTCCTAGCAAAGATGTATATTTAGAAAATGGAAAAATTGCATAGCTTTATAATATTATCCTTGTACTATGTATAATTAATCATTAGTTGATTGATTTATCAATAATAATTTATTGATAGGAAAAACTACCTTGGTCCAATGTAAATTCTCTATTGGCCAAGTCAATAAGGTTGGTAGGCAATTTTTTATTTTATTTTTTAATAATGATATGTGTCATATAATCAGAAATCTAATAATATTTTCAAAAAACATCTATAGGGACAACTTAGATGTTGAGTCTACTAAATATTAAATTAGAAGAGATAATATAGAATCTTCATGAAAGCACATGAACCACTGCTCTCATAAAGCTCACCACTCAGACAAAGGTCGAGCGAGTAGTAGGTAAACTTTTACATACCAATATATCCATACGCGCACACAATAGAATTTAGAGAAAGAATTAAGCAAAGTGTAGTAAAAAAAGAAACTATGTATTCTCTTAATAAATAAGATTTTGTTAAGATAATTATTAAACATTAATAAAATCTTATTCGTTTAGTCTAAAATATAGGGGCTAAACAGATATTGACCTTTTTTTAAAAAAAAAAAAAACAAGTTTTCCATGCTAAGGCACCTAAAAGGAAAAAAATTTGTACAAAAAAAAAAGTAATATGCATTGAAACGATAATCATACAAAATGCAGAAAAATTAAAAAGAAAATGAATTAATGAAGTTGAAAATGACTTAAATCATGCACCCTTTTTTTCACATGCAACAATAGACCTCGTCATCTGAGCTCCAAAGCTCTATAAATTTGAACTCTTGTATGTTAAAACAATTCAAGTAACTCACTCAAAATAGCTCTCCGAAAGATAACAAAATGAAGACTCCTTTTGTGATGGCAATCTCCTTCCTTCTTCTTGCCTTTGCCGCAAAGCCTCTTGTGGGAAGCCGTTTGCATGATATCAATGGCGACGATGTCCGAGCAGACCAAGAATACTATGTTTTGGAAAGTGGCAACGGCCGTGGTTTAACCACCTTGCGGCACAGAGGCGATTCCTGCCCACTTGATGTTGCCCAAGTAACATCCGCACCACGTACAGGAAAGCCTTTAAAATTCAAAGCGTATAACAGCAGTCGTTTTATCTATGAAGCCGTGGATCTGAATGTGAAATTCTCGATAGTCGATTCCTGCTCTGATTCACTAGTATGGAAGGTTGACAACTATGACGAAGAGAGAGGAAAATGGTTTATAACAACTGGTGGAAATGAAGGAGACCCTGGAGCTAAAACTTTGCTAAACTGGTTCAAATTTGAGAGAATTGGGACAAGCGATCCAGGTAAATAAACCAGAAACCGCCTATCTCATGCTGAAAAGCTTATGAGGTTGATGAGGCTGTCTCAAACTTATATTATTAGTCACGTAATTACTTGTAAATGTTCTTTGCTTACGTCGGATAATTTCCCTTACACCTCCTGGCAGTGCAAGCTGGTCTCCAATTGTCCATGAGTTTAAGTATTGAAGCTTCTGAGACTAACTCATAGTTAAAATCAAATAAGATACTGATACGTGCTCATAAAGACAATTAATTAACGCACATGAGCTTATTATAATCCTGTTAAAGATTTTATCAAATTTTGTGTTTACGTGTGGTTACTCTTTTCCAGCCACATACAGGATTGTTTATTGCCCTTCAGTTTGTGCTTCCTGCCTATTTCTCTGCCAGAATGTTGGGGTTTCTTTTGAAGACAGTGCTCGACGTTTGGTTCTCAAGGCGGATTATGAGCCTGTGTTTCCTGTTGTTATATTCCCGGCTGAAGGAGCAGCTAAATGCGAGTCTCGAATGCCCGTGCATTATAACTCTTAGATAGTTAATGGAATTATGGACCGGCCTCCTTGATGCTTATGTAATAAATAAAACGGTCTTTAGATAGCCTTTGTTCCTTTGAACCGAAACTAGTAATATCATGAAATAAAAGTTGTGAATTTTCAGTGTTTAATATCTTTAAGATTTGGGCATGAATGAGGATTTTATATGTATATATATATATATTAGAGCAACCTCAACAACGTCATAAAATTTATTTGAATAAGATAAATGTGATAATTAATTTTTCTTAAAGTCGGAAGGTTTGAAAGATTCACTAACATTCGACAGTTAGGACACTTAAATTCGTAAGAATTGCCTAAGCATGTAATCAAGCAGAGCTAAAACCAAACATTTTCATTAGAATTATAACTTGAGTGAATGAAATATACAGAGTGTTCACTTATATATACATGAATGAAAAGGATGGCAGCTTGCTTAAGGGGCAGTGAATGGAAATAAACAAATTTTGATCCACAACTTTAGCTATACTGGCCAATCATTGAATGGCGTCTAGAATTTCCATCTTTTAGAGTTCACATGTTGATATTCTTTAGTATAATAGTTTTGCCAGCTCATTAAATGCAACTCATCATCTACATCAGCTGGCTGCTAGACATAATAGCTCAGGTGGTATGCCAGCGTGGCCTCAGGATCAACCTTTGACTCTTCCCAGTTTTCATTCTCAACACCCTCTCTCAAACTTAAGATCTTGTCAAAGACCTTAAGTTTGCTTCTAAACTAATTGAACTTGTAATAAGGCAATGGTTTGGTTAGTATGTCTGCAATTTGATCCTTGCTTGCGACAAAGCTTATCTTCAGCTCTCATTTATTGACCTTCTCTCTAATGAAATGAAGGTCTATCTCAAAATGTTTTGTTTTTGAGTGATATACAAGGTTTATGGCTATTGTAGCTGCACTTGGGCTGTCACTTACAATCATTGGAATTCTTTGCATTTCAATCTTCAATTCACTGAGCAGAGAATTAATATCTCCTAAAAACACACAATAGCCATTTATTGATCTTCTCTCATTTGGATCACTTGCCCAATCAGCGTCTGTGTAGGCCTCTAGATCAAGGTGTTTTGATTTTCTGAATTTTAAACACATGTAAACAGTATTCTTGAGATGCCTTAACACTCTTTTGTAGGCTATCCAATGAAATTGCCTCGTGTCAGATATATATTGACTGAGCTTATTGACAGAATAGGCAAGTTCTGGCCTTGTGAGGACAACATATTGTAAGTGGCCTATAACAGTTCTATAAAATGAAGGGTTGTCAAGTCTGGCGTCTTCACCTTTTTTTAATTTTTCTGTTGTACTGAATGGAGACTTTATTCTCTTACAGTCTTCCATCTTATTTTCACTTAACAAATCTTGATCATATTTAGCTTGAGAGAGCAGAATGGAGTTCTGACTTCTTATAACCTATATCCCAAGAAAGTAGTTCAAATTTCCAAGGTCCTTCAAGGCAAATGCTTCATTTTAACTTGCCTATTACCTCTTCAATACCCTTTCTGTTATTTCCAGTAACTATTATGTCATCTACATAAACAAGCATAATGATTACTTCAGTCTTGTTTCTTCTGAAAAACAGTGATGTATCACACTTGGAGTTATTGAATCCCCAAGAGTACAACGCTCTCTTTAGTTTGTCAAACATGCTCTGAGGGCTTGTCTCAACATATATAGGGCTTTTTTTAGTTTGTGTATAGAATTTGGCCTTCGTTTATCTTCAAAAATTTTAGGTTGTGGCATGTACATTGTTTCTATCAAGTCACCATTTAAGAATGCATTGTTTATGTCAACCTGTCTCAGCATCTAATTATTGTTCACTGCTAAAGTTAGAATGATTTTAATTGCTGCAGCTTTGTGTTGAGTGTTAGAAAATGCATATTTATAAAGGAGAAAACCGTCATTTTACATTTCAAGTCTTACTAACAACCCTTACTTTTATGTATTTAACCTTCTTGTGATGTAATTACGTGTGTGTTATTTTAATTAAGTATTTTATGTATTTTAGGGGCAGTATAGCCATTTCACAATAAAGGAGAGATCAGACGGCAAAACGGACATCACTTTTGAACTCAGGACGGTCGAAAACATTAGGAGGAGCATAAAAGGAAAAATGGCACTATTCACATGTACGGTACTATTCACGTGTACGGTACTGTATACGTTACTGTTCACGACACTGTTCACATAGACGGATGATGACGTGGCATTGACCGATGATGTGGCATTGACTGATGAGGTGTCACGATCCTGTTGGACTAAAATTCTTATGTACTGTTGATGGTGACGTGGCAGCATATCAGTGGACGAAAAATCTCGCGTACGGTGCATGCATCACACAGGATTATTTTCAACCAAACCGCGTTACTGTTCATCCGGGTCAAACCGCGTTACTGTTCAAAGTCGGGTCAAACCGTGTTACTGTTCATCCGCGTGGTCAAACCGTGGACTGTTGACTGATGACGTGGCGCAATCCTGAGCGTCCAAACTGTTTTAATCCGATGGCCATGATTTACTCCATGTATCTATAAAAAGGGGGCCTCCCCCCCTAATTTGATATCTCTGAATCCATTTTTGGGATCCATTTTCTGTAATTCCCTCTCCATCTTGTATTTTCTTCGTATTTTAATAAATTCCTATTTTGCCCCTAGTTCAACTATGAGTGGCTAATTTTCTTTCAAGCTTGGGTTGAAGGTGAAGTCTCAACATGTGTCATGGGCTTAATTTGGTAAATTTATTTTCTCTTCCCCTCTAATTTTTGTGGATGTTTTGACTTCTCGTCGACAAATAATAATAGTCTTGTCTAGATACCGCCTTGGTTACACCGGCTCTCTAGTATAAGGTTATTATTATTTGGCACGATAAGCCCTTAGCACCATATTGATTAGAGCGTGGTTCATGAGGTGTGGATTCCCCCCTCATGATTTAATTGGCATTAATACGGATTATTTAGCCCATGATGCATGTTGATACGGATCTAGATACCCAAGTACGTCATTTCAATAGAATTATCTTCAATTTATTCTCGCCATTGCAATTCCAATTTTAGAATTTATTCTCGCCATTTTAATTTAAGTTTTAGCATATACCAAATTATTTCCACCATAAATCCAACAACCCATTTACAAAATTAATTCTATACACAATTAAAATCCACCTCCTCGTGGGATCGACACTCGTCACCATAGATCTATACTACAATAGATTCGTGCGCTTGCGAGTATATTAAAATTTGCACAACACTTTGACTACTAGGCTTCATTAAAGTCAGGTCCTGGTGTCTGAAGAAAACCTTTCACAACTAATATAGCTTTGTATTTGTTGATAGTACCATTTGGATTTTCCTTCACTTTGTACACCCACTTGTTTCCAATAAGTTTTTAGTTTTGGTCATGTGGTATTAAGATCCAGTTTTTGTTTTTCATCAGGGCATTGTATTCATCCTCCATGGCTCATCTCCATTTAGGATCTTTCAATGCTTCTATTGAATTTTGGGGTAAAGAAGTCTAGAGTTGAGTGGAGACTTGATATATTTTTTGTTTGAAAATTCCTGCCTTTGACCTTGTAATCATGGGATATGTAGGTAAGGTTCTTTGAGTGGAGGTAGTTTGAGTGTTTGGTTCTGCTACTCGAGACAGGGTGTGATTTTCCTCTAAGGTGTTTGATAGGGGTTGAACAAGAGAATGGTTGTTTGATATAGTGTTAAAACCTAAAGTCTAATGAGTTTCATCTTGGTCAAGATTTAGGGATTGTTCTAAGCTTCCAGTAATAGCTTGATAGTGGCTATGAGATGTTTCTGGCTATGTTGACTCAGAAGGAACATCAATAGAAAATGATAAAACCTGAAATCTTTTAAGCGCTGTAGTAAAATCATTTTGGTCAATGAGTTTACGTTTACAAAAATTAGAGTCGCTTTGGAAAAGGAATAAGTTCTCCTTAAATTTAACACTTGCTAAAATATAGACTCTTCCTAAATGATGCATACAGACATAACCTTTATCACTGACACTGATGCCCAACAATATACACTTAGAGGTATGAAAATCAAATTTGTGCTTCCTATAGAGTCTTAAGTATGGATAACATTCACTACCAAAGACTTTAATCTGGGAGTAGTTTGGTTTAATGGAGTACAATAGCTCAAATGGAGTTTTATTTCCAAGTATAGGTGAGGTTAGTCTATTAATGATGAAAGTGGCATAGTTGAAGGCTTCTCGCTAGTATTTCAAAGGAATTTTAGCCTAAGTTAGCAATATTAGACTAGTCTCTATAATGTCTCAATATTTTCTTTCTACCTTTCCATTTTGTTCATGCAAATAGGGCCATGAATGTCTTAGGGCTATTCCCTCTTTCCTAATAAAATGTTCAAAAATCTTAAACTCACCACCCATGTTTGTTTGTAAAGTTTTAGTTTTCAAATTTAGCTAGTTTTCTATTTGGTTTTTAAACACAATAAATGTGTCAAGGGCTTGTGATTTTATTGTTAAGGGAAATAACCATGTATATCTCGTTTTGTCATCTACAAATTATATGTAATATTTATGTCCATGGGTTGAAGGGATTGGTGTTAGTCACCTTAGGTCACTATGTATTAATTCTAAGGCTGTGTTGGTTTTGGTTTCAGTAATTTTGAAACTTGATTTTCATTACTTTCCATACTGACAGGCATCACAAACTGAATAAACAACTTTTTTATTAATATTGAGCTGATTACATGACAATAAGGTATTTTTCAAAACTGACATTCTTGGATGCCCCAATCTAAGATGCCAAAGATCTATTTTACTTGTTCTTAGATTCTACTGCATGATTTATCAGCTCTACCAGACTCAATAACACTAGCACCAATAATGGCACCAACAGACTTATTATTACTGTAACTAGAATTAAAGAACAACATTGACACTAGATTGCTAATGCAATTTATTGACTTAGATACTGAAGATGAAGATAACATAGCAACATATGTGACCTTGTTGCCACTCATATGAGTAAGCATGCATAACAGTTCATATAGTCTATCTCTAGCCACTCCTTTCACCAGAATTTTTCCCTTGTCTCTTATCCTTGACGAAATAAACAGATTTTTAAAACTTAACATCAATATCATTGTCATGTAGTAATTTAGAAACATTGATAATATTTTTGGGTAATATTGGGCACACACAAAATATAATTCAATTTAATGTGTTTGTGTGGATCAGAAGTGGATAGTATAGAGTAGCAAATATGAGAAATAAGAAGTTTCTCACCATTTCCAATAGTAAGTTTATTATTACCTTGATATTCTAAATTTAGGCTCATGTTCCCAATGGTATTGGTTACATGATTTGTGGCACCACTGTCAAGATACAAAGCTCCATTGCTCTGTCCTTCTATTGTAGTCATATATGCTCTTCTTCTCCTGTTGGGTTGTGGAACATAAGTTTTCTCTTGCCTATGCCAGCAATCAGCAACTAAGTAACCTATTTTAAAGCAAATTGGACATGGTCCTTTTGATTCAGAACCCTCATTGTCTGCAGCAACTTTCCCTTTGCCTTTATCTTGCGAGTTTTGATTTCCCTAACCAGTTATAGTTCCACCATTTCTAGAACCACCACCAGAGTTTCTAAAAACAATCCTAGGTTGTTGCTGATTCCCAAACATTTCACCATTACCCCTGTATCTTCTTCGATTTCTCATTTGTGTAAAGTTGGCCTCAAATGACTCTGTGCTAAAGTTTTGCACAGTTCTGGTTTCTTGGCTAAGTAGCATACCATAAACCTCTGATAGTGGGAGAGTTTCTGGCATAGAATTAATATTACTAACAACTAACTCATATTTTGTTCCTACTCTAGCTGAGATACATATGATCAAATCCTCATTACTCATATTGTTTCCGGCAGTTCTAAGTGCATTTAGGATATATTTCTGTCATGACCCAACCTAGACCTGAAAAGATATTGTCTGCTTTGGGCTTTAACAAAGCCCGCACGGTTTTATTCCTGGGGCTCCCATACACCCCAAAACACGTCTTGCCAATTAAGGTGTAGATCACCCCTTTTATACCCAGCATCTCTCCTGTGCTTTGTCGATGTGGGATTCGCCTAGGGTGTCACATACACCCCCCTTAGGGACTCAGCGTCCTCGCTGAGGTTTGCCCTACTATCGCTCAAGAGGATACGCAGAACCGCTCTAATACCATAATATCATGACCCAACCTAGACCTGGCAAGATATTGTCTGCTTTGGACCTTAACAAGGCAAACCTCAACGAGGACGCTGAGTCCCTAAGAGGGGTGTATATGACACCCTAGGCAAATCCCACATCAACAAAGCACGGGAGAGATGCTGGGTATATAAGGGGTGATCTACACCTTAATTGGCAAGACGTGTTTTGGGGTGTATGGGCGCCCCACGAGCAAAACCGTGCAGGCCTTGTTAAGGTCCAAAGTGGACAATATCTTGCCAGGTCTAGGGTGGGTCATGAAAACTTCATTCTAAAGTAATAATCATGAATTGTAAGTGACCCCTTTTTAGTGCTTTGAATCTGAGTTCTTTGGTATAAGACTCTATCCCTTGTTCTCGCACCATATTGATTGGCAAGAGTTGTCCATACCTCACATGAAGTAGAATAATCCACCACAGTGCTAATACTCCTTCACTGAGTGATGAAAGTAACCAGCTTAAGAGAATATGGTCATGTTTCTTCCAAATTTGGTATTCAGGATTTAGTGTAGTGACAGTGGTTTGATTTGGTCCAAGACTTGTGAAAAATCTAGGGGGACAATATGACTCCCATCTATGAATCCTTCAAGCTCATTTGCTCTAATGCTAGTGATTTCTAGAGCATAAAATTGTTCTGTGTAGCTTGATAGGGGTAGTGAACACATAGGTGTTACCGGTGATGTGTTGAGTGGGAGATGGATTAACCACAATTATATTCCTGGGTTATAATATTCAACATTTTCAGATGAATTTTGATTCAAGCTATATGTTTGATTATTTGGGTTTTCTGATGTTTGATTCATATATTGTTTGTGAATTGCTACTGCTTTCCATAGCTCAAAGTTGGCTCTGATACTAATATTCATAAGAATTGCTTAAGCATGTAAGTAAGCAGAGCTAAAACCAAACATTTTCATTAGAATTATAACTTGGATGAATGACATATACAAAGTGTTCACTTATATATACATGAATGAAAAGGATGACAGCTTGCTTAAGGTGCAGTGAATGGAAATAAACAAAATTTAATCCGCAACTTTAGCTATAATAGCTGATCGTTGAATAACTTCTAGAATTTCCATCTTTTAGAGTTCACGTGTTGATATTCTTCAGTATAACAATTTTGCCAACTCATTAAATGCAGCTCATCATCTACATCAGCTAGCCGCTGGACATAATAGCTCTAGTGGCATGCCAGCATGGCCTCGGGGTCAGCCTTTGACTCTTCATAGTTTCCATTCTCAACAATACCCTAGGAAAATTGAGATCTTAGGTGGAAAACAAATATTCGGCCTTTTGAAAATTACATTAAGTAAAATATCTGACACGTCATGCATGCCGTTTGATTGTTTGAGTTGTAAAGATTTTATTAGATTTTATATTTAAAAAAGCATATACAAAAATACGTTATGGTATTTATTCATGACTTTCCGACCTGTACTAGTAAATTAAAAAATGTAGAATCAGTTCAAGAGAGAAGGAAAATAATATAGTAACATTTTAAATATTTTTGTTAGAAAATTATAACTTATATTAATTATAGCTAATATTATTTAACTTTTGTTATGAAAATATTAAATTTTATGTGGATGTTCATCAAGCATAATTTTTATCTTCCCACTATCAACCTTTATCTTAATATGATTCCCATTATCATTGTCTCTCATGTTATAATCTATTCAATTACTTCTTTATGATTGGCACTACTAGAAAAATGATCTTACTGATACTTGTCTTCTAACACTTTATTTAAAAGTATCAGTATGTATATATATTTGGACCATATCCGCGTTTAATAGATAGGTATCACTAAATACTAATACTGAAGTATCAATAGTTTTAGTAATAGAGATCAATGACACTTAGGTATCAGCAATTAAAAATTATCATTTTAATTTTGTTTTAGTCCGAATTTGAACCCAAGACCTCTTAAACCTAAAGCTTCTACATTGAATCAAAAGACCACTAGGCTACGAATTATTTTTAATTTTTTTAGAGCAGTGTTTTTTTGAGTGGATAAAAACAAAACAAATGGACAAGTCTTATCTTATCCAAAATATAACAAAAACTTTTCAACTCCCTCTACCAAAGTATTCGTTCCCTCCTAAGCTCCCCATATTTGAAAAATCCCTAACATCCAAATTTTCAAAAAGTGCTCGACCAAGATCTTGTGAAACCGGTGGCATAGGTTGACCATTTGCCTTCAAAATCCTAACTTCTTCTTTCTTTACTTATTTTATGATTTCGGGTCTCTTTTATTGTCACTAGATCTTGAGTTTTTTTTTTTTTTTGGTTTGAATTGTTCTTTTAGGTTTAAATAAGTGATTTGGAGAAGAGCTTATATGTTTCTTTGGCTACTTGGAAGAAACTAGAAGGTAAAGATTTAACTTTTATTGTGTTTTTTTCTCTGCTACTTTCTTTTCTTTTATTGGCACCAAATAGCCTTCATTATATCTACTTTGGAAAATATTTTGTTTAGGGTGATCGTCACTATAAGATTAACTTTATTTCGCTGATGAATGACATTAAACATTTTTTACACTAAAACCCTAAAATTTTCTAATTTGGGAATTCTTAAGAGCAGCATGATTATGCTAAAATTGATGGTTTATATTGGTTCATAGGGGTTCTATGTTGACATAACCTATTGCTTATTAACCATTTGTTCATGTGTTATTAGTTTTTTTTTCAAAAGCAATCGTTTCATTTTTTTTCGGCTGTTATTTTTTAGTTTTGTTCATATCGAATAGATTTCAATTTTTATTTACTATAAATAGTCTCATTGGATGATTACTTATTACAAACTATCAAAAAGATGCTTTTACAAAGGAAAAGTTTGAAGTATCTGGCTTAGGTTGAAAAATGAGGTGTCTTTATCATTTCTTTAATGGATTTGTTTACTGGGCAAAACAAAATTTTGTTTCTTTAGTTCATTACTAAGGCAATAATAGATTTGTCTTATTTATATTTATGTTCATAATAAGGCAATATCTACTTCAGTTGTTTAATTTTTCTTATTTATATTTATATGATTCATGGCCAAAATCATAAAATTGTTGGGGAAAAATTGGGTTTTTAAATTTTTTATAAAACATTTTGAAGATCACTCTCATATAATATATAAGAATTTGTATTCTAGAAATCGTACCTTGAAAATCCGATTTGGATTTTTCCGTTGAAGTAATTTAGGCTCCTAGATAACGATCCGCCACCACCACTCCTGTTAGATCACAATCCGTCACCACCACGCTTGTTAGATCACGAACTGTCACAAATGATCTTCCAGGTTATGACTCAGGTTTGATCTGCACTTGACGTGTGGGCGCCTTTATCACTACCAAAGCAACTAGCACGAGAAAATTTTTCTCTCAACAATAGAGAGAAAAATCTTTTTCTCTGATCTGTAAAAGTGGCTTTTCCCTTTTCTTTAGAGAAAATAAGCCTTTTATATCTCCCTTTAGTGAAAATCCTAGGCTCCAAATAACGCCCTAAATAAAACTCACGTTATTTTCTTTTTCAATAGGGGACCCACCTTGTAAAATAACATAAGGCCCCTTATACAAAAGCTAATTAAATGGAGCCTCCCACTAAATGATATATTTAGACTTTTGACCCAAATAGCTAGTTATCTTACTTATTAGTCCAGTAGTGTTGCAGTCAATTAAATGAGCTAACCCGGGGATCATTTGAGAACATACAATAGTGGCTACAATAATTAGGCCTGTAATTAAACTAGCCCAATTATTTAATTCCAAATCTACTCCACTAAAAAATTGGAACTGACTTCCATAATTGTATGCTCGAATAATAATTCGTCCTAAGCCACATTGATTTCTTTACTGCGATAATCCTTTGTACCACATCGTTAATTAAATTGATATCTCAACTGTCCAATCAATTTAATAACATCTTATTCCTTGATACTTACTGATTTTCTCTAATGATCATTTTCAACATACTAAATATGTTGACACGCTCTGGCCAGAGAATTCTATGATCAAGTGCCGAAAACCCATCAAGAGATGTGTTGTACAAATTCTATATTGTTAATCCATAACTCCAATACTCATAATTGCTCCCACCAAGATACCGGGTAATCTTGACCACAAGGATGTGTCGTGCCCATTGGTAACTTAAATGGAATAACAATTACAATCATGAAATCATAATTAACTCAAGATTAAGATTACAATAAAATCAATGTCTATGAGATTTAACAAGTCTGACAGTTATTACAAAGTTAATTAAATCTTATATGTGATCCTGTTCAATGTAGTCGCACTACATCAATAAATTCATACATGATTAAGACAAATCATTCAATGAATTTATTACAGTCTATACCTAAATAAAGTGCCCAACTTTATTTATCAACTGCGAACTAAATTTATTTAATCATAAGATAACTTGTAGTTATGTCTTCTGTAAATCCACATGGTGATCACATAAATACATATAATATGATTAAATGGACTTTAATACAAATATTAATGCAATTAAGATATTTGAATAAAATACCTCATTTATTTTATTAATCAGAAAAATTGTTTATTACAATTAAATAAACACATATGCTTTTAAAGAGCATATTTTCCCAACAAAAACTTGTTTATAAGTAATGATTTTGGAATGAACTCTCAAGTTATTGAAATATTTTGTCCAAACTTTACCATATGTTTGAAATAATTAAAGTTAAATGTGTATGTTTCAATTCTGGAAATTTCGGAATGAATTGTCTATAACTGATTTTTAATCGATTTTTTAAAATGGTTGGTTGCTGTCCAATCTTTTTGATAAATTACTCATGTATCATGTTTGGTGGTGCAAAACAATAGTCTAAACATGTCTGAATGAGCTGAAATTTAGAGAAACTAAAGTTCTACATGTATACTTCAAATCCAAAAAATTTTATGTTGATTGAACTTGCAGGTTATTTTTAATGATTTTTTAAACTCTGCTGCTCTGCAGCAAGTTCTTTTGACATAACTGTTTATTAACTTTTGATCTTACAAAACACTAGCATAATAATATCAGAATAACCTCAAATTTTAATATGTTGTTCATTCATATGTTGTTACAAATTGGAAAATATCGTTCCAATGTATTAAGTATCTTAAATTTTATAAATATGTATTTAAGTACCAATTGCTACTTAAGTTTTTCATAGACAATTTTGACTTACACACAAATCTCTACCTAATTATTTTTGGGAATCTGGTTTTATTAGTTTAATTGTCCTACATACCTCTTTCATTCTGGGTTTTCAATAATGGGAGCAATCGTCTCAATATAAATTACACAGAAATAATTGCTAATTAAATTAATACGACCCTCCAAGTCAACAGGGTGGATTTTTCATTTTCTGCTATGCATATATTTAGCCAGCTCCTTCACCACTGTGAAAGTTTTTTTTTAAATTTTTTTTCCTAGTGATCAAGGTTGAAATTTAATTTTTTTTCCTAGTGATGAAGGTTGAAATTAAGTTATTAAATAAAATAGAAGAGTTTAAGGAAATTAACAAGAATGTGCTTAATCGATCAAGTAGACGGTTAATTTATAAAAGAAATGTTCTATGTGATTATCTGAAAATTGCAGAAACGCTATCAGTTTGTCATTTCTATTAACTTTCTTTCTCTGCAGCAAAATAATTAAACATTGGAAGTATGCATATAAATAAGGAGGTAGCAAGGTTATTGGATTTCTTTAAGGGAATGAATGATGTCAGTCCCTACACCAACTACTTGGCTAATACCTTGGTAATTAATTGTTCAACATTATGATGTAGTTACTGGGAGTCTAGTGACTAATTTTCAACAAGTAATTGTACTTTCACCTAGTTGTCGTTCTTGTTGGGGAAAAATTAGGTTTTTAAATTTTTATAAAACCTTTTGAAGATCGCTCTCATATAATATATAAGAATTTGTATTCCAGAAATCGTACCTTGAAAATCCGATTTGGATTTTTCCGTTGAAGTGATTTAGGCTCCTAGATCACGATCCGCCACCACCACTACTGTTAGATCACGATCCGTCACCACCACGCTTGTTAGATCACGAACTGTCGCCAATGATCTTCCAGGTTATGACTCAGGTTCGATCTGCACTTGATGTGTGGGCGCCTTTGTCACTACCAAAGCAACTAACACGAGAAAATTTTTCTCTCAATAATAGAGAGAAAAATCTTTTTCTCTGATCTGTATAAAGTGGCTTCTATATTTTTTCTTTAGGGAAAAATAAGCCTTTTATATCACCCTTTAGTGAAAACCCTAGGCTCCAAATAATCAAAAAATAAAACCCACGTTTATTTGCTTTTTCAATAGGGGACCCACCTTGTAAAATAACATAAGGCCCCTTATACAAAAGCTAATTAAATGGAGCCTCCCACTAAATGATATATTTAGGCTTTTGACCCAAATAGCTAGTTATCTTACTTATTAGTCCAGTAGTGGTGCAGTCAATTAAATGAGCTAACCCGGGGATCATTTGGGAACATACAATAGTGGCAACAATAATTAGGCCTGTAATTAAACTAGCCCAATTATTTAATTCCAAATCTATTCCACTAAAAGATTGGAACAGACTTCCATAATTGTACGCTCGAATAATAATTCGTCCCAAGCCACATTGATTTCTTTACTGCACAGTCCTTTGTACCACATCGTTAATTAAATTGATATCTCAACTGTCCAATCAATTTAATAACATCTTATTCCTTGATCCTTACTGATTTTCTCTAATGATCATTTTCAACATACTAAATATGTTGACACACTCTGGCCAGAGAATTCTATGATCAAGTGCCGAAAACCCATCAAGAGATGTGTTGTATAAATTCTATATTGTTAATCCATAACTCCAATACTCATAATTGCTCCTACCAAGATACCAGGTAATCTTGACCACAAGGATGTGTCGTGCCCATTGGTAACTCAAATAGAATAACAATTACAATCATGAAATCATAATTACCTCAAGATTAAGATTACAGTAAAATCAAAGTCTATGAGATTTAATAAGTCTGACAGTTATTACAAAGTTAATTAAATCTCATATGTGATCCTGTTCAATGTAGTCGCACTACATCAATAAATGAATTTATTACAGTCTATACCTAAATAAAGTGCCTAACTTTATTTATCAACTGCGAACTAAATTTATTTAATCATAAGATAACTTGTATTTATGTCTTCTGTGAATCCACATGGTGATCATATAAATACATATAATATGATTAAATGGACTTTAATACAAATATTAATGCAATTAAGATATTTGAATAAAATACATCATTTATTTTATTAATCAGAAAAATTGTTTATTACAATTAAATAAACACATATGCTTTTAAAGAGCATATTTTCCCAACAATCTCCCACTAGCTCTCAAAGCATATTTGGCATCTCACGCATGCCCATGGATTCTAAGTGCAAGTTAAAAGGTTTCCCAGGTATGGCCTTAGTAAAAGGATCTGCCAAGTTTTACTGTGACGCAATCTGAGTAACCTCCACATCACCTCTCTGCACTATATCCCTTATAAGATGATACTTCCTCTCAATATGTTTTTGTTTCTTGTGGTTCCTTGGTTCCTTAGATTGAGCTACGTCACCACTATTATCGCAAAATAGTTTAAGGGGTGCAGTTACAGCAGGTACCACCTCAAGATCTTGTAGGAACTTGCGGAGTCATACAGCTTCTTTTGCAGCTTCGGATCATATTCAACTTTAGTTGTGGAGTCTGCGATACAAGATTGTTTCACACTCCTCCAATTAATAGCTCCACTTCCCAATGTAAACACATAGCCGGAAGTTGATTTTCTGGAATCCTTATCTGACATAAAGTCAGAATCAGTATAACCCACTGGAATGAGTTCATCACCAGAATACACAAGCATATAATTTTTAGTTCTTTTCAGATACTTCATTATATGCTTGACCGCAGTCCAGTGTTCAGGTCCAGGATTAGATTGATATCTACTAACCATCCCTACCGCAAAACAGATGTCTGGCCTAGTGCAAAGCATGGCATACATAAGACTTCCCACAGCTTCTGCATAGGGAACTCGTCTCATTCTCTCTATCTCTTCAGATGTTTTAGGTGATTGATCCTTAGAGAATGTAATTCCATGTCTGAATGGTAATAAACCAGTCTTCGAATTTTCCATACTAAATCTAGCCAATATCTTATCGATATAGACCGCTTGAGACAAGGCTAAAGTTTTATTCTTCCGGTCTCGTAGTAACTTGATACCAAGAATATAACTTGCCTCTCCCAGGTCTTTCATATCAAATTGTTTTGCTAACCAACTCTTTATTGTAGTCAACACTCCTATATCGTTTCCAATTAGGAGAATATCGTCTACATAAAGAATTAGAAAGGCTACATATTTTTCTTGAATTTTCTTGTACACACATGGTTCATCAATGTTCTGAATGAATCCAAATGATTTTATCGCTTGATCAAATCTGATGTTCCATGACCGGGATGCTTGCTTCAATCCATAAATGGATCTCTGCAACTTACATACCATGTGTTCTTGGCCTTTTTGTATAAATCCATCTGGTTGCTGCATGTAGATGTTTTCTTCAAGATGCCCGTTAAGAAAGGCAGTCTTGACATCCATTTGCCAAATTTCATAATCTAGCACTGCAGCAATGGAGAGCAGAATCCTGATGGATTTAAGCATAGCAACCGGAGAAAAGGTTTCCTCATAATCGATTCCTTTTTTCTGAGTAAACCCTTTGGCTACTAATCTTGCTTTAAATGTTTCCACCCTTCCGTCTACTCCTCTTTTTCTCTTGTAGATCCACTTGCACCCTATAGGTTTTACCCCATTTAGTTCCTCTACAAGTTCCCAGACTTTATTGGAATACATCGATTCCATTTCTTGATTCATGGCCTTTTTCCAAAATTCAACATCTCTATCTATTAGAGCTTTGTTGTAACTAGTGGGATCTTGTACATGTTCATCTGAGATAGCCGTATAAGTTTCTCCCAAAAGCATGTATCTCGCAGGTAACCTAGTTACCCTCCCACTACGACAAGGTTCTAAAAGTGATGGTTGTTCAGGGTTAATCCTGTGTTGATCATCTGGTTGTTGCTGTTCTTCCTGTTCTGTAACAGACATTGAAAGCTGAGCATCAACCTGATCACCTGACAGTTCTTCAAGTATTACCTTACTCTTAGGTTTGAAGTTATTCATATAGTCTTCCTCGAGGGAAGTGAAATGTGTGCTCACGATCACTTTCCTATCTTGAGGACTATAAAATAAACCTCCCCTTGTTCCTTTGGGATACCCCACAAACATACAAACCTCAGAACGTGAATCCATTTTGTCTGCCTTTGGTTTCAGCACATGTGCTGATGATCCCCAAATACGGACATGTCGTAAACTTGGTTTGCGAGCTGACCATAATTCTATTGGGGTTTTAGGCACTGACTTGGATGGAACTAAGTTCAAGAGGTAAACTGCAGTTTCCAATGCTAGTCCCCAAAAAGAGATTGGTAATGACGAATAACTAAGCATAGATCTCACCATATCCAAAAGAGTTCTATTTCTTCTTTCAGCGACCCCATTTTGTTGTGGTGTTCCTGGGGCAATCAACTGAGATATAATCCCATTTTCAACCAGATACTCTTTGAAATCTCCTGAGAGAAATTCACCAACTCGATCAGATCGAAGTTTCTTTATGTTCTTATCTAATTGTTTTTCTGTCTCAGCCCTATACTCTTTGAATTTCTCAAAAGCTTCAGACTTGTGACGCATCAGATAAACATAACCGTATCTTGAGTAATCATCAGTGAAAGTGATGAAATACTCATAACCTCCTCGAGCTTGTACATTGATTGGTGCACATACATCTGTATGTACCAATTCAAGTGGTACTGTTGCACATACTCCTTTGGCCGAGAATGGCCTTTTGGTCATTTTCCCTTCTAAACAGGATTCACAGAGTGGCAATGATTCATTTTCTAATGGACCCAAGAGCCCATCTTTGATCATTCTCTGTATCCTATTTTGGTTTATATGACCAAACCGTAAATGCCAGAGGTAACATTGGTTGGAAGAAATATTTCTTTTCTTAGATAAATGTGTGTGCTCATCATTATTTATCACTGTGTCATGCATAGAATGGATCATTGGACTTAAATGATATAAATTGTCTTCCAATGTACCAGAACAAATAAGTCTCTTATTATGAAAATTAGAAACAGAGGATCCAAAATTTACAGTGTAACCTTGCTTTGACAAACAAGCTACTGAAATTAAATTCCTTTTAATGTCTGGAACATAAAGACAATTATTCAAAACTAAAGTCTAATTATTAAAAGATAATAAAACAGATCTAGTCTTTACTGCTGACACGAACTGTCCTGTCCCTAACTGCAGCTTGACGCTTCCTTTACTTATTTTCCTGGTTTCCTGAAACCAATAAAGTGAATTACAAATATGATTAGTTGCTCTTGAATCCAACACCCAAGTGTCAATTGGATTCTGAACTAAACAGGCCTCAATTACAAAAAGATTTCCCATACCTGATTTCACAATCTTAGGGCAATCCTTTTTCCAGTGACCTTTCTGTCCACACTTGAAGCATTTGCCTTTCGGCTTGCCATCTTGCTTGGTAGACGGTCTCTTTTTCCCAGCTTTCTTCTTACTTTTGCCTTTTGGCTTAGGCCCAGAAGATGAACTTTTTTCAGTAATATTTATGCTTCCCAGAGATTTCTCAGCACGATAGATCTCTTCAGCAGAATGGAGTTCGTTCATCAATTCAGTTAAGGTCATGTTTCTTTTGTTCATGTTATAATTGACCTTAAACTCCTTGAATGTTTCTGGCAGAGATTCTAGCACCATGTCAATCTTTGAGTTATCATCGATTTGTGCTCCCTGAATCTCAGCCTCATTCAAATAGTCCATCATTTTGAGGACATGATCACGAACTCTTGTGCCCTTCCCCATTTTACTGTTCATAATTTCTTTCAGCGCTGCTTGTCTCGCAGAGCGAGTACTCTGCCCGAACATCTGTTGGAGACTATCCATTATTTCAGTGGCAGTCTCCAAGTTCTGATGTTTGGTCTGCAGAATATTAGAAATCGAGGCTAAAATGTAGCACTTTGCCATTTCATTGGCCTTTTGCCATTTCTCATAAAGCCTCCTCTGATTTCTATAAGCATCATCCGCTGGAACTGGAGGGCATGGCTGGGTTAAGACATATTTATAATTTTCAGCAGTCAGGACAATGAATAGATTTCTTTTCCAATCTATATAGTTCTCTCCAGTGAGTTTGTTTTGACTCAGAATAATAGTAAGTGGGCTCAGGGAAGACATTTTCTGAAAAATAAAACATCCATGCATAAATAATTTGAAATAATATTCACAATAAATGACAAAAATGCATAAAACCATAAATGCATTTTAATTTATTGTAACGATAATCTAGTTCCGCTTTGACAAGCTATCCGGTGGGAAAGTCATGTCTATACTTACGAGACCCAATAACCCATTGGATTATTTACTTTCATGTAGAGACATGATAAATAATTATCGTTATCCTTTTGGGCCTAAATTTGTTAACAGAGCTTCATTGGGAAGGTTAATAATAAATTTTAGTTGAGTGTATAACCATTGTTTCAATCTAGATATTTTTCATATCAATAGTCACCGTTGGAGTGAACAATCGATTAAAAAATATTTCAATTTTATCTTTGAAGAAGTTCATCAAATAAAATATCTAATATATATACCCTCCAAAAGGAGCATCACCGTATCATGAAGTCGAGGTATATATATAATTTTATTATTGAACTAACAATGGAGCCCATGGGAAAATTATCTTGAATTTTCTCTCTCCCACTCAATATTTTAAAATTGTTTTTTTTTCTTTTAAAACATACATATTGTTAATTGCATGCTTCCTATAATATTATCTAGATGATATCAAATATTATTAAGCATATGCAAATATCAAACAATATAAAGAAATTCATTATTAATGAATGACATGTATCATTATGCATAGAGTGGCACCACCTATTCTATATGACATGTTATCATGGCATGTTGACATCCAAAACATAACATATAGAAAAATAATTAAATAATCTTAATTCATGGCTTTCCTAATAATGAAAAATAGATTAACCCTAAGCCTAATCTTCATTGGGCTTCTTGTCAATGTCCATCTTCCATAAGCTTGTTTTTGTTAATGGACTAGGGGAAATTGGGCTTTTAAATTTATAATTGGTCCAATTTTAATTTTGAAAGGAAATAAATAAATAAATAGTTTTATTTATTTTTTTTATTAAAATAAAACTTTTGGACCAAAAATAAATTTAATGTATTTAATTTTGTCTATGCATTTTTAATCCATTAAGCCCAATTGAAATTGGGCCTAAAACTAGGATTCATTAAACCCAAAACTGTTTTTGGATTTAAACGCAAAAAATTAAAAATTTTCTGCCCAAATGAAAACTTATGGAACCATAGGGACCTCCATGATAGAAACCATGAAACCCTAAATCCATATTTTTCTTTCTCTCTTCCCCAGCCGCCATCTCCAAAAACCTAGTCGCTGTTCACTGCTTCCACACCGGACAGCCCTCATCAACACCGGAAAGACACCAACCAAAACGCTCTGCCAGCTGCCTTCACTCGCGCGCCTCCAGCCCACGTTCGCGCTGCTGCTTGGGCGCTGCAGCTGCTGCTTGGGCGCTGCAGCTGCTGCTCGCGCGCTGCAGCTGCTGTGTGTGCAGCGCCTGGCAGCGTGTGCCGTTGGGCTGCGCTCGCAGCACGCGGTGCTGGCAGCGAGTGCTGCTGGCCGCGTGCTGCTACTCTGGTTCGTTGCCGCAGTTTCCAGCAAGTTTCCGCAATTTTCCAGTAATTAATTTACAAATTTCTTATGCCAATTTTTGGCTTACAAAATTTCAATTACATTAAAATAAATCAAGAGGGAAACATGGTGATAATAAACCATCCTTCTTGTTACAGATCCAAACGAAAAATACAGTAGAACATCTAACCATGAATTAAGATAAACCATAAACATGCTTTATTCATATATTAAACAAATAATATATATCTGAATAAAATGTGCCACTCTAATACATAAATTTCAAGAATGATTTCATACGAAATTCTTATATATTAATATGAGATGGCTCTGATACCAATTGTTGGGGAAAAATTAGGTTCTTAAATTTTTATAAAACCTTTTGAAGATCGCTCTCATATAATATATAAGAATTTGTATTCCAGAAATCGTACCTTGAAAATCCAATTTGGATTTTTCCGTTGAAGTGATTTAGGCTCCTAGATCACGATCCGCCACCACCACTACTGTTAGATCACGATCCGTCACCACCACGCTTGTTAGATCACGAACTGTCACCAATGATCTTTCAGGTTATGACTCAGGTTCGATCTGCACTTGACATGTGGGCGCCTTTGTCACTACCAAAGCAACTAGAACGAGAAAATTTTTCTCTCAATAATAGAGAGAAAAATCTTTTTCTCTAATCTGTATAAAGTGGCTTCTATATTTTTTCTTTAGGGAAAAATAAGCCTTTTATATCACCCTTTAGTGAAAACCCTAGGCTCCAAATAATCAAAAAATAAAACCCACGTTTATTTGCTTTTTCAATAGGGGACCCACCTTGTAAAATAACATAAGGCCCCTTATACAAAAGCTAATTAAATGGAGCCTCCCACTAAATGATATATTTAGGCTTTTGACCCAAATAGCTAGTTACCTTACTTATTAGTCCAGTAGTGGTGCAGTTAATTAAATGAGCTAACCCGGGGATCATTTGGGAACATACAATAGTGGCTACAATAATTAGGCCTGTAATTAAACTAGCCCAATTATTTAATTCCAAATCTACTCCACTAAAAGATTGGAACCGACTTCCATAATTGTACGCTCGAATAATAATTCGTCCTAAGCCACATTGATTTCTTTACTGCACAGTCCTTTGTACCACATCGTTAATTAAATTGATATATCAACTGTCCAATCAATTTAATAACATCTTATTCCTTGATCCTTACTGATTTTCTCTAATGATCATTTTCAACATACTAAATATGTTGACACACTCTGGCCAGAGAATTCTATGATCAAGTGCCGAAAACCCATCAAGAGATGTGTTGTACAAATTCTATATTATTAATCCATAACTCCAATACTCATAATTGCTCCCACCAAGATACCGGGTAATCTTAACCATAAGGATGTGTCGTGCCCATTGGTAACTTAAATGGAATAACAATTACAATCATGAAATCATAATTAACTCAAGATTAAGATTACAGTAAAATCAACGCCTATGAGATTTAATAAGTCTGACAGTTATTACAAAGTTAATTAAATCTCATATGTGATCCTGTTCAATGTAGTCGCACTACATCGATAAATTCATACATGATCAAGACAAATCATTCAATGAATTGATTACAGTCTATACCTAAATAAAGTGCTTAACTTTATTTATCAACTGCGAACTAAATTTATTTAATCATAAGATAACTTGTATTTATGTCTTCTGTGAATCCACATGGTGATCACATAAATACATATAATATGATTAAATGGACTTTAATACAAATATAATGCAATTAAGATATTTGAATAAAATACCTCATTTATTTTATTAATCAGAAAAATTGTTTATTACAATTAAATAAA
This sequence comes from Citrus x clementina, assembly GCF_000493195.1. NCBI lineage: Eukaryota > Viridiplantae > Streptophyta > Magnoliopsida > Sapindales > Rutaceae > Citrus > Citrus x clementina. The sequence goes on along the minus strand of NW_006262339.1, from coordinate 18,052,590 downwards.
CACATATGCTTTTAAAGAGCATATTTTCCCAACAGTTCTTACTCTGTTTAGAGTCATTAACTTATTATAAATAACCTTACCAAAAGAGAATAATCATTGACTCATTTTTTTCTTATTTATATCTATAGTTGAATAAACTGTATATCTTTGGTATTTTTAAGGAAATAAACTACAACTTTCTTGTTCACTAATTTTTCTTTGAAATAACTAAGTTTACTTATAAATAGCATATGAATATTTTTTCTTTAGAACAAAATAGATTTATTTCTATTAACCATTGTTTCTCTAATGGTTGGGGATTGGCAGCTAATTTTTTCTCCCTTTTCCATATATGCAGATTTGCTCAATGTGTTTGAAGTGTTTCTTCCTCAACTTCACTTGTATCCTAACCCATCTAGTCTATTGAATGGAGAAGCTCCTGGTGTGATACCGCAATTGCACCACCTATGTTTAAAAAGTGAAAGGCAGTCAACCTTCTAAAGTTAGCTTGTAGATTTGTTAAATTCACTCACAATTATTAGGCATTTGATTGGATTGTAGAAATTTTTATTTACATAATTTAGATTATTCGGTAATGAAAGTAGGATATCTCGTATCTTGTTTATTGAAGTATTTGGAATTTGTAATATATACGAATAATATTTAAATATGAAATGAAAGATTTTGTAATACAAAATGATTTTTTTGGTTATTTTGTGGTGCCTTGTAATTTTGCCAATAAATCAATATGCAATTATCCAATTCATTTTTTTTAAATAAATTAAACAGTGATACCATGGTAACAGTAATCATAGGCACTAACAAAATATTAGCAACTATTAACATTATGGTGTCATAATATTGGTGATACTGTAATGACAGTAATCATTGACACCATATTCGTGACACCAAATACAAGTGTCACTATTTTTCTGACTGTCAAATTACTGACACAATTAACAAGTGTCACTAAAAGTAATTACTGACACTATTCTAATGTTAATAAAATCTATTTTTCTAGTAGTGTGGTTCACTATAAAAGGAGGCATTTGCTTCTATTTGTACATACTTGAACTTGAATAAAAGTTATATCTGGACTATGAATTATTGTGTCCATTTTTTGTTCTCTCTTTATTTGTCTTACTGTAATGTGTTTTTAAATAATTTAACGCGTTATTAGCATGAGTGTCTAACCAACTAAAGTCTATGTTTTCTTCCTTGAGAACATGGTAAGCTATCTTTTTTTCTTCCTTGGAAAGGTATGGAAGCTTTTATTTTCTATACTGTACAGTTCTAATTTTGTATAATATTATGTTCATGTTATAATTTGTTCACAATATAAAGACACAGTGACACTCTTGCATATGTTTGATTATCTCTTATATTACATATCTAATTCACGAAATGATATTTGCTTGATGCTTTTATTCTTTACGTTTGAACAAGAATTATATCGATTTGCTATATTTATTCACCTCGAATTGTCAATATTAAAATCCTTGAGGTGTGAATATAAAAATAAGGCAATGAAAGAAAATCAAGAACTTGCCTCCACGAACAATCGTATTTTGATAAACAAAATTTGATACATGAAGTTCTTATTTATTCACCCTCATATCCCAGAAGGACTATAAAATTAATAGATTATAATTTGTTTATCATTCCCGAACAATTATAAAAAATTTTAAAACATGACTTTCCTTTAGTGTCATCAAATGCACTACTAGTCTAAGGGTTGGTTTGTTAAATGTAAATTTTATTTGTTTTAGACCTTTTCTAAAGTTTATTTGTTAATTTTTTATAAGTTATATTTGATTTTCAAACATTTACTTCTGAATAGAAAAGTAGACTTTATGTGACTTTTATCTTAATGGAAAAATGACTGAATGAGAAGTAAAATATTATATTAAAAAAATATCTCCATAAAACGTTTATTACCTAAACTATAAAATCTAATCCCCCATTTATTTTTTTTTATTTGCAACGATATAAATGTTAAATAACCATGTTTAAGATTTTTTTAATGAAAAAATATCATTTATATTCATATATTAAAAAAAATAAACATGTCATTTAGATATTTGTATTCAACCCTATTTAACGTTCAGATAAAAAAAACAGTTGTTATCTAAATGTTAATTCCTTTACTATATCAAAAAAGGGAAAAAATTTCTTTTAATTTGGGCTTGGAATTATTATGGTCTCTATTATAAAAACTCACTTCAAAAGCTCGCAGTTAAAATTGTTTAGATTATTTTAGGGGAGTATTCTATAAACACTTACATTATTGATAACATTTTTTCTTTAAAAAGGAAGAATTCCCAAAAGGTCCTTTTGAGTTTTCAAATCTATAAATGGGTGTTCAATTTTATTTTTTAAAAAATAAATGATACTCAATTTTATTAAGGGAAAAAATGGAGAAGAACGAATACAAAAACGATCATTTGAAATGATATTGGTGAAGACTGCAAGCATCCTCATGCAAACTCAAATGAGTTAAAACAAGAGGATCATCCCATGAATTTTAAGTATGTATTAAGATTTAATCTCAAATTAACAATACTATCAACCATTGAATTCCTCTCTCTATAGATAAATGGACGAACAAAGCGTATTCCATGAATAAATCTCAAACTATTGAACCATTTGATACAGAGACGCCATTCAGCTTGAATTTAGTACTTGTAAAACAAGCTAAAATTTAAGCAAGTCACTATCCAACTAGATAAAATTCCAACCTTTCGAAGTTGCGAACTCAATAGCCTTTAAAATAGCATATATTTTGGCATAAAAAGACATTTGATGGCTAAGGGGCTATGCAAAACAACCTCAGGAAGCACCATTGTAACCACGAAACACGGCACCACAAGTTGCAAGACCTAGGTTTTCCCTTCGCCAGACCATCAATTTTGATTTTGATCTAAGAGTATTAAATTATACAATTCAAAATATCTCAACAAAAACATCTACTACTCCTAGCACTATTACGTTGCCATAATTTCAAAATAACTATCATTGTTGGGTCGACTGTTGTACCTGCAAATCTCTTGGTAAGAGGGACTGAGTATAAAACTCAATGTGCTCTGTGAGTGACTAGTAGTTTTTGAAAATAAATTGTTATAAATTAGTCAAATCTTTTCTGAATACCGTTTTCATCAACCTATAAGCATGAACATAGTTATGTTATGCAAACTTTAAACCGAATGAATGTCATTTAAAAGAAAACATGATATTGTACATAATACTCATCGAAATCATATCAAAACATAAAGTAAAGTACTCAATTATGAAATTATCACCAAACAATTACCCAGGGGGACCATCTCGTCATAGTCGGACCTCTACGGACGGGCAATGACACACATTATTAGGGAACCGTCATGTCCTCGGAGGTGCAACAGGTAGGCCAATGAAGTACTTTCTCATGTATCACATATATCTCATCATATCTTGACATGCATAAATTAGTCCCTTGTAATACCCCCACACCCTTATAAATAGAGAGAGATGAGAGAGAGGAGAAATCGAACCGGGTCAACCCGACCTGCGAACGTGACCCGGTTGGATCTCCTATTTCCGGCCACCCCACCGATCAATCTTGGTACCGATCAAAAGCTCATGCAACGCAGATCATTTACCTATCGTTCATGTCGCTAGAAAACGGTTGGAAGACCACCGATCGAAGCCTTGAAGTTTCACAGAATCGCGGCCTCAATTCGGTACGTTTTCACCGGAGTTAGGCCACATCGCCACTTGGGTTTTGTTCCCCATAATCCCCTTTGTCTTTTCTGACCAACCACAGCCACCGAGGGAGCCGATTTGCCATTGATCGGCCGTTGAAGGATTTACGGCTTTGGGAGCTCTATTTGGAGCCGGCGTCGCATGACCATCACAATTAGACTCAGCATGGTCAGAACTACCAGACCTAATCTTTTTGTCGTCGTCGGTGGAATTCCAGTCACCGTTGACCAGCAAAGGCACTTGGGTTATTTTGTACTTTTAGGGAAATTTTGTAATTTCAGACTTTGTGGATATTTTAGTAATTTCTAAAATTGAGGATAATTTGTAATTTATGATTTTGAGGTTAATTTGGCGAATAACTATAGGGGTAATTTAGTAATATTTGAATTTGAGGGCAATTCGGTAATTTTATTATTTGAGGGTAATTTTGTAATTTATTAAATTATGGATATTTCGGTAGTTTCTGAATTGAAGAATAATTAGTAATTTGTGATTTCAAGATTTTGAGGTTATTTATGTAATTTATGATTTTGAAGGCATCTCAATAATTTATGGTTTCGAGGATAATTTGGTAAATGATAATTTTGAGGGTATTTCAAAAATTTATGATTTCGAGTGTATTTTGGTAATTTATGATTTAAATTGAGATTATTTGAGGTTAAGTATGGAATGTGATTATAGTGAGAAATTTTAAAACATTGGAGTTTATTATCATGATTTAATTTTATCTTATTAGAGTATTTTTATTTATTTTTAGGCCAATGATATCGGTATGTATTTATTGCTTAAGGATGCCAGGAGGTAAGTAAACTAGATTTTGAAATGAATCACAATAAACAATATATATGTTTGAAATGTTTGAAAAGCCTATTTTGATATATACGGATATAGATTTGTATGTTTTGCCCATGTGTTTATGTGATGCATTGATATGATGTGTTGTTATGTGTGTTTATGGACATGGGCATATGTATGTGTGAATGTTTCATTGCCATTAGTATGAAATGCATTATGTTTTCTATAAAATGAGAAAGTGGATTTTAGCGAAACAGAATTTAAAGAAAGAAAGTTTGTTTTATAGTTTTGGTTTGGATGCTTGAATTCGTTACTCGCTTAGTGAAGGACACCCTGGATGTTATATTATGGATATGAGACAAGTGGGCAAGGGACGCATTGACATGAAGCCCAAAGTGTCTGAAAGTTAAGGGAGTATCCTACTAAGCGATAATTGAATTAAGGTAGCTCAAGTAAGTGATTTGAAATAAAATGTGCAAGTTTGAAAATGACAGAATTGAGATTTTGATGATTTGTTTTACAATGTTTTTGAATACCATGGCACATCATCCATTTGCATTAAATATATGCATGTGTGTATGTATTTTGGTATATGAAAAACTAGTTTACTTACTGAGTTTCATACTTATTATAGTTTACTAAAATTCAGTTCTCATAAATCAAGATTGATTCATGATGAGTGTCGAGAAGAAGCACATGAATTGAGGACAGTAGATGGTTTGGCATAAATTTTAAATTCCTCCGTTGCAGATTGTGTAATATATTTGTATCTGAGGCTAGAATTTTTATGGACTGTAAAAGGATTATTATTTTTAAGTGTGTGTATATATATATATATATATATATATATATATGAGTTGCAGTTAGATTCATCCTGTGGAGTTCGAGGCAAGTCGTTACATTACTAAAGGACAAAAGCACCCAAGCACATAGCTCAAAGCCTCTGTATCTACTCAAATGGGCCCCAAAGGCCTGTATCTCATCTATATCTCAATAACTATATCTTTGTTATCATCATACTCATGCATAAGCCTCTAAAAGGAAAAAGTGCCTAAACACACGACCCTGAGACTATGTGTGTTTAGACAGATCCCAAACACCTCTCATCTTATCTATGTCACTTTATCTAGAGGGTAAGGATTTTGTCTAATTATTTCAAAGCCAATCTTTATACTTATATTCATATAACATTTAATCATAATTTAAATCATACTTTTGCTTTTATTAACATATTTGAATTCACTTTTCTTGTCTTTAAAATACTATCATGTTTTATTCAAAGTTGAAATAGAAAACCATTAACCATACCCATTAACAATACATTTTTTAATAACATATCAATGTGCGAATAATATCCATTTCGAGAAAATAATTAAATTCGAGCATTTAAAATACTTATTTCACAAAGGTACTTTACTATCGTAATAAACTATAAAAATGTGTTTTGTATATTGCACTCATAGTGATGATACTCAAACTTAGGTATTGTCAACATCCATGAATTTGTTCTTGCTCCCGATTCCTCTTAAACCAAGAAAACGACATAATTATTTTTCATAAATGTGAAATACAACTAACAAGCTCGAAACGACATTTATCAGCAATTGACCATTCCCGCATCCATAAAATTACCAAAATACCACTCCATTGATAAATTACTAAAATACCCCTAAAATCATAAATTACTGAATTACCCTCATAATCCTAAATTACCAAAACTACCCTCAATTCAGAGTACTAAAATATCCACAAGACTAGAATTTATGAAGTTGTCCACGTAGAGTGAAATTGTCAAAATGCCCTTCTCAGTAAACGGTGACCAAAAGTCAACCTATGACGACTAGGAGGCTTGGGCTATACACTTTTGGCCGAGCTGAGTTCAACGGTACCAGCCATGAGCTTCCAAACGCAAAGGCGGCATCGAAATCTAGCTCGATATCCATAAATCTCGATGTGGCCGTTCAATGGCAAGCAGCAGTCTCCACTGACAGTGAATGGTTGGAAATGGTAGATGGTAAGGTGGCGTAAAAGATCCCATCAGTGGCGCAGTCAAACTCTGACAAGATCAATGGCAGATCGAGGCGGCAAAGTCACAAATTTTCAAACTTCGATCAGCGGTGTTTCGATGGATGTTTAGTGATGGGTAGCTCAAAAACTTTTGTTTGGTACATTAATTATTTTGGCCTTCAACTATGGCCCGATCATAATTATTTTGGCCCTCTACTATGACCCAATTCAGTTATTATGGCCCTTCTTATGGCCCGAACTCAAGATGTCATTCAAGTAGTTCTCATGATATTAGAGATTTCCTCATAACATTTAAGATTCTCTCATGTCCTTCGAGATTTTCTCATGTCATATTACAAGGGATGGTAAAAAAACCTAACATACTATAATTATTTCAGTTTACACTATTCACTAGTAAACTCGTGAATACTATAAACTGGAAGGCTCCTGTTATAGCCATATTTTTACCAAACCTGAGGTTAAGAACCCAAGGACATGTCCAAATCTAAATAAAACAATACAAGTCCTAATTCTCGTCCAAGTCAAGTCCTATAAAATAAGAGATAAGTTTTCTTAATTAAATCTACTTCTGATAATCTCTCTTATATAAAGAGGTTACTACTCAAAGCACTTTTAAAAAAACGCTGAATAATGACATAAATTTTATGACTTATCTTGTTATGTCACTAGTTTATCAAGAAAATATGATAGATTCATGACATATATACATATATCATGAATTGATGATATATTCGTGACTTAAAATTTAAAGACATAAATAGATGATAGATATAAGTCATGTTTTTGTAATATGGACTTATATAGTTTTTGAAATGGTACCGTTTAATTAGCTGTAATATTTTTTTATTAAATGTTTAAATTATTCTTTAAAGAATGGCTAAGACAATGAACCTAAAACATATCAACAAACAAAATTTACTAACTCTCTCTCTCTCTCTCACGGATCCCTCTCTCTCAAACACTGCATAGCCCCTCCAAGAGGCAATCCTAGCTGCCTCGATTCCGGCCACCTCACCAGCAATAGAGGGTACCAATGGAACCTCCAACAGCCGCCGGTCATTACCCAGCCATCATTGTCGTCGAAATGGCAAAAGGCCATAGTAAGAAGCCCGAAAGGTCGCGGTAATTGCCGCCTCTAATCGACGGCGATTTTGTCAGATTTCTGAGACGCCGTCGTCTGGGTTTTGCCCCTCACGACACCCTCTTCAAAACTCGACCAGAAATCGTCATAAAAAACAACCAAATCGCCATCGATCAACCATTAAAATTTCACGGCTATCGAAGCTCAATCCGGTGCCGTGGCTATGCGTTGGAGCACACCGCCGCCGCCATTGGATTCAATGTAGTATGAAGCTTCTATCTCGACCTTCCCAGTCACCATTGTATGAATTCCGGTCATCATTGGTCTATGACGGCATTTTGGTAATTTTATAATTCGAACCTTCATCATTTTTCAATATTTCTTAGTACTCAATTTGATTGATATATTTCAATATCTTATCATTATAATAGGGGAATTATGATGGGTGATGATCAACTTTGACTATGTCTTTGGCTTTAACTTTTTATATTAATTTTTCTGTTTTAGTAGTCTCGTATATGGTTCTGTAACTATGATTTGAGTAAAGATTGAAGATTAATGATGCGTTATTGGCTTACTACAGTGCTAAAACTTTTTGTTTTTGGTTAGATTTTCGTTTTGTGACATTAATGCTTGGATCTTGGCAATATTAACTTAGAACTTAAGCTTTGTTTTGGTTGTATTTAGATATTTACTTAATGTGTTAAGTTTAATCTATACATTATTTAATTATTGTACTGAGACATTTATAGCATGATAAATGGGATTTTTTTTTTCAACTATTAAACCATTTATGGTTTTTTTCTAATACGGGTAAGATATATTGGATTGTTCTTTAACATTTTGAGTTGTGTATATTTGGAAGGATATACTCATAACATGCTATAAATTGATCATCTAATGTTATTAAGGATTGAGTTTGTATGTGTAACATAGTATCCATAGCATTGAACATCAGCTTGCTTATATCTAGTTTGTGCATATGTGTACTTGCATTTTATGGCAGTATCAAACTGA
>NW_006262339.1:18006928-18037950 GCF_000493195.1 Citrus x clementina | reverse complement strand
TGATGGCAGTTCGGTCTGTTCTTGGTGTTGATTTAAGATTGTTATTGTTGTGTTAATCAGGTGCTTGAATCAGCTAATTATGTTGCTGGTTTATGCATATGGTTGACTCAAGCGGTGTTGCTGGTTGCTTCAACTGGTTGGCTCAAGATTCTTCATTTAAGAATTGTAACTGTAATGCGTTAGGATGCAAATTAAGAATCAATGAAGTATTCATTTAACTATAATTGTTGTAGTTATTTTATTTCAAAACTAAACTACAATCTATGAAACTTGTGGATGGATTTGAGAATTATTATATATGAGTTATATATATAGATTTTTCTATTTATGTAATAATTTAAAGAAAATATTTCAATTCCCGCAAAAAAAAATTATAAACAAAACAATTATTTTATTTTATTTACCGCCAAAATATATCTTAAAGAAATTTCAATTATTCTTGTTAGATTTAATAAAAATAATTTTAAAGGAATTAATATTTAATTAAAATAATTAAATAATTTATTATTCCAATTAAAGATGTCATGTTATATGACAAACAACAGTCGTGAATAGGAAGTGTTTATGATAGATATTAATCATGCCTGAAATTTTTCATTAAAGTAACAATGACAGAATTGTGATAGATAATACGTCATGCATAACATAACATATAAAAACTGACATCTTATTTTCTTGACACCGAAATTAATGACGGTCACTCAACTGTCATGCCATAGGGCAGATGACGGGTAATAACCATCATAAAGGTCCTTTTTTCTAGTAATGAAGGTATGGAATACAATATAAAAGGTAGGACATAAGAAATAGCCATATTGGAGGAGGGAGCACAATATCCTTTAAGCCTAGTCTTTTACGCTCTTTCCTTTCTTTTATTATTTATTTGTTATCATGGTAATCTCAATCTCTGACTTAAGCATCGGAAGGTTTACATTAGTAACACTCCCGGCCACCTCTGATGGGCTTATTGTTTTATAGGATTTCGACCACTAAGCTCTTTATTCCTAGAACATCAAGCTCTCCCATAACCTATTCCCTAAGTAAACGAACTCTTTCGCAGCAGTTAGTATCGTTCCAAATTTTGATATCAATAATTATCTACGATCACCATGTTCTTGATCAATTATTGTGTATTAGTAAATAAATGAATAGGTAGAGTCATTTAATAAAGCTTGCATGGATATGCTATTTATCCCAAAATGGAGTGAATGGGGGTAAATAATATACCCTTAACCTCTACAATTTTTTTTTTTTTTTGGGTGGATTGGCCAAATCGGGCTAGAATCACAAAAAGAAAATTAAGATATTTTTTATGAGCAAGTCATGTGCGCACACGTGACACGCCCAAATAATTAATCGAATATGTAGCAGTGCAGTACTGACCAACTTATGTGATCTATTCCTACAAGCACTATAAATATCAAGCAATTGTGCATCACTTCTGCATATCTGACAACCTTTGAAAAATAAATAAAAAGTTATCAACAATGAAGAGCTCAATACTACCAGTAGCACCCTTCGCCTGTTTGTTGCCTTCGTTACAAATCCATCTTTGGCTGCCCGTCACGAGCCTTTAGTGCTTCGTCCCGATGGCGAGGAGCTCCTCATGGGTACCAGCAATTGCAATATCATAACTTATCTTAATTTTTAAGAGTAAAGGTCGTACATAATTATGGCCGTGTTTGGTTAATGATGAGCAGCTTTAATTTTGATCGGTTGTGTTAATTAATAATTTTTAAAAATAATATGAAATATCTATTATTACAGATAAGCGCTCATGGCCAGAGTTGGTTGGGTAAATGGGGAGGGTGCTGCTGTTATCATAGAGAAAGAGAATCCATATGTTAATGCAATCAGTTCCCCAAGATTTTAGGTGTGATCGGGTTCGGGTTGCGGTTAACAACGACGGAAAGGTGGTTGAAGTTCCTCCGCATCCATGGATGGTTTCATTCGTCCATGGTCAACTAGAGTGCATTAGTAAAATAAATGAACAAGTGGTGTTGTTTAATAAAGCATGCATGGATAAGCTGGTTATCCAGAAATCGAGTCAATGATCTGATATGATATTTTACCTGAGTAAATACACTTACATGATTAATAATGAATAAATGAGAATATAATAATTAAGTAAAGATATTATTAGATCATGAAAGGATCTTTATCCGAATCTTAATGTTTAATTTTTATTATTTTTTAATTAAACTAGCCATTGCATATTAATTACAGGTCAAACCGGGACATACAAAGCAAAACAAGTAAAATACAAATACAAATGCAAAGTTGTTGTTGCAGCCTTAATTTATTTGTCCTACGGACTGATGAACTCTATCTTAAGACAATGAAGAATATTTGTTAGGGCAATTTTCAGAAACCTCCCTTGAGGTTTGATATAATTTCACTTAGATGGCGAGTTTGATTGTATTCTCACTTACCTCTCCTGCCGTTAGTATACATACGGTTTGACCGTTAGTTGACGAGGGTAAATATGTAAAAGACAAGGTGAAATTATAAAAAAATCAAATAACAATAAAAAAATGGTTTAAAATCTTTTGGACAATTGTATTAACCGATTAGACACAATATTCATTGTGTAAAAGAGTGCATTTCTCTTTCTCTTCTTTTTCCCCAGCACAAAAAAGCAATAGTTGGCATTCTCTCACCATTTTCACTCCACTCACCTACTCTCATTTGCTGGAACAAAAAGAAATACACATCAAGAGCATACATAACCCATGAAGAAGAAAAACATAGGTGGTTAGAGAAGGCCAGCGACCGGTGACGATCAACGGCGACCGGAAGATGCCACCGTTATTGGAGTTTGTAAGAGGTTAGTTACTTTATGAAATTCTAAAATTTTTAAATACCTTTGGTTTTTTTGTTTTTGGAGTTTATAAGTGGTTGTTGGTTGTGTTTCATTCGTCTTGTTCATGGGTTGGTGGTGGAAAAATTTATTAAAAGGAGAATGAGTTTAGCCATATGCGGCCATGAGTTGAAAAAATTTACACCATACATAGCGTAATAAGGCTATAAAGCCAAAAAAATTGTTATTGTTATGCAAATGGGTGTGTAAAATAGAAGTAGTCTTAGCTGTAATTTTTATTTTTCCCGCCAAAGTTTGCTTAAGTTGATATGTTTATGAATTTGCAGTGTTTGTGTGCGCCTGTCGCAGAAACACAGTTTCTGCGTTTTTGGGTGACAAGTTTGTCTTCCGTGCGACAAGTCCTTGTCGCACTAATACAGACTGAGTTTTTGGATGACATTGTTGTCACACGTACGATGAACTGATGTCGCCCGTATTGAGTTTCTGTGTTTTAAGGCGACAAAATTGTCGCACGGGGGACAAGTCTTGTCGCACAAAAATAGTATTTTTGTCTGTTGTGCAGCGATATCCTCTTGTCGCACATATATTCTGTATTTTTGGGCAACAGTTGTTTGTCTCCCGTGTGACAGTTGTTTGTCAGACGAACGCAATTTCTGTTTTTTTAGGCGACAACTAGGATTTTTGGGCGACAAGTGAAACAATGTTTTTGTGTTCTGTGCGGTGACATGCTCTTGTCTCACATACAAACATTCTGTATTTTTTGGCGACAAGTTTTGTCTTCCGTGCAACATTTTTGTCGCACATACTCAGTTTTTGTTTGTTATGTGACATGCATGTGACATGAAAATTATTAAAATGTATTATTATTATCATTTTTTCTTTATTATTGTAACTGTTGTTGTTGTTTAGCAATGCCATTATTATTATTATTATTATTATTATTCATAATTATTACTTTACTTTCACTTATTAACGTGGTCTTATTCACATATGATAGAGATGAAAGGCTAGTTCAAATGGACTGCTTTAACTTAGCGGATGAGAATGAGTTTGCTCTCTCTGATTTGAATGATGAGGTTAATGAAGTTGAGCAAGTGACGACAATAGAAGATTTTATTGAGATGATGGCAAAAAATGACGATAGAGATGTCTTTGCAGATGTATGTACAGAAACTAATATTGAAAATGATTTACCTCATGCTAGATGTATAGGCTCATGAAATTAAGTCAAATTATGATTATGACCAATTGTAAGCTACGGAAATACACATGTGCCTGTTATTTAAGTGATGGTGTCAATTTTTATTAGTGTTATTTTCCAATTTAATTAACTGATATTAATATTTTTTAGGTCTCGGCATAAACTAAAATGTTTGTTATTTGTATTGTCGGTTGGGTGACAAACAATTTGATGGAGAGTATGGTCTATTGCTGAGAGAAGTAAATTATGTTTTTGTAGTTTTTTATTTCACCTCCAGGTAAACATCCTGTAATTTGGGGAGACAACACTTATCTTCCGTGCGACAAGTGCTTGCCTCCCCAAATTACAGAATGCTCAGCTCGAAGTTACAGAAACAAGTATTCTGTAATTTGGGGAGACAAGTTGTTGTCTCCCGTGCGACAGTGCTTATCTCCCCAAATTCCAGAATGCTTGTCTCTGTAATTTGGAGTGACGATTGCTCGTCTCCCCGGAGACAACGTCTTATCTCCCAAATTACAGTATGCTTGCCTAAAGGTAAAATCAAAAATTACAAAAGCATTATTTAGTTCTCTCAGCAACAAACTATACTAGTCTCCAGAATACATCAAGGGATTCAAATTTGCTACAAAACCAAACCAACAATATTTGACACAAGCTACTATCAACCTATAACACAACATGGATTTTCACCCACCATCATCTCAATGAAATTACAAAAAGAATGCAACTCTTGATTCTCACCAAGCCACAATCAACCCACTAACACAAGGTATCAAAACAGACATAATAACAATCTTAAATATATGAATGGAAGTTCGGTCGACATAAGATTCAATAATTAATATAAAATATAATATATCATTTATAACATAATATCACCGTTAAATATGTCAACGACAATCTTCCTCCTAAAATATTGTCCACGCCAATTATCAAAATTAAATTGTAGCTTGAACATTGAGTACATCGTATACATTAACATAAACACCCCACAATCGCTGCTTTCGTGCTATTGTTGAGGCACATCACCAAAGCTCACCAGTTTCCAGGATTCCGCACTATATAAGTTTGGTCGGATGTTGTAAAACCCAACATCTTCTAGCCATTGGGGAAAGATAATTTGAAGTGGCTTCAATAGCTGACCATACGTTTTGTCCTAGCAAAACTCCTTCATTGAGTCATAGATAGAGATCTGCTTGCGCCGGAAATCTACCCGGGCTAGTACCCAATGGTTGTCTTCCAAGTTAATTGGAATTAAACCTGCAAATGACTATAAGAATTTCTATTCAATGTTAAGATAGCATTACTGAGCTCGTCCTGCGTGCAACAAGCAGTAGTTGCGCGCGATGGGTGCTAAAATGCGAATGCAACGAGCGCTCGTTGCGGGCGCGTTTCAACCCCCGTCGCACGCGCGACCGGCTGCCATCACGCATGCGATTTTACAGAATTGGTAAATGCCTTTTTAAGCCCTTTCTCGCAGATTTGTCGTTCTACATGATGAGCTTACAAAATTTGCCTTCGCATCAATGTGTCATTATACTTAATCTTCTTAAAATGAAACAAACAAACCGTAATAGACATTTTGTCGAACACCTCATGTGCCATTTTTTACCTACCAATTTAATTAAACTGTTTTTTATATTTACACAACAATCAATCCTAATATTCATCTATAATCAATCTTACACTCATATAGCTATCAATATCATTTCATTTCATTTCCACCACCAACCCATGAACAAAACAAATCAAACACAACCAACAGTCACTTATAAAATCTCTAAAAATAAGAAAATTAAAGGTATTTAAAAATTTTAGACTTTAATAAAATAACTAACCTCTTACAAACTTCAATAACAGTGCCATCTTCCGGCCGTCGTTGATCGTCACTGGTTGGTGACCTTCTCCGACCACCTATGTTTTTCTTCTTCATGGGTTATGTATGCTCTTGATGTGTATTTCTTTTTGTTCCAGCAAATGAGAGTAGGTGAATGGAGTGAAAATTGTGAGGGAATGACATTCATTGGTTTTTTGTGCTGGGGAAAGAGAAGAGAAAGAGAAATGCATTCTTTTACACAATGGATAATTTGTCTAATCGGTTAATACAATTGTCCAATAGATTTTAAATCATTTTTTTATTTTTATTTGATTTTTTTTTATAATTTCACCTTATCTTTTACATATTTGCCCTTGTCAACTAACGGTCAAACCGTATGTATACTAACGGTAAGGGAGGTAAGTGAGAATACAATCAAACTCGCCATCTAAGTGAAATTATATCAAACCCCAGGGGAGGTTTCTGAAAATTGCCCATATTTGTTACCATAACACAAAATGTCAAATACCCATGTTGCATTCATCATAGGCCAAATTGTCCTAGAATTACAAAGCAAGCTACATCGATGTCCCTGCTCCATATCATGCCAATAGCTTGTGTTTAGCAGAAATTTGGATGCTGACAGGAGCAATAACTTACCGACACGTGGCAAAGAAAATCACCTTAATAAAGTCGTCTCATTTGACCGAATTGCAATATAGCTCTCAAAAGTTAAAAGATAAGCTCTTTGTGAAAAAGGACAGGTTTGGTAAATATGCCCAATATCAAGAGGTATTATCGAAATTCAAATTTTGGTGGATAGAGACAGCACATGAACAATACACGCCATCATGAGAAAGAATAAAGTATCTTGATTTTGGCTAAGAATAAGAAGCCAGTAGGAATAAAAGTTTTTTTAGAAAAGCAATAGGAGGAGATCATGCCAGCTATCCTTTACTATCCTTTGAAAAGCAGCAGGACCATAGGCTGGAGAGGCTGCCACATGCACAATATTGAAGGCAAAAATATGGCTGGAGATTTCTTTACCTTCTAAGTCTATGGATGTTACCATTAAGGGAACACAAGGTAAATTATTCAAATAGCATTACCCGAGGGAGGTTAGCCATTAAATGAACACTATGTCCAAAATTACCAAAATACCCTCAAGCACACTCCAATATAAGCTCCACTTGTTCAACCTTGAGTGAGGGATCTCTCTCCTCTTTTGCTCTATTTAACTTTAGACCTTCTTTTAAAGATATGACTTCTTAAGAGGCGGTTTCATCTTTTTTTTACTTCATTTATGATATTTCTTCCTTACTTTTTATACCTCAATAGAAGATTTTGGCCATTTCATCTCTCAAGGAAGCTTTTCCCTTATTATTCTCTTAGAAAACTCTTCAATCTGCATAAAATCCACGTCTCTCTAACATTATTATTCATCAACAACAACCTTTAGTAAGGTTTTGTTGATATTGTAAAGTAAATAATGTAATACTTCACATATATAGTGGATTGGAGATGATTACTACTGTCGATGTAGGCCAAAATGCCGAAACATGTAAAATATTGTGTGTTCTCTACTTTATGCTTGTTAGAATGATGCTAATGCTCAAATCATACTTCATATACGAGCTCATTCGTGGTATACCATGAGCTCTATTAAGCTTCTTAGATAAGCTCTCTAGAGTTATCATTGAGTTCACTAGAACTACACTCTAAGCTCTCTTAAACTCCTCATGTCAACTTTTTAAATTAACTCCACAAACCTCTTTATATTATTCTAAGCTCAGGACTCTTCAGTTGACGTCCCAAATTGCCTCAAGTCGACTTCTAAATTACCTCAGCGATACCTTATGGCCTAAAAGTTAGAAAAGCATGCCTAAACCCAAACTTAGCCCAATCTCCCCCTAAATATAAACTTTATTTGATTGAATTAGAATTGATCTTGGATTTTGTGAGAACGACCACTAAATGGTTCAATCAAATCCTAGCAAAAATTCACTTTAAACAATTTAAGAAGTATTTTTCATGAATCCAACCCATTTTATTCTTTTTTTTATATAAAAATGAGGTAAGCTGAGGATTACAATAGATTGAGAAGTATTTTAGAGATCATCATTTTATGAAGGGAATAGTCTGAAATTTGTTGTTGAAACAATTGCATAAATGTATCATTTGAGCTCATCAATCAATAAATGTAAAATCTACCTTCTTCATATCATTCCTTGAAGAGATTTCGTTCCAACACAAGTAAATAATTTCAAATTAATTTTTTACTTAGTGCACTCACCCTCATATTTATGTGTTTGGGACGGAAGGGCATAAAATAAGGACATATAACTTCTTTAATTCCTAAGGTTTATGCTAGTTTTAGTTTTTGTATTCTCAAAAATCATCCAAAACGTCTTGGTTAAAAACCTCTCATAGTCAGAATTAACTTAGATTTAATAAAATAATAGTTTTGTCATAATATAACTCAAAATTCAAATAAGTTTTACGTATTACATTTTGAAACAAATAGAAATAATAAGCGTAATTTAACAACACTAAAAGTGCATGACATTCTATTTGGCTGACCACCCGAATTCGAGTCTTAGGAAGGTAGTTGTTGTGAAAAATTTTAATATACTTACAAGCGCATGAATTTAGAGATAGAATAGTGGTAACGAGGTCGAACCCACATGGATTGTTATAAGTTGAAAAGTCTAATTTAAATCTAAAATTAATATTAATCCTAACCTAGTTGAGCAAATTGAATTTCTAAGAAAATTAAACCAATTAAACTAAGAAAATAATTAAAACAAAGGAGAATTCAATAAGATAAAAATTACCAATGTTTCAGAATCCACCACTATTCAACTAATAATTATCTAATTATTAATTAATCCCCAATTTTAGAGTGACAACTCGAAATCAATCTATGTCATCTCATAGATATAACAATTAAGCTCAAATAAAAATTAATGTTGTATAGGTTCTTTTTCCGCTTAATAGTATGATATCAAGTATCCTATGAAAACATATTGAATAACAAAGAGTAAAAGTTTTCCTAAGTACTATGTGTAAACAATTTAATGAAAGACACAAAATCAAAGATAATCATGTATAAATTTTATAGATCCAAGCATAGATTTAATCGAATATTAATCTTAACAATCGATAATACATGATAGAATTGGTGAAAATATTTAATAACATCTAATTAATCATGTGAAATAAGAATCATAAATATTAAAGCACACATATAGAAAATTAATTAAATAAAAAATAATTATTTCATTAAATAATATTTCATCTTTAAACTTGAATTATTGCAGCCGCTGCTCCCCTTTTCTAATCTGCCTTGCGTCTTGTCTTTTTACCTCCTGGCAGCTACTCTCTCCAAAAGCCAAAGTTTAGCTTTCTTATATAGTCTTTAAAATGGGCCCCACCAACTTTTTCCAACTATAAGCCGAAGGCCAAGCCTTTTAATTTGCTTTGGTTTCACTCACGTGCACTCCCCTTGGAATTTTCATTCCTTTTTAATTTGGCTAATATTTCTCACGTACTTTAGCTATTAATTCGGCCAATCAAATTAATTGTTTTTTTTCCTTCTTTCGACTTTATCACCGCGGCAACGAGCATGAACAATCTTCAACTCTCTTTAGCTTTGATCCCTTTAAGGACAAATTATTCTCAATCTTCAATTTATTACCATGTTCAATAAAAGAATTAAATTAATTAAAAATAATAAATAAAAGTAATTAACAATTAAATAATTAAAGATAAAATATGTATATAAATTATGTTCATCAAATACCCCCAAACTTAAATTTTGCTAGTCCTCAAGTAAAACTAAAACTAAAAACAAAAATAAAAGTAAACCACTTTCACAGATAATCACGATTATATTTAGCGTATGCAACAAGCCTTTAAACCCCTAGGCGGCCCTTGTTGTGCAAATTTTAATATACTCGCAAGCGCACGAATCTATTGTAGTATAGATCTATGGTGACGAGTGTCGATCCCACGAGGAGGTGGATTTTAATTGTGTATAGAATTAATTTTGTAAATGGGTTGTTGGATTTATGGTGGAAATAATTTGGTATATGCTAAAACTTAAATTAAAATGGCGAGAATAAATTCTAAAATTGGAATTGCAATGGCGAGAATAAATTGAAGATAATTCTATTGAAATGACGTACTTGGGTATCTAGATCCGTATCAACATGCATCATGGGCTAAATAATCCGTATTAATGCCAATTAAATCATGAGGGGGGAATCCACACCTCATGAACCACGCTCTAATCAATATGGTGCTAAGGGCTTATCGTGCCAAATAATAATAACCTTATACTAGAGAGCCGGTGTAACCAAGGCGGTATCTAGACAAGACTATTATTATTTGTCGACGAGAAGTCAAAACATCCACAAAAATTAGAGGGGAAGAGAAAATAAATTTACCAAATTAAGCCCATGACACATGTTGAGACTTCACCTTCAACCCAAGCTTGAAAGAAAATTAGCCACTCATAGTTGAACTAGGGGCAAAATAGGAATTTATTAAAATACGAAGAAAATACAAGATGGAGAGGGAATTACAGAAAATGGATCCCAAAAATGGATTCAGAGATATCAAATTAGGGGGGGAGGCCCCCTTTTTATAGATACATGGAGTAAATCATGGCCATCGGATTAAAACAGTTTGGACGCTCAGGATTGCGCCACGTCATCAGTCAACAGTCCACGGTTTGACCACGCGGATGAACAGTAACACGGTTTGACCCGACTTTGAACAGTAACGCGGTTTGACCCGGATGAACAGTAACGAGGTTTGGTTGAAAATAATCCTGTGTGATGCATGCACCGTACGCGAGATTTTTCGTCCACTGATATGCTGCCACGTCACCATCAACAGTACATAAGAATTTTAGTCCAACAGGATCGTGACACCTCATCAGTCAATGCCACATCATCGGTCAATGCCACGTCATCATCCGTCTATGTGAACAGTGTCGTGAACAGTAACGTATACAGTACCGTACACGTGAATAGTACCGTACATGTGAATAGTGCCATTTTTCCTTTTATGCTCCTCCTAATGTTTTCGACCGTCCTGAGTTCAAAAGTGATGTCCGTTTTGCCGTCTGATCTCTCCTTTATTGTGAAATGGCTATACTGCCCCTAAAATACATAAAATACTTAATTAAAATAACACACACGTAATTACATCACAAGAAGGTTAAATACATAAAAGTAAGGGTTGTTAGTAAGACTTGAAATGTAAAATGACGGTTTTCTCCTTTATAAATATGCATTTTCTAACACTCAACAGCCCTAGTGGATGAGTTACAGTCTCGTGAGGGCTTCAACGATGATACCCACAAACATCTTTTTAAAAAAATAAAAAGAACAACAAACTTTAAATAAAACATGAAAATATCCTCAAAGATTGCATAGATTATATAGCTCAAAGAAAATTTCAAATATTGGCAAAGTTCTAACTTTAATTCAATAATGAATCTTATCTCTCTTTTGATTCTTGTAGTGTTTGTGTGAAATCAATTCAATCAAATCCATTCCCAAAATCTTCAATATCAACAGCTTTCGCTTCAAACAAAGAAAAAAAATAGGTCAAACTAATCTTATCATCTTAATCTCTTTTTTTTTTTTAGGTTTTTATGTAAATTTTCTTTTATTTTTTCATTTCAGCACATCCACTTGATTTTTTTTCTTTTTTTTTAACCATAGTCAGGAGCTTTCACTCTACCCTTAAGGTAACCTTCTTCTCATGGTAGATTATCCTCTATATACTGGTGGTACATAGGCTCAAATTACTCAAGGATAGCTTCACTCTTAAGGGTTATAGGTAGTTATTTCTGACTTTGGTGCCTGTGTATACTATTTTGTACTATGGAGATAAGAATCGAGACAAACAATCATTTACTCTATCTAAAATTCTCAACTCAGGTTGCATCAATCTCAAATTTCAAGTCAAAATCATGAACAAATTGATATTAGTGCTCATAGTTTAAAGAATCTCAATCAAGAGGAATTAACACAAGAATCAAGTATAAACAAAGACAATATTCAACCCTTTCTAAGAACCATATTCACTGTCAATCAAGTTCTTATCATTGGCATTTCACATTAAAACAAAAAGAAAAAAACAATTTTTTTTGAAATTTTGAAAATTTTTAATTTTTTTTTGGTTTTTTTAATAACAAACAAAGCACACATTATTCCCACCCCCAAACTTATTTGAAACATTGTCCTCAATGTTTCACAAACAAAAGATATGCATGCAAAAAGATGAAAAAATAAAAAATAAAAAATAAAAATAAAACATAAATAATAAAAGAGAAAGTTGGAGATAACACACCTGAATGGGCTGGGGAAACTTAAAAGAAAATGAAAAATAAAAAGAAAACATTAGAAAAGAAAAATACTAAAAAAGAAAACAAATAATGAAAATAAAACCTACTATTTAAATAAAATAAGAATGTAAAGATGAAATTAATTAATCCTGATAAACAGGATCATCTAAAAGTATCTCCTCAATTTTTGGTGTTCTTAACTCTAAAAATGGTTTTAATCTTTGACCATTGACCTTGAATAAATCACTATTTTTAGGATTTTCAATCTCAATTGCTCCATAAGGAAAGCCAATGCGAACTATAAAAGGACTAGACCATCGAGAACGTAACTTACCTGGAAAGAGATGCAATCGGGAATTATATAAAGGTACTTTCTGACCTGGTGTAAAGGATTTTCTCAAGATGTGCTTGTCATGAAAGACTTTCATTCACTGTTTATAAATCTTGGCATTCTCAAAAGCATCATTCCTAATCTCTTCAAGTTCTGTCAGTTGTAATCTTCTCTTAGAACCAGCCTGCTGCATGTCAAAATTGAATTTCTTGATAGCCCAATATGCACGATGCTCTAACTCTATTGGCAGATGACATGCTTTTCCATACATAAGTCTATAAGGTGACATCCCAATTGGTGTTTAATGCATCGTCAAGTCTCAAAGATCAATCCTTTCTATCTAGCCTAACTGTTTTTTCCAGAATTTGCTTGATCTCTCTATTAGAAATCTCTACTTGGCCACTGGTTTAAGGATGGTATGGGGTGGCAACCTTATGTGAAATGAAATACTTGTTTAAAAGAGTTTTGAAAGGTTTATTGCAAAAATGGGTACCGCCATCACTAATGATTGTTCGAGGGAAACCAAAACGAGATAAAATATTACTCTTCAAGAATTTCGCTACAACCCTATGATCATTGGTTTTGCATGGAATAGCTTCAACCCACTTCGACACATAGTCCACTGCAACCAATATATACCGATAACCAAAAGATGGAGGAAAAGGTTCCATGAAATCAATACCCCATACATCGAAAATCTCAACCACTAGAATAATACTGAGTGGCATCATATTCCTCTTTGAAATGATACCCATGCATTGGCACCTATCACACAAAGAACAAAAAACATATGCATCATGAAAAAGAGTAGGCCAATAAAAACCACACTATAAAATTTTTGTTGCTGTCTTTTTAGCATTAAAATGGCCTCCACAAACTTGTTCATGACAACAAGAGATGACACTTTTAATTTCATTA
This sequence comes from Citrus x clementina, assembly GCF_000493195.1. Classification (NCBI taxonomy): domain Eukaryota; kingdom Viridiplantae; phylum Streptophyta; class Magnoliopsida; order Sapindales; family Rutaceae; genus Citrus; species Citrus x clementina. The sequence continues at coordinate 18,024,502 of NW_006262339.1, read as the reverse complement.
TCAGGAAACATATCGCCTAATAATCTGATCAGTAAAATATTTAAATTAATAGGGATCATCCCAAAAGAAATTCTTCACTTTAGATAAAAACTTTGTTCTATCTTGCTTGGTCCAGTGCTCTATAATTTGACCTGTAGCAAGGTAATTAACTATATCAGCAAACCATGGTACAACATTTACACTCATAAGCTGCTCATCTGGGAACGACTCGTTCAAAGGTAAAGATTCTGGAATAAATTTAAGATCAAGGCGAGACAAATGATCCGCCACAACATTTTTTTTCTATAGTTGAATAGTTCAATTGTGCATCATTGAGTGTCATACTAGCATAATAAATCACATAAGGCACACGATCTAATCTTTGTCCTAAAACTACTCCTACAGCATAATCAGATGCATCACACATAATTTCAAAAGACAAATCCCAATTAGGTGGCTGAATGATAGGTGAAGCAGTTAACAAGTTCTTAAGCTTTACAAAGCATCAAGACAAGATTTATCGAAGACAAAAGGTGCATCCTTAACAAGTAAATTGCATAAGGGTTTATAAATTTTACTAAAATCTTTAAGGAATCTTCTATAAAAACCAGTATGTCCAAGGAAATATCTTACTTCTTTTACGGATTTAGGATGTGGAAGATTAGAAATTAAATCCACCTTAGCTTTGTCGACTTCTATACCTCTGCTGGAAATTATATGACCAAGAACAATACATTGTTTTACCATGAAGTGACACTTTTCCCAATTTAGAGCCAAGTTTTTTTTCTTTACATCTTTGCAAAACTAATGTTAGATGCTGCAAACATTCATCAAAAGAATCTCCATAAACAGAAAAATCATCCATGAATACTTTGAGAAATCTCTCAATCATATCAGAAAAAATACTAAGCATGCATCTTTGAAAGGTAATAGGTGCATTGCATAAACCAAATGGCATTCTCCTATATACAAAAGTTCTAAATGAACAAGTAAAAGTAGTTTTCTCCTGGTCCTCTAGAGCTATATGGATCTGATTATCACCTGAATATCCATCTAAAAAACGATAAAAGTCATGACCTACAAGTCTATCAAGCATTTGATCAATAAATGGAAGAGGAAAATGATATTTTCTTGTGACTAAATTCAATTTTCTATAGTCAATGCAAACACGTCAACCTGTAGTTACCTTAGTGGGAATTAATTCATTATTTGCATTAGTAACTACTATAACACCAGATTTCTTAGGAACAAATTGCACAGGGCTAACCCAAGAGCTATCTGAAATAGGATAAATAATTCCTGCATCTAACAATTTAATTATTTCAGCTCTTACTACTTCTTTCATATTAGGATTTAGCCTACGTTGCATCTCCCTAATAGGTTTAACATTTTCTTCAAGATAAATACGATGCATGCAGTCTACTGGATTAATACCTTTAATATCAGCGATGGTCCATCCTATTGCCTCCTTATGTTCTTTTAAAATACCCAACAACTTACCTTTTTACTCAAGATCGAGGGACGAAGAAATAATAATAGGTAGGGTGTCAGATTCTCCGAAGAATGCATATTCCAGAGTGTCGGCTAGTACTTTGAGTTCCAATTTTGGTGGTGTCTCCGTAAATGGGCTAATCTTCTTCTCTGAATGAGGTAGTGGTTCTGACTTTGTCTTTCGTTTAGTTGTGTCCATAATTGGAGGTGCATCAAGTAAGGCGTTGACTCCTGTAATTGCACTGTCATTATTAAAAGATAAATCAGAATGAGTTCAACATGACTCTAATGGATCATCAGTGTGGTTAGAAATGAATGAATCTTCTACTAATTCCTCTAACATATTTGCTTTAACAAATTCATCTTCTTCCTGTGGCTGCTTGGTAACATTAAAAATATTTAATTCTATGCTCATATTAGCAAAAGACAGGCGTATAATTCATCTCCAACCTATAATAATTGGAGGTGCATCAAGTAAGGCGTTGACTCCTGTAATTGCATTGTCATTATTAAAAGATAAATCAGAATGAGTTAAACATGCCTCTAATGGATCATCAGTGTGGTTAGAAATGAATGAATCTTCTACTAATTCCTCTAACATATTTGCTTCAACAAATTCATCTTCTTCCTGTGGCTGCTTGGTGACATTAAAAATATTTAATTCTATTCTCATATTAGCAAAAGACAGCTGCATGTTTTCATTCCTACAATTAATAAGAGCATCAATTGTAGCTAAGAAAGGACAACCTATAATAACTGGGGTGTGTTTCTTAGGATCCTGAATATACTAAGTATCAATAACAATAAAATCAACAGGATAATAAAATTTATCAATCTGTATCAACACATCCTCTATAATCCCACGAGGTATTTTCATTGATCTATCAGCAAGTTAAAAAATAATAGAAGTTGATTTTAACTCACCTAGTCCAAGCTGCATGTAAACAGAATAAGGCAAGAGATTAACACTAGCACCCAAGTCCAATAATACTTTATCAAACAATTGGTTCCCTATAACACATGAGATAGTAAGGGAACCTAGATCCTTAAATTTTGGTGGCATTTTACATTGAAGTAAATTGCTAGTTTGTTCAGTTAAAAAATGACTTTTTGGTGACATGCAGATTTCTCTTTTTAGTGCATAAATCCTTTAAAAACTTGTTTAATAGTATCAAGTAAAGGGATTTTTACACTTACCTGCTTAAAGATTTCCATAATCTCACTTGTTGAAGTCCCTTTCTTTACCTTTGTTAACCTTTGAGGAAAATGAGCCTTAGGAATATAAGCTGGTGGGCCACTTTCTTCTTGATCATTTGGTGATGAGTCTTGTGATGGAACTACATCTGAAGAAGTAGGTTCCGATGTCTTCCTTGTTTAAGCCTCCACTTTGTTGTCAAACAATTTTCCTCTTTTCAAAGTCATAATAGACTTTGCTTTTTCATGCTGATGGCTTGAACTTGATCCAACTTCATGCACTCCTTTAGGATTAGGAACTGGTTGACTTGCGAATTTTTCGTTTTCTCTCTCAACTACAGTAGTTGCTAATTGACCTAATTGATGTTCATGCTTTAGAATATCTTGAGTGTTTGACTGAAAGGCTTGTTAGGTTGATTGAATGAAATTTTGAAGTGTATCCTCTAAAGAAGGTTTTCTTTATTGGGGTGCAACAAATTGAGATATAGGCTATTGGGTAGGGGGATATACTTGGTTAGGAGGGACCAATTGTTGATTGGGAATGCTAAATTGTTATCTTCCTTGGTTTGACAAAGGTCGATTTTGTTTCCAAGAAAAATTAGGATGATTCCTCCAATTAGGATTATATGTGGATGAATATGGACTATTGGAGGTTTTCTCATATGATTGTAAGGCATGTACCTGCTCATAATAAGCCTCTTGATAGCCTGGTAATGATGAATAATTTTGTGCTGTATGAGATAAGTTAGAACAAAGAGCACAAACCTCATTAGCTACACTAGGATATTGATTCATTGATTGGTTCAGAGGTAAGGCATTAACTTTCCTAGAAAGTGTGGCTACAGTGGATGTCACATCAAAATCATCCTTAACTTCATATAACCCCTTCCTAGAAACTTGAGATGATTTTTTCCTTTGATTTGAAAAATCCTACTGTTGAGAATTTTCAAAAAGTGAATTAAAGAAATCCCATGCAGCCCCTTCATGTAGGTTCAAAAATCTCCCACCATTCATAGACTCTACCATATGACAATTTGACATATTTAAACCATTATAAAAGTATTGTATAAGTCTCCATTTCTCAAAACCATGGTGGGGACACTTGATGAGTAAATCATTGAATCTTTCTCAACACTCATAAAATTGTCTTTTAATGAGAAAGGGAACATACAAAGCCTAATTGACTCATCATTAAAATTTTGAAAACGGAATGTAGAGCATATGTCAAGAAATTCCTTAATGTGCAAACATGGGTCCTCTCTCTCTAGCCCATGGAAAGATGGTAAAAGTTGAATGACAGAAGGCTTAAGTTCAAAGTGTATTGTTGTAGTTTGTGGCAACACAATACAAGATGGTTGGTTGGCTGCAAGTGGTGAAAAATATTCTCTAAGGGTTTTCTCTACTTGCACTGGTGGTAGTACTGACAATATTCTATTTGTGTCATCCATCACTTGAGAAGAACTAGCTTCACTACTATTAATTTTCAACTCCTTTTTTACCAAAAGATTTGTTGAATCACATTCTCAAACAACTCATAAACTAACTAGACAAAGAAAGAAAAATAAACAACAATAATAAAAATAAACAAAAATTTAAAATAAAAGAAATCAAACAACCAAACAATGAATTAAAAAAAAGGTTAAGCAAATTTTTTGTGTTTTTTTAATAAAAATAAAATAAAATAAAAGACAACCTAAATTATAACTAGTGGAAGAATCAAATCAACCTAGATTAAACTGACTTTCTGGCACAATCCCCAGCAATGGCACCAAAAACTTGTTGTGAAAAATTTTAATATACTCGCAAGCGCATGAATCTAGAGATAGAATAGTGGTAACGAGGTCGAACTCACAGGGATTGTTATAAGTTGAAAACTCTAATTTAAATCTAAAATTAATATTAATCCTAACCTGGTTGAGCAAATTAAATTTCTAAGAAAATTAAATTAATTAAACTAAGAAAACAATTAAAACAAAGGAGAATTCAATAAGACAAAAATTAACAAGGTTTCAGAATCCACCACTATTCAAGTAATAATTATCTAATTATTAATTAATCCTCAATTTTAGAGTGACAACTCGAAATCAATCTATGTCATCTCATAGATATAACAATTAAGCTCAAATAAAAATTAATCTTGAGTAGGTTCTTTTTCCGCTTAATAATATGATATCCAAGCATCCCATGTAAACATATTGAATAACAAAGAGTCAAAGTTTTCCTAAATACTCTATGTAAATAATTTAATGAAAGACACATAATTGAAGATAATTATGTATAAATTTTATAGATCCAAGTATAGATTTAATCCAATATTAATCCAATATTAATCATAACAATTAATAATGCATGACAAAATTGGTGAAAAAAATTAATAACATCCAACTAATCATGTGAAATAAGAACCATAAATATTAAAGTACATATGTAGGGAATTAATTAAATAAAAAAATAATTATTTTATTAAATAGAGTTTAATCTTTAACCTTAGTATAAAAAAATTAATTAGATATATTTAAATTGAGAGCAACAAAATTAATAAAATCAGCCATGAGAAATTTTGAATTATTGCAGCCGTTGCTCCTCTTTTCTAATATGCCTTGCGTCTTCTCTTTTTACCTCGTGGCAGCTACTCTCTCCAAAAGCCAAAGTTTAGCTTTCTTATATAGCCTTTAAAATGGGCCCCACTGACTTTTTCCAATTGTTAAGCCAAAGGCCAAGCCTTTTAATTTGCTCTGGCTTCACTCACGTGCACTCCATTAGGAATTTTCATTCCTTTTTAATTTGGCTAATATTTCTCATGTCCTTTAGCTATTAATTCGGCCAATCAATTTAATTTTTTTTTTTCTTCTTTTGACTTTATCACCACGGCAACGAGCATGAACCGTCTTTAACTCTCTCTAGCTTTGATCCCTTTAAGCACAAATTATTCTCAATCTTCAATTTATTACCATGTTCAATAAAATAATTTAATTAATTAAAAATAACAAATAAAAATAACTAGCAATTGAATAATTAAGGGTAAAATATATATATAAATTATGCTCATAAGTAGGAACTAGTAGATATCATGCAGCAATCTTTATTTCTACCATATATTATAATACAATATCCGGGAGTAAATAAGATTTTTTTCACAGGGTTAAGGGGAGAGAGTAAGAGAGAAACATTCAAAACAATGAACAAGACAATTATGTACATTGTGTGATCAATATTTCAGTAGGCGTATGTGGTAGGAAAAAGAAAAAAATTCTCCGAATTTTCAATGGATGAAATTAAGTTATGAATATCTTCTTTTTAGAGTGTTGCACTTATGCAAAAAGATAACCCAGGAATATGTACAACATACAGAATTGACAACACAAAGATTACAAAAATAAGAAACTCGTGCCTCCATCTTTGCCTCAGAGTTGCTCATTACTTATCCAGTCGGCAATATAATTGTTGATGCTGAAATCGGGTCGAGCTGATGATGGCGACCAGATTGTTTCGTCAATGCTTTTATTTGTTTTGATGGGACACTGTCACTTACTGATATAGTAGAATTTGAATTATACTAATACTTCCTTTGATCTGTAATAACAGAAAACTGTCAGGGGCACCGGATTTTTTCGACGAAAACCCTCTGACGGTCAAGTTAGCAATCAAATTTTCTTTGTCAGGAAAATAATAATGCCACTCTCGTTATTTTAAATATTTTTTATTTTTTACTAGAATTCCCTTTTTTTAAAGCCAGAAAAGAAAAAAAGTCACTTTTTCTGGATATCTTCCAGTTCTTATAGTCAACTGTGCATATTGCGCATTATTGATCGTTCTTTAATGCGTGGCTGTTACCAAATTGAATGTGCCACTTGAATCTAAGAGTTAATACATCTGTTTGTCTAGTTATTGAGGTACCATTATTGAGCTACCATTAGCAATCCAATTTTCTTTGTTAGGAAAATAATAATGCCACTCTCGCGATTTTAAGTATTTTTTATTTCTTACAAAAATTCCCTTTTTTTAAAGTCGAAAAAAGAAAAGTATATTTTTCTAGATCTCTTCCAGTTCTTATAGACAACTGTACATGTCACGCATTATTGCTCGTTCTTTAATACGCAGCTGTTACCAAATTGAATGTGCTAGTTGAATCTAAGAGTTATATATTTGTTTGTATAGTTATTGAGCTACTATTATAACGCTTGATTGTGCTTTAAACATCATAGCAAATCGTGCATACACGTTATGGATGAGCTCAATAATATGAGATATAAATCAAAATCATACGGCTTGATTCTGGTCTCCTCCTAGAATGCTGGCCGCACTTATACCTACGACCAGATAACCTTTTCCGCGAAGTCAAGTATCTATCTTTTTATGCCCCAAACTCCGATCCCCCAGTTTCTAATATTTAGAGTAAAACAAAATAAGACTAGAAACTAATATTTCAGTCAGGAAGCAATGGCTTTTGCTACACGAATTCTCAATGACCTGATTTTCTATCTTGTTGCATTAAATATGCATGACGTGGCTAAGCCTAGCCAAATGTTTAAATTTCAAAGTGGCAGCCTTTGGGTTTCTCGGCATGTCTCTTTAAATCAACGCGTCCTTTGGAATCATCATGATGTTATTTCAAGCACTCTTTCCCCAATTATAAATTCAAAATTTCCTTCTTCTTCTTTCCTTTCCCTCTTCTTCAACTCACGTTCTTCGATTAAGATCCAAATAAAAGCTTCCAATAAAAGCTTCCCCCTTTTTATTGCTAGAACTATGGTATTCGCTTTTCCGGTTATAAACACTAACATGCATTTTTTTTAAAACTAGCCACCCTAATCTTTCCTGGTTGTTTCTTATGCCACTGTTTTTTGTTGTTTGTCTGGATTTTCGTTCTAGTTGCTGCAATGCCTAAGGTAAAACACACATCAATAAACCTTGATAGTAGGGATGAATTGGGTATCATATCTGATCATTTCAACAGGTCAAAACCTAATCCTCAAAAACCCATAGAAGAAGTTCCTAGAAAGATGTCTCTAGAAATATACTTTTCATCTGGAAAAGATAGATCCCATGAGAGAATTAGTAAGGGAGAGATGAACATCGATGAAAATCCTAGTGTTAGTATAGCACTGATTGCTGATGAGGATGAGAATAGCGATGAAAGTTCTTCAGAGGAATCTCAACCAGAAAAGAAAGCCAAAATTAGTCATAAAACTGAAGCTGAGTCATATCCCATTGATCTTATGGATTGTAAAACCACTCATGAGGATTTAGATAGACATAGAATGAAGTATAACATTCCAGATGATATCAAACTGAAAATATTTGGTAAAGGCAACACTCCTAGTTCTTCCCCCAAAGGATATGTAACCTTATATTCAGAATCTCACCCTTTTTGATGATTACAAAGTTTCCAATATTTTTCCCCCTAAATGTGTGCTCCCCCTAAATATATGGCCAATCAATTTTTTTTAAACAAAATAAATTTATCCAAACATATCATATTTATCTCCCTCTTTATCATAAAAAAAGGAGAAAATAATAGGTGCAATTTCAACTTGATCATAAAAGATAATAGAGGAAGATATTACCCATTTTGTGCGAGCAAAAATTTCGGCAGAGTCTCCCCTTAAAAATGAGCATATCCTTAAATACAAAAAAATGGTTAAAACACTTCCATATAAGCCTAAACAAATGTAACAAACCAGCAACTTCATCAATCCAATAATCAACACACATAAAACCATTAATCATCAAAATCATCAATAAATATCCATGCAATCCAAAAAGAAATAGAAAAATACATATGTCAAAATAATATCATCCAAAACATAACATGAGAGGAGAAATGTATGTGCGAAAAGCATAAGTAGAAACAAAGAGGGGGGCTACAAAGATGAAGAACCACCAGGATGGCAATTAAGAAGGGCAAGAATGGGCGTTGTCCATCAAGGAGTTCTTGTTGATGATCAAGAACATTCTACTGCTGAAGCTGAAATGAAGCAAAATGGGATTGAAGCTGCTATTGCTACTCGAAAAAAATTGTGAACATCACCAACCAACTTCTACTTTAGGTCATCCGAAGCTGGTGGATGCCCTGGAACTGGGGGCTGATCAGTATCCATCTCACGCTCATCAGAATCAGAATCGGCTGGAGGCTGGGATACGGATCCACGACAAGGGGGTGGAGGATGAGCTTCTAGCCTAAAATTAGGTAACTGATCAGGATGGTAGACATCATTAAGCATGCGAACATCTTCTAGAGCAACAAGGGTGTCGTGGTTCTTTGAATTAGATGTCTTGATCCATTCCTCATTCTTTCGTGAAAAACCAATGTTCGTCATAGCTTTCGAACCAATCCTTTTAGTCTCTTTATAGACTGCGTCTCGAAGAGGTACTTGAAAGTGTCGTAATATCTTAGAAATGATACTACCATATGGGAGTAAGCGATGGTTAACCACAGGAGTACTTAGCATGTGCGTCAAAATAACATATCTGAGATTAATAGGTCACCCCTCAATAAGACTATCTAATAATCTGAAATCCAACCTCGTCACTTCATTTGAATGCCCCTTCTTAGGAGTAACAATATGTTGTAATATGGTGTGGATGATTCGAACTTGTAGAAGCAATAATTGTGACTGGAAAAGAAGAGTACAAATATCACTCGTGAGATCCCGACACCAACAAATGTTTCTAACACCACAATTATGAGCAAAGTCGGCAAATGAGAGGGCTTTCCTTTGAGATTTGTTTGTTATCATTTATTGAATACTTAAATTTTATCATGATTACACATTGAAAAATATTGGACAAATGGTTTAAATAAGTGATTCCGTGTAACAATTATATTAATAATTTTTATTATACACTTGTTGTTGCATTGTTGTCATTTTTTATTAAATATATATATATATATATTTTGGTAAGATTTTTTTGTCGTGTTGCTTAATATATGTATTATTTTTATTCTTTTATATGCACTAGCATTCACATATATATTACAATCACTTTCAATCTATTCGATTGATTTCAAAGTAATAAGAATTCACTGCTCAAATGGTTTCTATAAATCTTGTAAAGGTGCAAGCCTTTTTGGTAGTATATTTGTGACTTGGAAATTGGAATCAAGTTGTTCTAAGTGGTGTGCATGGTTTGAGACCGTAAAAAGATTTGGGTACATTCATAATATGATCAAAATGTTGTAGTTACAGAGTTATAGAATATTTCTTAGCATGACATTGTTATCTTAGGTTAGGTTTCTCATGTATAAACATTGTGACCAGCATTCAAAATTCCTAAGATATTGTTTAAGTCCTCAGCATCGAATTCTATGGGAACACCCCCGACATGAGTAATTATCCTATCTATCCTAGTTGCGGAAATTTTCATGTTCGAGTAAAAGACATTGACTAGATTAGGATACACCCGTTCATCAAGGTCTAAAGCCGGCTCCCAAGATAATAACATCTTTCTAACACTTCTACCACAGACAACCAACTCCCCAAAGTCCTCCAAATCCACATAGTAAGAATCAATCACCTTTCGTGTCATAAAGCGGTCTTCGAAACATTTAGCCATCGGAGCGGTGGGAAAATGGATCCTTTCGAATTCGAAAGTTTCCTGTGGTGGTATTGGATTCCTTCTTGGGACATTTTTCCTCTTCCGAGTAGCCCTTGATGATTCAACCATGGACACACTAAGGAAATTAGGAATTTTTGAAAAAGATGAATATAAGGAAATTGAACCGATGAAAGAGATAATGGAGAGTAGAGGATGTGATTAGGATACTTAATTTGGTCAAAAGATGACAAAAATCTGGCCAAAATCGAAGAAAATCGTCCGGTTATGCTTATGGTTTTAATTTGGGAATTTTTGATTTGAGGCTTGATTTGGTGTTTTGAATCGATAAAACTAGTATAAAGAAGAAGAAAACCCAGGAACAATTTATATCGTACAAAAATGGTGAGCCGATAAATTCCAGAGAGCTCTTAATGGAAAACAGTTATTCGGTTATCATTAACGGTGAAGGAGTAATAAAAGATAACTCTCTGTTTTTAATCAGTTCACTATTTTCAACAATCGGTTTGCCAATAATTTACAGATATCATATCCTAGTTTCTGGATTTAAACGGTAAACCATTTATTACCAAACAGTTAGCCGTTTATTTTAACTATGATTTCGCACATTTGTTTTAATTTTTGGCTAACAATTAATACATTCCAAGATCATTTCATTGATCTGAAATGTTTAAAGGACCAATTTAATGCATGATTTATGAATGCACATAATTTATACAACCAATAAGCAATCACATCAAGAAAGTGAATTAGACTTGATATCATATGAAGCTATGCTATTGTGCAATATTAATAATTCGAAGCTCATGCCTAATTTTAGTAAATTGTTCTTCGTTAAGGGGTTTAGTGAAAATATCAGCAATTTGTTTTTCAGTTGAAATAAAATTTAATGAAATATCCCCCTTTTTGAACATGATTTCTCAAGAAATGATGTCTAATCTCTATATGCTTGGTTCTTGAGTGTTGGATAGGATTTTTTGAAATATTTATGACATAGGTATTGTCACACATTATAGAGATTTTATCAAGATAAATGTCATAGTCTCTAAGTGTTTGTTTCATTCATAAAGCTTGAGCATAACAACTTTCGGCTGCAATGTACTCAACCTCGGTAGTTAATAGCGCAATCGAATTTTGTTTCTTGCTAAACCAAGAGACTAGAGAGTGACCTAAAAAGTGACATGTTCCACTAGGGCTTTTTCTATCAATCTTATATCTGGCAAAGTCAATTCGAATAACATGTTAAATCTATATGTGTTCCCCTAGGATACCAAAGGCCAAGATCTATGGTTCCACTCAAATAACGACAAATCCTTTTTACCGCAAGCAAATGAGATTATTTAGGGCATTATTGAAATCTTGCACACAAGCATACACTAAACATAATATCAGGCCTACTAGTAGTCAAGTAAAATAAGGATTTGATCATACCTCGATATGTTTTGACATAAACTTCCTTACCTTTTTCATCCTTGTCAAGCCTGATGGTTGAGCTCATTGGAGTACTTTTTATCTTTCCATCTTCAAGTCCGAATCTCTTGAGTAAATCTCTTAGATATTTGGCTTGATTAGTGAAGATTTCTTCTTCGATTTGTTTTATTTGAAGTCCAAGAAAGTACTTTAATTCTCCCATCATGCTCATCTCAAATTCCTTGCTCATACAAGAGGAAAATTCCTTGCACAGAAACTCATTAGTAGATCCAAATATAATATCATGAACATAAATTTGAACAATGAGAATATCTTGATTCTTATGCTTAATAAAAAGAGTTGTATCAACTTTACCTATTGAAAAACCATTATCCAACAAGAAAATTTTAAGCCTATCATATCATACTCTAGGTGTTTATTTTAAACCATATAAAACTTTTGTTAACTTATAAACATGATTTGGAAAATTTTTATTTTTAAAACCAGGGGGTTGTTTTACAAAAACTTCTTCCATAAAGCACTCATGACATCCATTTGAAATAAAATAAAATCTTTATAACATGCAAATGCTAAGAGCATCCTAATGGATTCTAATCTAGCTACAGGTTCAAATGTTTCATCAAAATCAATTCCTTCTTCTTGGTTGTAAGCTTGAGCCGCTAATCTAGCTTTATTCCCTACAACCACACCGGATTCAACCACTTTATTTCTAAATACCCATTTAGTGCCTTTAATGGATTGATGTTCAGGTTTAGGAACTAATTCCCACACATTATTTCTCTCAAATTGATTAACTCCTCTTACATTGCCATAATCTAAGATTCATCATTTTCCGCATCCGCAAAGGATTTTGGTTCAATTTGAGATATAAATGCAGCATGCTCACAAGTATTTCTAAATGATGATCTAGTTGTTACGCCTTATGAGGGATCTCTTAAAATTAAGTCTTTAGGGTGAAAAGAAACATACCTCGACTCCTTGGGGAGTGATTGAGAAGTACCTTCATTTTGCTTTTCATTTGTTTCTTCATGTTTCTCCTCTTGATTTATTGGTGGTGCATCCTTTTGGTTATCCTTTGATGAATTTTCTTGTAGTTCTTCATCTACATCATCATTAACTATAACTTCCACCGCAAATGAGGGGTTAGATTCATCAAACGTAACGTGCATGGATTCTTCCACAATTAAAGTTCTTTTGTTATAACTCTATAAGCTATGCTTGAGTTTGAATACCCAAGAAAGATGCCAACATCAGATTTTGAATGAAATTTTCCAAGGTTATCTTTTGTATTTAATATAAAATATTTGCATCCAAAAACTTTGAAATAACCAATGTTGGGTTTTCTATCTTTCCAAAGCTCATAAGGAGTTTTATTGAGATGAGGTCTAATCAATACACGATTTAAAACATAGCAAGCGGTGTTGACGGCTTCGGCCCAAAAATACTTAAGTAAAGAATTTTCATTCAACATGGTCCTAGCCATTTCTTGAATAGGGCTATTCTGTCTCTCAACAACTCCATTTTGTTGTGGAGTCCTAGTTGATGAAAATTGATGCACAATGCCAAAATTATTGCAAAAGGTTTCAAATGTATGATTTTTAAACTCTCCTTCATAATCACTCCTAATACATGCAATACCATACCCTTTTTCATTTTAAATTTTTTTACAAAACACTTTAAAAGCATCAAGAGCACCATTCTTATTAGCTAAGAATAATACCCATGTATATCTTGAAAAATCATCAACAATTACAAAAGCATAATACTTGCCACTTAAGTTAGCATACCTTGAAGGTCCAAAGAAGTCTATGTGAAGTAGTTAAAGAGGTTTTGAAGTAGAAATATGATTTTTGCTTTTAAAAGAGGTTTTGATTTGTTACCAAATTGCCGTCTTCACAAATTCTGTCTTTTTAAAAATCAATTTTTGGAAGACCTTTAACTAAATCATTTTTAGAAATCTTTGAAATTAAATCCAAGCTTGCATGTCCTAGTCTTCTATGCCATAACCAACCATTATCATGCAATGCGGAAAAACATTTATCATGGGTAGATGCACAATCTATATCAATGGTATAAACATTAACACATCTATTTCCTACAAATAAAATCTTGCCATGACATGCATTCTCAATAACACATCTAGTCTTATAAAAAATAATTTTATAACCCTTATCACACAATTGACTAATACTAAGCAAATTGTGTTTCAAGTTTTCAATCAAACACACATTTTCAATAGGAGTAGAGGATACATCACCAACATTGCCAATACCAATGATCTTTCCTTTTGAATTATCTCCAAAGGAAACATTTCCACCATTCTCGATCTTGGTAAAACTTGAAAACCAAGAGTAAGTCCCTGTCATGTGTCTTGAACATCCACGGTCCTCTTCTTTGATCCCTGCAGAAAAATGTTTCTAAGTTTTAGGTACTCAAAACTTCTTGGGTCCTTAAGTGTTAGTAATGGTTCCTTTTGGAACCCAAATACATTTGATTCCATAGTATGCATTTCTTTTAACATGGCATATATAACTCATGTGAAATTCCATAACTCTCACAGTTAGACACTCTATGAAATTCTTTCTTATTAAGAGCACAAAACAAAGCATTCATTGCCTTGGAGTTTAAAGATATCTTTCTTTTTTTAACTTAATCCATCGACTTGAAGGTTTTGGAATATCATCTCCTACTTCATTTTTAGTCATAGGCATGAATGGACCATCATAAATAACTTCCTAAATTTTATAATCTAAAGCTTGCAAATAAATTCTTATCCTAGTTTTCCAATATGGGTAGCCATTACCATCAAAGAATGGTGGCCTAGTTGTGGATTGTCCTTCCCCAAAGGTAGAGTTATTTTGGGTTGCCATGGATCTTTTACTCTAGACGGTTAAGTCCTAATAAGAGAACCTTGCTCTGATACCAAATGAAATACTATCTAAGCAACCCAAGAGGTGGGTGAATTAGGTTTCTAAAAAACATGCAATGCTTGAACAAAACTTTAATGAAAATCTTAAACAAATTTAAAACAATAATAAATAAATCAACCAAAAATGTAAAAAGATAAGGGAAGAGAGATTCAAACACAGAGACTTTTACGTGGTTCGGTCAACCTTGGCTATGTCCACGCCTCCAAGCTCGCTGGACTTTAAGATTCCACTAATCAAGCTTTCAAGGCTACAAGAACACTTACAATTGACTTTACAGGTGTCAATCAACCTTTATACCAAGAGATTATCCTCAATCTCTTAACCCAAGTGTATCCCAACACTTACAATCACTCAAGACAAAGATTACAAATGTGTTTTTCTCTCACACAATATATATGATTACAAATGAATGCTCAAGGTGTGAATAACTGAAAAAAGAATAAATTTAAGGCTCAATAAATGTTGTATTCTCAATTACAAGCTCAATGATAACTCTTTGATAAATTCTTGTTTGAATTTGATTGAGCTTATTTATAATTGGAGCTAAAAACTAGCCGTTATTGACTTTCTGACAGAAATCAGATCGTTGTTAACTACTATTGGTTTACCGTTTTGACTGGTGCAAATGACCGTTGGGCTAAAATTTAAATAATCGGTTAACCGTTTGAAATTATTGGTTCGTCCTTAATTTCCAGAGACCAGCGAAACAAATTTAGTTGTCCGTTCTTGCTAAACGGTTCAAGGTTAGCATGAAATTCTACTCTTGAAATTATCTGTTAGCCGTTTGTAGTTAACGTTTCGCCGTTTATTTCCAGTAACCTGCAAAACAAAATAAGCTTATTCGTTTTTGTTAAATGGTTCAAGGTTAGCACGTAATTCCATTCTAGAAATTATCGATTAATCGTTTGATATTAACGGTTCACTGTTTAATTTCAAAATCACCATTTTTACATAATTTCTCAAAGAATGATTTTCCGATCAATGTTAATGATTATCCAGATTTCATGAACATATCTAGAAATATTATACGGCTTTTAAGAAATTGTTTATTAATGAAAACTCCAACATTTTAAATCAAAAACATATAAAGTTTTTTATTATCAAAATCAATACTATAGACATATACATGTTAACACAAAATGCTTTAGGCTTGGTGTTAGACTGCCACTTCAGTTGTATTTTGCTAAGATTTTGGGAAAACTAAAACTATCTTCCAACGGAAGGAGAGTTCTCTCATGTTCATTCGTACTATACTGGAGGTGTGAGATAGGTGAGCCTCTGTGAAGAAAATAAAAAATCTATACCAGCTTGGAAATAGCCTAACATATGATGGCTGGTATTACTTTATGAGCAGTTCAAAGTAAGGAAACCCAATATGTTAACATGTATATGTCTATAAAATTGATTTTCATGATAACAAACTTTAATATTTTTTATTAAAAATGTTGGAGCTTTCATTAATAATTAAATTCTTAAAAGCCATATAATATTTCTAAACATGTTCATGAATTTGGATAATTGTTAACTTTAATCAGAAAATCATTTCCTGCAAAAGACTATTAAAATGCGGAATCTGGAAAATAACAGTGAACTGTTAACTGAAAATGATTAACCGATAAATTCCAGAGAGCTATAAATTTGTTATGTGGGTTTATGAAAATAAACGGCTAATCGATAATTTTCAAAAAGAAATTACATTATAACCGTGAACTATTTAGCAAGAATGGTCAAGCTAAATTTATTTTGCAGGTTTCTAGAAATTGATGGCTAACTGGTAATTCAAAACGATTAACCGATTATTTGAAATTTAAGCTCAATGGTCATTTGGACTAGTTAAAATGATTAAGCGATAGCAATTAACGGCGATTCGATTTTGTTTAGAAAGTCAATAATGGTTAGTTTTCAGCTCCAACTATAAAATAGCTCAATCAAATTCAAATAAGAAGTGATCTAAGAGATATTATTGAGCTTGCTATTGAGAATACAACCTTCATTGAGCCTTAACTTGTTCTTGTTTCATTTATTCACACTTTGAGCTTTCATTTGTAACCATATACATTGTGTAAGAGAAAATTCATTTGTCATCTTTGTTTTTGAGTGATCGTAAGTGTTCGAATACACTTGGGTTAAGAGATTAGGGATAATCTCTTGCTGTAAATTTTTATTGACACCTTAGAAATCAATTGTAAGAGTATTTGAAGCCTTGGAGACTCGATTAGTAGAATACTCAATCCCGGTGAGCTTGGAAGTGTGGACGTAGGCATGATTGGCCGAACCACATAAAAATCATGTGTTTGCTCTCTCTTACTCTATCTCATTATTTTTTATTGTATATTAATTAATTTATTTCGAATTTGATTACTTTGTTTAATTTGCATTTAGTTTTAATAGCTCAAATCTTTAGAAACCCAATTCACCCCCTCTTCGGTTGCCTAGTTAATATTTCATTTGGTATGAGAGCGAGGTGCTCTTATTTAGACTTAACCATCTAGAGTTAAAGATCAATGGCAACTCAAAATGACTCCACATTTAGGGAAGGTCAATCAACCATTAGACCTCCATCTTTCGATGGAAATGACTATCCTTATTGGAAAACTAGAATAAGAATTTAGGGAAAATATCCACCGTCCATCCGGTTTTTTCAACTTTTTCAAAAATACACAATTCCTTATTTTTTTGGCTGGAATCCACCAAAAGTTACATTTTGTTTCACTTTTCCACTTCCGTTTGGAATCCGTTAAGAAAACTAATAGAAACTTAAAAAAAGGGCCATTTTACCCCCAAAACGAAAATTACAATTTCACCCAAAAAATGCCAAAAATAATCAAATTTAATGATGAATATCATTATTGGTACGTAATGAAGTACAAAAAAATCTTAACTACTAGAGATTATAATTCAATGAATAATAAAACTTTATTTATCTTAAATTCAATTGATGGTTTACGAGATTGGGCTATTTTTAATACTACCATTATAATTTAGCATTTTA
>NW_006262339.1:18003996-18006828 GCF_000493195.1 Citrus x clementina | reverse complement strand
GAATAATTATTAAGATTATCAATATATAATTAGCCATTTTAGTAAAGAATAAAATTAAAAAAAATCCCTACAATTAGAAGTTGAGGGGAAATATTTTATTTTTAGATGTTAAGAAAAATAATTTAGATTTAATATGAGTTATTTTTTAGTAATTATTAAAGGGGAAATTGTAATTGTCGTATTGGGGAGTAAAATGGTCATTTTTATAAGTTTTGGGTAGGTATCTTAACGGATTCCAAACGAAAGTGGAAAAGTGAAACAAAATGTAACTTTAGGTGGATTGCAGCCAAAATAAAGAAGGAATTGTGTATTTTTGAAAAAGTTAAAAAAAAGAGTGGACGGTGGATATTTTCCCAAGAATTTATTTGCAAGCTTTAAATTATGAAATTTGGGAAGTTGTTTGTGATGGTCCATTCATGCCTATGACTAAAACTGAAGTAGGAGACGATAGTCTAAAACCTTCAAGACAATGGAGTGAGTTAGAAAAGAAAAAGATATCTTTAAACTTCAAGGCAATGAATGTTTCGTTTTGTGCTCTTAATAAGAAAGAATTTCAGAGAGTGACTAGTTGTGAGAGTGCTCAAGAAATATGGAAAAAACTTGAAGTTGCCTATGAAGGGACAAATCAAGTTAAAAAGTTTAAGATTAGTAGATATACTCGACAATATGAATTATTCCAAATGGAGCAAAATGAGAGTGTGTATTCTATGTATATTAAGTTTACGGATATTGTGAACACATTAAGAACCCTAGGAAAAACGTTTTCAAATAGCAAAAAAGTTAAGAAAATTATTAGGTCTTTACCAATGGAATGGACACCTAAGAGAACTGCCATAGAGAAAGCTTAAGATTAAACATTTTGCCTATTAATGATTGAATTAGTTCTCTTATTTCTTATGAGAAACATTTGGCAGCGGAAAAAGGCATTGAGGAAAAGAAGAAGAAATACATTGCACTCAAAGCATCTAAGCATGAGAGGGATGAGAAAAGTGAGCTTGCTGATAAAGACATGACTATGATGGCTATGAGTTTCAGAAACTTTTTCTAGAAAACCAGTGAGCGGAAAAGATTCTGAAACCACAAGAACCAAAAGGAGAAGAATGAGTTAATCACTTGTTATGAGTGTAAGAAGCCTGGACACATACGATCGGAGTGTCCTCTCCTCAACAATCTTAAGAAAAATGCAAAGGTAGCCACATGGGATGACAGTGATGAGGATACAAGTGATGATAAAGAGCAACAAGAGATGTCAAATCTCGCTCTCATGGCAATTGAAGAAGAATCGTTTGACGAACTCGATGAGGTAAGTGATCCTACCTATTATGAATTATATGATGTTTTTAAGGAATTACATGATGATTGGATGAAAATTGGTAAAAAAAATGCATGTCTTAAAAAGAAAATGGTATAGACTTAGAGAATTAGAGAATAAAACATTGCACAATCGAGTTGCATTATGAAATAAGAAATCAAGCACTTCACACGAGTATCTAGAGTCATGAGTAAATGATTTGAAAAAGGAAAATGAAGTGCTTAAGAAAAGAAACATTGAACTTAGTGATGTTGTCTTAAAATTCACAAATGGGCAAAAGATGTTGGATAACTTGAGTATTATAAGAACTATTTTGTGAAGTATACCTCCATTAACAATCAAGTTGTATGTCACCATTGCAATCAAGATGGTCACATGAAGCTTGAATGTCTAGTTGAAAGAAATGTATATTATGGATCGAAATGTGTTTGGATTCCAAAAGGAACCATTGTTAACACTGAAGGACCCAAAAAGGTTTAGGTACTTAAGACTTAAGATTTCCTCTGTAAGGCTTAAAGAAGAAGAAAAATAAATAATACTTGGACAATGGTTGTTCAAGGCATTTGACCAGAAACTATACATGGTTTTCAAGTTTTACCGAAATCGAAAACGGTGGAGATGCTTCCTTTGGAGACAATTCAAAGGGAAAGATTCTTGGAATTGGTAGTGTCGGTAAAGTTTCCTCAACTCTAATTGAAAATGTATGTTTGATTGAAAATTTGAAACACAACTTGATAAGTATTAGTCAATTATGTGATAAGGGTTATAAAATTATTTTTGATAAATCTAGATGTGTTATTGAGACTGCATGTGATACCAAATTTTATTTGTTGGAAATAGATGTGGTAATATTTATACCATTGACAAGGAGTGTGCATCTACCCACAATAAATGTTTTCTGCATTGCATGATGATAATTGGTTATGACATAGAATACTAGGACATATAAGTATGGATTTAATTTCAAAGATTTCCAAAATGATTTGGTTAAAGGTCTTCCAAAAATCGGTTTTCAAAAGTATAGAATTTGTGAAGCATGTTAGTTTGGTAAACAAATCAAAACCTCTTTTAAAAGCAAAAATCATGTTTCCACTTCAACTACTTCATATATATTTATTTAGACCTTCGAGATATGCTAGGTTAAGTGGCAAGTATTATGCTTTTATAATTGTTGATGATTTTTCTAGATACACATGGGTGTTATTTTTAGCTAACAAGGATGATGCTCTTGATACTTTTAAAGTGTTTTGTAAAAAGATTCAAAATGAAACAGGTTATGGTATTGCATGTATTAGAAGTGATTATGGAGGAGAATTTAAAAATCATGCATTTGAAACCTTTTACAATAATTTTGACATTATGCATCAATTCTCTTCACCAAGAACTCCACAACAAAGTGGAGTTGTTGAGAGAAAGGATATGTATATTAAATAAATAGCTGGGACTATATTAAATAAGAATGCATTGCCAAAATACTTTTGGGTCGAAGCCGTCAACACTGCTTGTTATGTTTTAAATCG